>NC_092723.1:147686163-148010851 GCF_047496885.1 Scyliorhinus torazame | reverse complement strand
CCTCAGTCTCCGGGTTTCTTCGGCGAGGTCGGTAGGTGCTGGGTGGCCATTCCATCCAGCATCAGCAGAGTCAAATGGGTTTCTAAACTCACTTAACTCTGCCAGACTGTGACAGATCATGACGTCGCGCAAGATCTGGTTGGAGGCCTCTCCCGAGATCTACCGGCTGTGTCCCACCCCGATTCCAGCAGGACACGGCCGATAAATCACGTCTATACTTCGACTTGACTTTGTTCTGTTTGTCAGGATTCACTTGGCATGGGTGATGAATATTGACCCCCAAGCAAATCTTTGTTACACGACCAGAAAGGCTGAAAATATATTCAAAATTATGCAGTCAATATCTGTGGACATAAAAAGTGTTCTCTTAATCTCTGCACCAATGATTTGAGGACATTTGTTTAGTTCTTAAGGGGACGGTATAATGTGGAGCAGTTTCTATATTTAAAGGGCTCATAAAAACAAACTGAGGTGTTCCTGAAATTGGCCTGTAACTGCTGACCAGTGGAAGATTCCACCTTTTATCAGTACAATTACTTTTACACGAGCTGCTTTCCATTTGAATGTTCAATCACCTGTCCCTGCCTGAAATATAACATCAAATTTATATTTGATGAGACATTGCAGAGACGCGTGGCTTCAGGGATGGTGCAGGAGGGAGGGTTTCAGATTTCTGGATAATTGGGGCTCATTCTGGGGTCGGTGGGACCTCTACAAACGGGATAGTCTACACCTGGACCAGAGGGGTACCGATATCCTGGGGGGGGGGAAATTTGCGAATGCTCTTCGGGAGGGTTTAAACGAGTTCAGCAGGGGCTTGGGAACCTGAACTGTCGCTCCAGTATACAGGAGGTTGAGAGTAGTGAGGTCATGAGTAAGGTTTTAAAGTTGCAGGAGTGTACCGGCAGGCAGGAAGGTGGTTTAAAGTGTGTCTTCTTCAATGCCAGGAGCATCCGGAATAAGGTGGGTGAACTTGCAGCATGGGTTGGTACCTGGGACTTCGATCTTGTGGCCAGTTCGGAGACATGGATAGAGCAGCGACAGGAATGGTTGTTGCAGGTGACGGGGTTTAGATATTTCAGTAAGCTCAGGGAAGGTGGTAAAAGAGGGGGAGGGGTGGCATTGTTAGTCAAGGACAGTATTACGGTGGCAGAAAGGCCGTTTGATGAGGACTCGTCGATTGAGGTAGTATGGGCTGAGGTTAGAAACAGGAAAGGAGAGGTCACCCTGTTAGGGGTTTTCTATAGGCCTCCGAAAAGTTCCAGAGATGTAGAGGAAAGGATTGCAAAGATGATTCTGGATAGGAGCGAAAGCAACAGGGTAGTTGTTATGGGGGACTTTAACTTTCCAAATATTGACTGGAAACGCTATAGTTCGAGTACATTAGATGGGTCCGTTTTTGGCAAATGTGTGCAGGAGGGTTTCCTGATACAGTATGTAGATAGGCCAACGAGAGGCGAGGCCGTATTGGATTTGGTGCTGGGTAATGAACCAGGACAGGTGTTAGATTTGGAGGTAGGTGAGCACTTTGGTGATAGGTGACCACAATTCGATTACGTTTACTTTAGTGATGGAAAGGGATAGGTATATACTGCAGGGCAAGAATTATATCTGGGGGAAGGCAATTATGATACGATGAGGCAAGACTTAGGTTGCATCAGATGGAGAGGAAAACTGCAGGGGTTGGGCACAATGGAAATGTGGAGCTTGTTCAAGGAATAGCTACTGCGTGTCCTTGATAAGTATGTACCTGTCAGGCAGGGAGGAAGTGGTCGAGCAAGGGAACCGTGGTTTACTAAGGCAGTCGAAACACTTGTCAAGAGGAAGAAGGAGGCTTATGTAAAGATGAGACATGAAGGTTCAGTAAGGGCGCTCGAGAGTTACAAGTTAGCTAGGAAAGACCTAAAGAGAGAGCTAAGAAGAGCCAGGAGGGGACATGAGAAGTCTTTGGCAGGTAGGATCAAGGATAACCCTAAAGCTTTCTATTGATATGTCAGGAATAAAAGAATGACTAGGGTAAGAGTAGGGCCAGTCAAGAGCAGTAGTGGGAAGTTGTGCTTGGAGTCCGAGGAGATAGGAGAGGTGCTAAATGAATATTTTTCGTTAGTATTCACACAGGAAAAAGGCAATGTTGTCGAGGAGAATACTGAGATTCAGGCTACTAGACTAGAAGGGCTTGAGGTTGATAAGCAGGAGGTGTTAACAATTCTGGAAAGGGTGAAAATAGATAAGCCCCCTGGGCCGGTTGGGATTTATCCTAGGATTCTCTGGGAAGCTAGGGAGGAGATTGCTGAGCCTTTGGCTTTGATCTTTAAATCATCTTTGTCAACAGGAATAGTGCCAAAAGACTGGAGGATAGCAAATGTTGTCCCCTTGTTCAAGAAGGGGAGTAGAGACAACCCCAGTAACTATAGACCAGTGAGCCTTACTTCTGTTGTGGGCAAAATCTTGGAAAGGTTTATAAGAGATACGATGTATAATCATCTGGAAAGGAATAATTTGATTAGAGATAGTCAACACGGTTTTGTGAAGGGTAGGTCGTGCCTCACAAACCTTATTGATTTCTTTGAGAAGGTGACCAAACAGGTGGATGAGGGTAAAGCAGTTGATGTGGTGTATATGGATTTCAGTAAAGTGTTTGATAAGGTTCCCTACGGTAGGCTACTGCAGATAATACGGAAGCATGGGATTCAGGGAGATTTAGCTGTTTGGATCAGAAATTGGCTAGCTGGAAGAAGACAAAGGGTGGTGGTTGATGGGAAGTGTTCAGACTGGAGTCCAGTTACTAGTGGTGTACCACAAGGATCTGTTTTGGGGCCACTGCTGTTTGTCATTTTTATAAATGACCTGGAGGAGGGCATAGAAGGATGGGTGAGTAAATTTGCAGATGACACTCAAGTTGGTGGAGTTGTGGACAGTGCAGAAGGATGTTACAAGTTACAGAGGGGCATAGATAAGCTGCAGCGCTGGGCTGAGAGGTGGCAAATGGAGTTTAATGCAGAAAAGTGTGAGGTGATTCATTTTGGAAGGAATAACAGGAAGACAGAGTACTGGGCTAATGGTAAGATTCTTGGCAGTGTGGATGAGCAGAGCGATCTCGGTGTCCATGTACATAGATTCCTGAAAGTTGCCACTCAGGTTGAGAGGGTTGTTAAGAAGGCGTACGGTGTGTTAGCTTTTATTGGTAGAGGGAATGAGTTTCGGAGCCATGAGGTCATGTTGCAGCTGTACAAAACTCTGGTGCGGCCGCATTTGGAGTATTGCGTGCAATTCTGGTCGCCGCATTATAGGAAGGATGTGGAAGCATTGGAAAGGGTGCAGAGGAGATTTACCAGAATGTTGCCTGGTATGGAGGGGCAGCACGGTAGCATGGTGGGTAGCACAATTGCTTCACAGCTCCAGGGCCCCAGGTTCGATCCCCGGCTTGGTTCACTGTCTGTGCGGAGTCTGCACGTTCTCCCCGTGTGTGCGTGGGTTTCCTCCGGGTGCTCCGGTTTCCTCCCACAGTCCAAAGGTGTGCAGGTTAGGTGGATTGGCCATGCTAAATTGCCCTTAGTGTCTAAAATTTCCCTTAGTGTTGGGTGGGGTTGCTGGGTTGTGGGGATGGGGTGGAGGTGTGGGCTTGGGTGGGCTGCTCTTTCCAGGGGCCGGTGCGGACTCGATGGGCCGAATTGCCTCCTTCTGCACTGTAAATTCTATGATCTTATGAGGAAAGGCTGAGGGACTTGAGGCTGTTTTTGTTAGAGAAAAGAAGGTTAAGAGGTGACTTAATTGAGGCATACAAGATGATCAGAGGATTGGATAGGGTGGACAGTGAGAGCCTTTTTCCTCGGATGGTGATGTCTAGCACGAGGGGACATAGCTTTAAATTAAGGGGAGATAGATATAAGACAGATGTCAGGGGCGTCATTCTCCGACCCCCCGCCAGGTCGGAGAATGGCCGTAGGCCGCCGTGAAACCCGCCCCCGCTCCCGCCGAAGTCTCCGGTACCGGAGATTGGGCGGGGGCGGGAATCGGGCCGTGCCGGATGGCGGGACCCCCCGCTGGATTCTCCGGCCCGGATGGGCCGAAGTCCCGCCCAGAAATTGCCTGTCCCGCCGCCGTAAATCAAACCTGGTATTTACCGGCGGGACCAGGCGGCATGGGCGGGCTCCGGGGTCCTGGGGGGGGGCGTGGGGCGATCTGATCCCGGGGGGGTGCCCCCACGGTGGCCTGGCCCGCGATCGGGGCCCACCGATCCACGGGCGGGCCTGTGACGTGGAGGCACTCTTTCCCTTCCGCCTCCGCTACGGCCTCCACCATGGCGGAGGCGAAAGAGGCTCTCCCCACTGCGCATGCGTGGGAAACTGTCAGCGGCCGCTGACGCTCCCGCGCATGCGCCGCATTTCCGCGCCAGCTGGCGGGGCAACAAACGCCATTTCCGCCAGCTGGCGGGGTGGAAATCCCTCCGGCGTCGGCCTAGCCCCTCAATGTTGGGGCTAGGCCGCCAAAGATGCAGAGCATTCCGCACCTTTGGGCCGGCGCGATGCCCGTCTGATTGGCGCCGTGTTTGGCGCCAGTCGGCGGACATCGCGCCATTGGGGGAGAATTTCGCCCCTGAGGTAGGTTCTTTACTCAGAGAATAGTAAGGGTGTGGAATGCCCTGCCTGCAACAGTAGTGGACTCGCCAACACTAAGGGTATTCAAATGGTCATTGGATAGACATATGGATGAAAGCAGAGCAAGGCAGGCCAGCAGCACGGTTCAATTCCCTTACCAGCCTCCCCGAACAGGAGCCGGAATGTGGCGACTAGGGGCTTTTCACAGTAACTTCATTTGATGCCTACTCGTGACAAGAAGTGATTTTCATTTCATTTTCATATGTTTAAATGTAAATTTGGTCAACTCTCTGGAGTTTGATCTGAGCTCTGTACCTGCTAGGTTCTGTACCTGCCTAAAGACAAATTCAATGAGTTACCTAATTATTGTTTAAATTAAAGCAAAATAAAAATATCTCTTTTATACAGTCAACCATGTATGAGATTGATGAACTGATTGGAAGAATTGATAGGCATTGAATTCTTAGCACATTTGAGAAAAGGTGAGGTAAGTAAAACTCAGAAAATAACTCCGTGGGGAGTAATTTGAGATATGCCATGTGGCAAAAGTAGCATATGTGACTTTAGACCCATGCTGGGGTGCGGGAATGTTAACCCTCCCAAAATAAGTAGGTTTGGGTTGGCTGACATGTAAAAACATAAGAAAATCTGAACTGACCCTAAGTCGCCTCCAACCCTCCAATTTCTGGTTTTACTGGAGCCAGAATTGGGGGTGGTCTACAAAGCTGCTCGCAGGAAGAGGGCTGGTCATTTAAACATTATAATGAGGATGTATATCTCAGAATTACTCATCATTTTCAATTTAATCCTGGCTGACTGGGTTTCCCAGCCTCTGGAAAACGAATAGCTAAAGGCAGGGGAGCATTAGGTACCCAAGTGCCTTTCTACTTGCCTATAGGATCCAATTTAACAGTCCACCATGGTCAGACATCCCTTCAATCTTTCTAATCTCCCCCACTGACCCTTCCGATTTCCTCCCCAAGTCCAATCCAATTTCCACTTCCAATCTAACCCCAGGCCAAAGACCCTTCCGATCTCCACCCAAAGCCTCTGCTCCCTTCCTCCTTGTTCCCAGCTCCCTGGCTGCAGTCTGAAAAGAAGGCCTTCGCACCTGAGAGACAACTAGCCCCTCGAGCTGGCTACCCAAGGCCCGGAAACAGAGACAAATGTTGTTGCTCAGGCCCCATCATGAGTTTTGGAAGGAGAAGGATCCAATGCAAACTTGTTCTTCCAGGTTTCTCAACCTTAAAGTCGTACCTTTGCCCTCGCCCCAATTCCTTTCAAACCCCATATCCGGCTTATGGTTCCCAGAGCTCTCCATCAGTTTTCTTCAACTCAAGTCTGTTTTTCTTTTAGGCCACTTGATAGAGATTGATTGCTATGATTAATCAATAACACCATTATTGTTGTACCATGCAACTACCAGGACATTAGAAGGTGAACTAGATTGACCTTGATCTATTTTTATCTAGCAATTCCCATGTTGCTAAGTGATGTATACATCAAAATGGTAAAGATTTAAATTCACCAGATCCACTAGCTGCTGTCGATTGTTAATAGTCCATTAAGGAGGTGATCAAGATAAAGATTTTTTGCAGTCGGCAGTGAAAGTTAAAAAGCTAATTGGAGATCTTTTACTCTAAAATCTCCTGCTCTTAATTACATCATCACCACGGTGATGAATTTTACGACAACAATTGAGAGTTATGCTTGGTACAATGCCTGTGGCAGGATGATGTTTTTGAAGTAATTGTCCTAGAAAGGCTTCTTGGTTTGTTCTTTAAACATTGCTATCTGTTTTTCCTCTGTGGCTGTAGAGATGAACATCGTGTTTGAGGTCTAAGACGTTGGCCTGAAAATTCCAGCTTGTGCCTTATGAACAGGTGGCACCTGCGTGCATTTCTACATCTCGGAAGTGCAGCGCCTGTCTGGATTGCACCAACAAAAGAGTTAGTTTATCTGTGTCTCTGATTTTTATGGAGAGGCGGAAATCAATGGGTAAGGCTGAAAATGTCTGAAGGACGTAAAGCTAAAATGAATGGCAGAAAAATATAATTATTTTTTGTTAAATTTCTCATCCTGGCTAGTTGTTGCGAAAGATGACCAACCCATGGGTCATTGGCATCATGAGGGTGGGGTGGCGGAAAAAGAGTTGGTGGGTGATATTGATTGCAGCAAAGTGCAGAGATTGGTTCTTTGGACTGGAGGGTGTGGAGGACAGTAATTGTGATGGGGGAGAAGAGGGTCTTTGGCCGGAAGGGAGACGGCTGTAAGTTTCCTTGAGGGGTCAGTGGGAGGAGTGCTTCTCCTCTTGGCCCACAAGGTGTGCTGGAAAAGACAATGAGCTTGTGGAGCCAGCTGCCTCCTAGGTATCACTGCCATGTTTCCCAAGCTTTGGGAAACCCCAGCACCAGCAGAAAATTTGAAATCATGGGCAGGATTCTCCCGTACCGGGCGGGGCGGGGGTCCCGACAGGTCGGAGTGGCGTGAACCACTCCGGCGTCGGGCTGCCCCAAAGGTGCGGAATCTTCTGCACCTTCAGGGGCTAGGCACGCCCCGCGGTGGTTGGCGCCCCGCCGGCCGGCAGGGATAGGGGCCTGGCGCAATGCCAACATGCGCCGAAGGGCCTCCGCCGGCCGGCGCGAGTCGGAGCATGCGTGGGAGCGCGTGTTGGCGTCATCCCCGCGCATGCGCAGAGGGATTCACTTCCGCATCGGGAATGGCGGATGACCACGGCCTCCGGTGCGGAAGGAATAGAGTGCTCCCACGACACAGGCCCGCCCGCGGATCGGTGGGCCCTGACCATGGGCCAGGCCACCGTGGGGGCACCTCCCAGAGCCAGATCCCCCGGAACCCGCCCGCGCCGACAGGTCCCGCCGGTAAGGGACCAACTCTAATTTACGCCGGCGGGACCGGCATAGAACGGGCGGGACTTCAGTCCACCGTGGGCCGGAGAATCCGGACAGCCCCGGGGCCCATTGAGTCGTGTCGGAGCCCGCCATTCTCCGAGGCGGGCGGCGCGACTCACACCGGGCCAGTTTTTGGGGGGCAGGAGAATTGGGGGATGGTGGGGGCGGGATTCACGCCGACCCCCAGCGATTCTCCCACCAAGCGGGGGGTCGGAGAATCCTGCCCCATGTTCCCAATTGCACTTTGGGAGCCCAATTTAAAGACGTCAATTAAGTGTCCAGATTCTGCAAGGCAGGATTCTCGGACAGACTGTTGCGTACTGCTGGAACAATGTTGATGTGCATTTGGGTGGTGGTGTGGGATGTTGAACCATTCCATAATCTTCCCTCACTTGTTGTGGGAGGGTTAATATCAATATTGGTATCTAATCAAACCCCTTTATAATTTTAAACACATATTTGAAATCATGGGCGGGTTTCTCCGTAATCGGCGCGCTGTCCGCCGACCAGCGCCAAAAACGTCGCGAATCAGTCCAGCATTGCGCCGCCCCAAAGGTGCGGAATTCTCCACATCTTGAGGGGCCGAGCCCTTACCTTGAGGGGCTAGGCCCGCGGCGGACTGATTTCCGCCCCGCCAGCTGGCGGGAAAGGCGTTTGGTGCCCCGCCAGCTGGCGCGGAAATGACTTTGCCGGGCGGCGCATGCGCGAGTGTGTCAGCGGCCACTCACGGCATCCCCGCGCATGCGCAGTGGAGGGGGTCTCTTCCGCCTCCGCCATAGTGGAGAACATGGCGAAGGCGGAAGGAAAAGAGTGCCCCCACGGCACAGGCCCGCCCGCAGATCGGTGGCCCCGATCGCGGGCCAGGCCACCGTGGGGGCACCCCCCGGGGCCAGATCGCCCCATGCCACCCCCAGGACCCCGGAGCCCGCCCGCACCGCCATGTCCCACCATCCTAAACGTGGTTCAATCCACGCCGGCTGGCGTGGGTTCACAGCGGCGGGACTTCGGCCCATCGCGGACCAGAGAATCGCCGGGGTATTCCCGCCGACTGGTGCGGCGCGATTCCTGCCCCCGCCGAATCACCGGTGGCGGAGAAGTCGTGACATGGCGGGGGCGGGATTCACGCCGGCCCCCATGCGATTCTCCGACCCAATGGGGGGTCGGAGAATCGCGCCCCTGGTCTCAACCTTCAAAATTTAAGGAAATCGAAGACAAATTTACACAGCCAGTCTTCATAATTTACCTCTTTAAGCTCTGTTGTCATTCTCATGTATCTGCTCTGCAACACTCCAGGGCCTATATATTAGTCACGAGCTGCAGTCTCCCAGGTTGACTTCAGTAATTTAGATGGCAACTCATCAAGGTTCTATACTACTAAAGTGTAAGTTTCTCACTTTTGCATTCCAGTGACAGAGAAATAGACCAATATCCCATTCATCTTTTTTTACCTGTCGCCAGAAGAAAATGTTGAACCTGATTTTCCAAATCCCAGTAAAAATCAGTAATATTGGCTCTGGTAATACTGAAATTCCAAGGTGTGCAAGACAAGTTCAGATAAATTTTACTGGTACCCTTCTTTTCCAGGTTTTACAGTTTTGTCCTCCTGCATGGGCATCCAAGCCTCTTCGCTCTTACACAATCCCTGATTTTTTTACTATGAAGAGAATAAGCAGCATGGTAGCACAGTGGGCAGCACTGTTGCTGCACAGCTCCAGGGTCCCAGGTTCGATTCCTGGCTTGTGTCACTGTCTGTGTGGAGTCTGCACGTTCTCCCCGTGTCTGCGTGGGTTTCCTCCGGGTGCTCCGGTTTCCTCCCACAAGTCCCGAAAGATGTGCTGTTAGGTGAATTAGACATTCTTAATTCTCCCTCTGTGTACCCGAATAGGCGCCGGACTGTGGTGACTGGGGGCTTTTCACAGTAACTTCAATGCAGTGTTAATGTAAACCTACTTGTGACAATAAAGATAACTATTATTATTATGAGGTGATTTGTGTTTCTTGGAACCAAAATGAAAGACCTCACATTTGCACGCTTTGAATATCATTTGCCACAATTTTAGCCAATCACAATTTTTTCACGTCCCCTTGTAATGTCCTGCTCTCTAATCTAGCATCATTATGTAGACTTGGATATACACACTCTGGCCTAGAAATCTGAGCAGACAACATTCCTTCTCAGGTGCTAAAATGTCTCCAACTTGGACTTCCGGGTCAGCTATGTGGTGAGCAGTCACACATGCGATGGCTCCTGCATGTCTGGAGGGCTCAAACTCGATGGACTATATGTCTAAGATGTTTGCAAAGTTAGTGGGGGGTGGGGGGTTTTGCCGTCCTTTCCTGAGTTGGACCGGGCCCATCGCTCGCTGAGGCAGAAGCCTAGATCTGGGGAGCCACCACCGGCAATCATCATCATCAGGTTTCATAGATACCTGGACAAGGAACGGGTCCTGAGGTGGGCGAGACTGTAGATGGGAGGGCCACGTCAACAGAATATACCAGGACATTGGGGCAGAGTGGGCAATAAGGCGTGCGGCTTTTAACAAGGCCAAGGCCGCGCTGTACAAGGGCAATCTGAGATTTGGTGTAGTGTACCCGGCTCGTCTTCAGGTGACCTTCAAGGACAGGGATTATCACTTTGTTGTGGTGGAGGATGCAAATCAGTTTGTCAAGAAGCATGGGCTGGGGTGAATTAAAGTGCTTAAGGACCAAGACTACGAGGCGAGATGTTTGTTCACTGTTAGGTTAATCCATATCTGGATTTAGATATTGGGTTGTTGTGGGGCTTTGTTGGTGGGTATTTCCTCTGGGTCAGTTTGGGTTTACATATTGTATTATTGGAGTTATTTGGGTTGTTCTGTGTTAATGCTTGGTATGGGCGGGGGGCTGATTGCTGGTATACTGTTTGGTTGTCTTTGATTTTTATCCTTTGAGTGGGTCAGCCTGCTAGCTGTAAAGCTAGTTAATGGGATATATCTGCAGCCTGTTACCATTGGGGTGGTTACTTATTAAAGTAATGAGCTTTTTGTTTCTGTATTGTTTGGCATTGCGTCAGGGGAGTGGGGGGGGCGGGGGGGGGCTTTTGTTCTTCTGTTGGTTGTTTGTTTGGTTTGCTGGGAGGTGGGGAGGGGAAGGGGGTGGGGGAAGGGGGAAGGTAAGGAAAGTCACCGTAACCTCAAGTGACCAAAGGCTGCTTTCCACTTTGAGGGGGTGAGCTGACTGGTGGTGATCACTACACCTCTGAAGAGTCACATCAGCCTCAAACTTCTCAGGTGTGCAAACGCCCGTGACCTCTTTACGAGGCCATTTAACCCCATTACATTCCAAGTTGTCAACCGGACGGGAGCCTTTTACCGCCGTCCCCCCCGTCCCCGTCCCCCGTGTCCCCCCCTCCCCTCCACCCCATCCCGCCAAACCCAGGATCAGCCATATCCACCCGATGAGGCAATCCAGCAATGCCTCAGCCTGCACCAATGCCAGGCCCACCCAGGATGGCCCCCATACCCCCTTTGGAGCCAGCACTAAAACAAAGAAATAGTCACCGTCAGCAGCCTACCCCTCGCCCTGGGGGCTGATTTAGCTCACTTAGCCAGGCAGCTGGTTCGTGATGCAAGGCCAACAGCGTGGGTTCAATTCCCGTACCGGCTGAGGTTACTCATGAAGGTCCGCCTTCTCAACCTTGCGGGGGGTCGGAGAATCTCGCCCCTGATTAGCGTCAACTGTTGGGGGGGGGGTTGTCTTTTTGATAAGGTTTTGCTTTCTTTATAGGGGGATAAGGAGGGGTGGACTGGGGTAGTTTGTATTGTGTTGGGGCTTCCTATATTGTTATTTTGTTGTGCTGAAAATCCTTTTTGAATGTGGTGAATGTATTATACTAATAATCCACCATTGTATCAGTATCATGCTTTGCCTTTGTATTTGTATCTATGCTATGCTGTTGCCTTTGTGGGCTCCACCTATGGGCCATTGTATGGCATCATCCATAGGGGAACATGTTGGGACATGTATGGGCTCCGCCCATGGCTCCTCCCCTTGAGGGGGGGTATAAAGAGCAGTCGACCTGTAGGCGGCGCAAAGTATTGTATCAGTCGCAGGCAGGCACAGTTCTAAGTTGATTAAAGCCACGTTTACTTTTACTCTTGTCTCGAGTGAATCGATGGTCGCATCATTGAATAAAAGCATTTTAAAAAGCATTTAGAGCAGCATGGCAGCACAGTGGTTAGCACTGTTGTTTCACAGCGCCAGGGTCCCAGGTTCGATTCCCGGCTTGGGTCACTGTCTGTGCGGAGTCTGCACATTCTCCTCATGTCTGCGTGGGTTTCCTCCGGGTGCTCCGGTTTCCTCCCACAAATCCCAAAAGATGTGCTGTTAGGTGAATTGGACATTCTGAATTCTCCCTCAGTGTATCCCAACAGGCGCCGGAATGTGGCGACTAGGGGATTTTCACAGTAACTTCATTGCAATGCTAATGTAAGTCAACTTGTGACAATAAAGATTATTTTAAAAAAAGAGAAAGTCGCCAAAGTAATGAGCAGGAAGCATGCGCACAATTCCAGCCAGCAGTGCCCCACTCCACCATATTGCACAAGGTGCTTGCACTGACTTCAGCAGCACACATTGGAGACATTCAAAGGTGGAAACTATTTAAATTATGGTGCTGAATTTCTTGCAGAACACAATCACAATCTAAAGCCTTGTCACTGGTTGAACTCACACAGTATGACATGTCACCCATCGACAGCGCCAATACAAATATAAATTCCAGAAAAAATATATATTTAATCCAGTTACTGAATTTTATGTATGTACTAATTAAGGTGTGTAATTAAGAATGACTTATTCCTAAGTGCCTGTCCTGCATGCTCCTTTCCTTATCCTGGTGCTCCTCCAAGTGGATACTGGTGGAAAGCTGATAAATTTTCACTGGGGACATTTTATGTGCCTGTGGTGGGCAACCTGGAGCAGCTCTGGGCCTTGAGAGACCCAGCTGCAGGCAGCAGTATTCAGCGTGGGCCATGTCAAGCTGACTCGGGTGTCTGTGGCACGAACAAGGAGAGCAGATGACAGGGGAGGAGCGCATGTCATCCTCAGAAAGGAGAGAAAGTGCCTCTTCAATAGAGGTACGACCACCCAGCTGAAACTACACCTGTAATGATGTACTTTTGTAGACATTTTTAGCAGAACGCAAAGGGTTTTAATTACATCCCAGTTACAAGTGCAGTTACATGTGCAGGTTGTGACATGATGTGAAATGTTCAGAATACAAAGGGTTAATGTCATATCATAATTAACCACTAGATGGAGCTAGATGCAGAACTATATAAAGCACTGAATCACAGTTGGAGAGGTCTGGAGAGAGTGCAGAGTGCATTACTACTTGTATGGCCTACTACATTGTGGAAACAGATCATCATCCTCTGGTCAACAATATAAAGAAAGATCTCAATGACATGTCGCCGAGACTTCAGCGTATGATCATGAAACTACGTCGATATGACTTCACTTTAGTCTATACCCCGGGCAAAGAACTAGTTGTAGCAGATTCATTGTCAAGAGCTACGAATTACAATGATGAGAAAGCATCGGAAGTAGTACTCAATGTTGGAGCACATGCCACATTTGTCGCAGACATATTACCTGTGTCTGAAGAATATACGATAAATGCTGGGACCCTCGGAAGTACAGAGAATCAATCAGTGGGACCTTGTTGTGCATGTCCGTAGATCCTGAAGATAGCAGGACAGGTAGATAAGGTGGTTAAAAAAGCATATGGTATACGTGCCTTTCTTTTTTGAGGCGTAGAATATACCTTTCTTTATTGAGGCGGGGAGGTTATGATGAAGCTGTACAAAATGCTCTTTAGGCCACAGTTGGAATACTGTGTGTAATTCTGGTCACCACACTATAGGAAGTAAGTGATTGCACTAGAGAGGGTGCAGAGGAGATTCACCAGGATGTTGCCTGGACTGGAGTATTTCAGCTATCAAGAGAGACTGGACAGGCTGGGGTTATTTTCCTTGGAGCAGAGAAGGCTAAGGTGTACAACATTATGAGAGGCAGAGAGGGAGAGGAAGGACTTTTTCTCCTCAGCAGATGGGCCAATAATCAGGGGGCATAGATTTATGGTAATGGGCAGGAGGTTTACAGGAGATGTGAGGAAAATCTTTTTCACCCAGACAGTGACGGGAATCTGGAACCCACTGCCTGAAAGGGTGGTAGAGGCGGGAACCCTCACAACATTGAAAAGGTATTTAGATGGGCACTTGAAATATTATAGCATACATGCTACAGGCCAAGTGCTGCAAATGGGATTGGAGTAAATAGGTGCTTCCTGGCTGGCAATGATACGATAGAGCTTCTTTCTGTGCTGTAAAAGCTCTAAGATTCTATTGCATTACATGTTATATTTAATGAGGTATTTTTAAAAGTAGATGGCTATTTTACTAAGAATGCTATCAAATTATTATTTTTTAAACTGGACTCTCACAGTCTCCCATTCACAAAGTTGCTGTTTCAATCATCATTAACATTATATTAATGTTATCATTTGGTTCATACTGTTCTCATCACAAAAGGAAGTCGGTGAAGGATATAAAAGTATGCAAAGATTGGCTTTAGTTATATTTATTTACAGAGCTATACATTACAAGCATATACCTCCTAGTACTATTACACCTTAGCTTTAGTCTGTCTATTTACAGGACTCAAATAAATCAATTAAACTAAATTAATATACAATTCACAGAAATGATCAGGAATTCTCTGGGTCATTATACTGAAACGCTTCTATGATATTAGGATGTAATAAACAAAATAGGAAGACAGGTAATTGTTTAATTTTGGACTCAACCACAGTCGACTGCAACATTTCCTTCTTGGTACAATGTGGAAAAAGTTTTGACATTGTTTAAACTTTCTCCTCCTGACATAATGGAGCTCAATGGAATGTTACTGTTGTCTCTTTAAGCCAGTTGGCAGAAATTAAAATAATCTTTTAAAACTATCAAGAACAGAAACTTCTTTGGGTTGAGCTGTCAGAGTCGAAGCTTGTGAGTTGGAAGTCCTTTACTAAGTAGCAGCCACTCTTATGAATCCTGTGAGAAAACAACAATAGGCTTATCATTGCTTGAATTTATCAGGCCTTTACAGTTTTAATATGTAAATAAAGTAGAGGGAATTGAGGTTATCAATATGACCACATATTTCAAATATTACAAACTTACCGCTTTATAACACTATGTAAGTAACAGGTAATGTCATAAAAATACAAAAGACAATAATCTCCCAGCAAATGTACTCCATCTTGAAGAGTTGAAGAGACATTCTTTCTTCTGCAGGAACCCAGGAACCCAAATGGTCTAGACTTAATAAAGGTCACATATAAATCTTTTTCCTTGCACCTCCTGTCTCCAATCACATATTTTCCATTCCTCTCACGCTTCCTAATTGATCAAAACATGTTCTGACCCCAAAATCAAAGAAGCTTAATCTGTGTGTGTTTTTTTAATACAAACTTTTGGTTCTCCACCCTCACCCCAAGTCCCACTGCCTAAGGCCAAGGCTAGCTACTTAACCTGGGCAGAGTTGAGCTGCGGGACAAGATGGATTAAAATTCAATTTTTTTTAATATGCTGAATTAGTCAGCCTCACATGCCTTCAGGGAGCGCTGCATTTGACCTTAATGCCCAGTCCTGATCGTACTCTGGAGATCGATCCCCTGCTGTAAAATTAGTCTATAGAGGAGTATAGCTTTGACTATGTTGTCACAAATACAGCAGCAAACATGAAACAGTCCACAATTAAACGTTGTTGCTTGGACTAATCAGAACCACATAGAAACACATGGCAACAGAATTGTTAAAAGTGTTGACAAAGAGAGCGCAGATAAACTTTTTCCACTGGCAGCAGGGTCGGTAAAGGACACATATTTAGGATAATTTGCAATAAAAAAAAAGCCAGGGAAAATGTAGCCGATCCTTCAGCAAGAACGCATTAAATTTCAAATAAGCCAACATTGAAAAGAAAACAGAAACAGTAATGCAAGTCTCTTTAGGAAGGGCAATTTTCAAAAATTGCCAAGCTCTGCCTCCCAGCAGTCTACAGGACCTTCAAAACCTGACATCCACACAGAAGCAGTAACTTTGCAGATTCAGCAATCCAACTTGTTAACAGTGTTGATGCCGTTTAGATATTCCAGGGCCAGTGTTTATGAGTATGATACTGAGTTAACCTAAAAGGGAAGCATGCGTTTGTAAGTTTATCAATATTGCAATAGGTTATTAAAAAGCAGAGTTGTGAACATTAACCATTTTCTCCAACTGGACAGGTTCAGGCCAAACCTCCGAGATAGGAGTATCTATAAGGGGGGGGGATTCACCTAGTCTACAGAAATGGGGCAAAATTCTCCCCCAACGGCGCGATGTCCGCTGACTGGCGCCAAAAACGGCGCCAATCAGACGGGCATCGCGCCGGCCCAAAGGTGCGGAATGCTCCGCATCTTTGGGGGCCGAGCCCCAACATTGAGGGGCTAGGCCGGCGCAGGAGGGATTTCCGCCCCGCCAGCTGGCGGAAATGGCGTTTGGTGCCCCGCCAGCTGGCGCGGAAATGCGCCGCATGCGTGGGAGCGTCAGCGGCCGCCGACAGTTTCCCGTGCATGCGCAGTGGGGAGAGTCTCTTCCGCCTCCACCATGGTGGAGGCCGTGGCGGAGGCGGAAGGGAAAGAGTGCCCACACGGCACAGGCCCGCCCGCGGATCGGTGGGCCCCGATCGGGGGCCAGGCCACCGTGGGGGCACACCCCGGGGTCAGATCGCCCCGCGCCCCCCCCAGGACCCCGGAGCTCGCCCACGCCGCCTGGTCCCGCCGGTAAATACCAGCTTTGATTTACGCCGGCGGGACAGGCAATTTCTCGGCGGGACTTCGGCCCATCCGGGCCGGAGAATTGAGCGGGGGGTCCCGCCAACCGGCGCGGCCCGATTCCTGCCCCCGCCCAATCTCCGGTACCGGAGACTTCGGCGGGGGCAGGATTCACGGCGGCCAACGGCCATTCTCCGACCCGGCGGGTCCATGATCTGGAATGCACTACCCGAATGAGTAGTGAAAACAGATGGCAGAGTAACTTTCAAAAATGCAGTGATTGTATAGTTGTACAGTAAGAATGTACAAGGCTATTGGGAAAGGACAGGGCAATGGAGTTAATTGGTGGCTTGTTTAAAGAGCCAGCCTGGTACATTAGGTTAAATTCTGTGCTACATGATTCTTTGATTCTATGATAACAAAACACGTTTGGGTCAGTAAACAATATACTGATGAGTTACAACCTGACATTCACATAGGTGCTTTTTACAGTATGGACTGATAGTTAAGATGATTCCATGAGGGTAGACATAGAGAAGATGTTTCCAGGAGAGGCCAAAATTGAGGGCCATAAATATAAGATTGTCACTAATAAATCCACTGAGCATTATGGGAGAAACTTCATTAGAGGTCAGTTGGAAGGTGAAACGTGCCAACACATCAGTAACTAAGGGAATAATATAGATGCATTTACATGAATAGTTTGCTTCTATGCTGTACATTCTCTGTAATTTTACATAATTAACCTCTTTCCCCTTCCACCAATTAGAAAGAGCACAATGTGCACCAAAATTAGGTACCAATAATTGTGGCACACAGTACCTAAACGATCCTCAAGTTATCATTCTCATAGTTGTAAAGTATTGCTGCAGATGCTGTTTTGAATACTGGAATTCAATAAGGTGCCAAGAAGTAGCAGCATGGTTTACAACGGAACCCATACACAAACTAGGAGCAGGGGAGGACATTTGGTCCTTTGAACCTGCTCTGCCATTCAATAATATCATGGCTGATCTGGGGCGAAATTCTCCAACCCCCGCCGGGTCGGAGAATCGCCGGGGGCTGGCGTGAATCCCGCCCCCGCCGGTTGCCAAAGTCTCCGGCACCGGATATTCGGCGGGGGCGGGAATCGCGTCAGTTGGCGGGCCCCCCCGCTCGATTCTCCGGCCCGGATGGGCCGAAGTCCCGCCGCTAAAATGCCTGTCCCGCCGGCGTAAATTAAATCACCTACCTTACCGGCGGGACAAGGCGGCGCGGGCGGGCTCCGGGGTCCTGGGGGGGGGCGCGGGGCGATCTGGCCCCGGGGGGTGCCCCCACGGTGGCCTGGCCCCCGATCGGGGCCCACCGATCCGCGGGCGGACCTGTGCCGTGGGGGCACTCTTTCCCTTCCGCCTCCGCCACGGTCTCCACCATGGCGGAGGCGGAAGAGACTCCCTCCACTGCGCATGCGCGGGAATGCTGTCAGCGGCCGCTAACGCTCCCGCGCATGCGCCGCCCGGAGATGTAATTTCCGCGCCAGCTGGCGGGGCACCAAAGGCCTTTTCCGCCAGCTGGAGGGGCGGAAATACGTCCGGCGCCGACCTAGCCCCTCAATGTTGGGGCTCGGCCCCCAAATATTAAAAATATTGGCTGTTACTTTGTTGTGAGTTTTATGAAATTATTTGTATTACGGTACTTGAATTATAACTTTTGCTGCAGTGAGAAAACCTCTTATGAAAACAAAAGCAGGTTCACTGAGATACAAGTCATGCTTCAGAGTTGTCCCTGATTTTGTATCCACTAGAATTTTTAAATTCTCCAGAAATGCAACAATTTAGGCTTTAGATGACACACGCTGGCTACTTCAGGTAAGTGCAACAATAAAAAAAACAATCACAAGATGAGCAAGTTCCGACTGCAACCTTGGGTTGCAAAAACCAAAAAGGAATGTGGATTTAGGATTCAGATTCCCAGAATCATGCTTATTGCTATTTAGTTGTATACCAATCGTGAAGAGTGCTGTGTATTGTACAAGAGAAGCTGTCACAAAGACCTTTAAAAGAATGACTCCAGTATAAAGAGCTGTGATTAATTTGAGTGAGGTTTGACAATAATATCATGGGTGTAGGCCTGCAAAACGTAGTGATCCCAACTGTTTAAAGGGGATGAATTAATCTTCACATACGGATATTAAAATATGGACAGAAAGATAAGTGAAACAATTTGCTGAAAATGATCCTAATTCCATTCAGAGTCCCAATAGTGTGTCTCTTTCTTTATGTTATGTTTTGGTATGTGTGCTGTTAACGTCACATTCAGTTGAGATCATGATAATCCAAAGTAGATCTGGTTGCCAGGCATTTTACACTTTGACAGTTTTCAGAATGAAGTGGAAACATCAAATGATACTGAATTAATATTCTCTGTGTTCACGATGTGGATCTCTTCGTTCACAGCCCATGTTAACTTTAATGTCCTGAGAAGATGCAATGATATTCGCTCCAATGCAGTGTCTTTTATCTTTTCAACACATTTTTGCAGCTTTTGTACAAAAGAAACTTTGGGATGTAGACTGGTGTGTTAATACACAAATGGATTATTTTCATCGTTCCGCGGTAAAAGGAAAATTAACATTTGAGAGTCCTGCTTTGGTGATAACACCAGAAAGGCTGACAGATGGAGGTGGTGTTGAACGTAAAAAAGGAGGCACCCACTTCTAGTATTAACAAAGGAGCATTGGGTGGTAGGAGGGGCCGGGGGGGGGGGGGGGGGGGCGGGGGGGGGGGGGGGGGGAGCTGATTAAACGCACCTTCACTTCATCCTTATTTTTCCCCAGATTTTCAATTAACAGTTAAATAATTCTTAAAATAAAAAAAACACTAACTTCTAACTTATACCTTCGCTATCTCCAATTACAGGTCAAAAGCCACTGGTAAATAAAGTTAGAAAACCCAGGGATAATTGCTGTAATCTTGTGTAGAGCATTCTGGGAAAGACTGCTCGAGAGGGAGAGAGAGGGACCCTTTCAGGAATTGCCTGTCTTTGTCAGACTAAATAATCGTGCAGCCAAAACTGCTTTCTACAGACCTGGCTCCTCCCATTAATTACATCATCTCTATTCCACTCAGATGTCCCATGATTGTATTTAGACTTAAGTAAGCCAATGTCTCAAATTATCTACTCTCCAGGCAATCTCCAGCCTACATAACAAAGTTCCATTCGGAACCTTGGGAGGAGGCTGAGATGGATCATTCAATTAGCATACATAGCTAAAGATTGTTTCAAAAGCTTCAATCTTCTTTTTTGCACTGATATGCTGGGATCCCCCATCATTGAGGATGGGGATGTTTCTGGAGCTCCCTCCTGCAGTGATTTTTTTAACTGGAGTCACATGTAGGCCAGACAGCAGATTTCCTTCCCTAAAGGATATTTGTGAACCAGGTGAGTTTTTAAAACAATCAACAATGGTTTTGTGGTCACCATCAGACATTTAATCCTGCCATTCGCTGTGGTAGAATTTAGACTTAGGACCTGGTGCATCACCTCTGGATTATTAGTTTGGTGACAATACCACTACCCACTGCCTGCTGTACACAGTTCCTGGAACTGTTCCTGCAGATTGGAAGGGAGCCAGTGCGACAGCACCCCACTATTTAAGAACGGAGGATAAGTGAACAAGTACTTGGGCCTCAGCTGTCCACAATATGTAGCAATGATTTGGATGTGGGGATCAAATCTAATATTTCCAAGTTCACAGATGACACAAGGCTGGGTGGGAATATGTGTTGTGAGGAAGATGCAAAGTGGCTTCAAGGTGATTTGGACAGACTTGGTGAGTGAGCAAGAAAATAAGAGATTATCGAAGAGTATTTCTTAAATTATGAGATTAGAAAGTGTAGATGCACTAAGGGAACTGGGTGCCCTCGTCAATAAGTCACTGAAAGATAACATGCAGGTGCAGCGAGCCATTAGAAAGGCTAATAGTAGGTTAGCTTTGGTCACAAGAGGACTTGGGTACAGGAGTGGCAAAGTCTTGCTTCAATTGTATTGAATCTTGGTTAGATCACATCTGGTATACTGTTCAGGCTCGATGGAATGAATGACCTCCTCTTGCTCCTATGTTCAGTCAATTGTTCCTTTTTTTAAACTGCTGATAATGGGAACTACTATCAATTATGTTTTAAATAACTAAATATAGGGCAGGATTCTCCCTTCAGGGGACTAAGTCTCCATGCCCGCCGGAAAGCGGGCGAGAATCACTCCGGACTTTTTCCTCGAAGGTCCGGGGTGATTCTCCGTTTTCCAGGGGGCTAGCAGAGCCCGGCGTGTGTCCCGCAGCTCTGGCTGTCGGCGGCGCCGTGCCAGCCAGACCGCGTAGCCGGGCATGTGGAGGGCGGTCGTAAGTGGGTCCGCCTCGGTGCTGGTGCCGCCGACATGGAGGAGCCACACAGCAGGCCGGCGCGGAGGAAGGTAGGTCCCTCCCAGCTCCCGATGGCCCACCGATCGGTGGCCCCTGATTGCGAGCCTGGCCACCGCTGAGGCCTCCCCCAGAGTCAGATACCCCCCGCCCCCCCACCAGGACCGCCACCGCGGCCGCAGGTCCCAGCTCCCGCCCGGTGGTACAACATGTAAACCACGCCGGCGGGAGTTCGGCTGGTCGACAGTGGAGAATCACCGCGTGGGCCGTTCCAACGGCCCGCGACCGGCGCCACGTCGACCACACGCGCGGGACTGGCGGGTCCGTGGAGAATCGGGGAAACGCCATCCCGCTGGATTTCCGGGGTGAACGGCTATTCTCCGCCCACACGCCACCTACGATTCCGGCGTGGAGGCTCAGAGAATCCCGCCCACAATTTCCCATATTTGTAGTTACTATTAGTATCTCAGTCTTTCAGATTTCTGTTTCTTACAGTACAGGTAAAAGTCTTTCAGTAGTCAAGGTCTCAGTGATTTAGAGGTCAGTAGATTGTCTATTCAGGCTAGCACGGACCTGTTGCACCCTATTTTAGGTAGAAACTCCAGGACATTACATGCATCCTGGAGAACTACAAGAAGTACCACCAGTTGCACAAGTTCATGCTCCAAGTTTTGGAGCTTAAGGAGCAGTCAGAATCATTACAGTGTATTCGGCAGTCCTACAGTTTCCCTGAACACACATTCCAGAAGATGGTGATCACACAGCCACAGGACATGCAGAAGTGACAGGATGAAAGACATTGCAGAAATCCCTCAAGCTAGTGATACTCGCTAACTGGTTTTCACGGAAAGTGTTGACTCCTTAGAAGAATATATTAAGAATCAAACCCCTGGCAACACAGAAGATTTGATTGCAAAAAAAGGATAAAAGCACAATAAAAAACAATAGTTATAAGGGATGTGATAGTTATTGACAAAGACATATGTTATCAGCAAAGACAGGCATTTCTGCGACCACAGGACATGATTCTAAATGATATATATGTATACATTCTGTGATGCTGGTAATCTAAAGTAAAAAAACAGAAAATGCTGGAATACTAAGCAGCAAATAAAAGATAGAAAACAGCTAACTGGGCCAAATTTTTTAATTAGCTGCGGAGTTGGGACCAGAGGCAGACAGGCTTGCATTTCCCCGAAACTGGCTGGCATGCCAGTGTCCTGCCATGGTCCTAAATTGGATTGGATTGGCCTATTGTCACGTGTACTGTGGTGCAGTGAAAAGTATTTTTCTGCGAGCAGATCATTAAGTACATGAAAGTAAAATAAAATAAAAAGAAAATACATAATAGGGCAACACAAGTACACAATGTAACTACATAAACACCGGCATCGGGCAAAGCACATAGGGGTGTAGTGTTAATCAGGTCAGTCCATAAGAGGGTCGTTTATGAGTCTGGTAACAGCGGGGAAGAAGCTGTTTTTGCGTCTGTTCGTGCATTCAGGTCATTTTCTATCTGGGAGGATCACAGGATGATGGCTGCCCATCGACAAGTGGCAGATAACGCATTAGGCCAGTGAAGGGTATATTATGGGTATATTAAGGCTAATCTCCACACATGACAGGAATTTTCCAGTTGGCATGCGGATGGCCACTGAAACCAAAACATGACCAAGGGATGGTGACAGATTAAGGGGTGGTCTCCCACGCACACCCACCATGACCATCAGCACACCGCTGCGGGTGCTGGCTGTCCTGGAAGGAATTATCTTTCCAGCTTGGCAGCTGTGGCATCTTTTACTGTTAAAAAATATTTTAAATCACTTCAGTGGGCATCTTCATTTTGGGGTGTCCCCTCTCTTTCCCTTGCCTATACCAGCAGCACCCACCTCCGACAGTGCCCACCTCCTATTGGCCCACCAGCCTCGGGAATCTGCCCTCTATCTGTAATTGGATTGGGCTGCCTGAGCTGGATACATAATTGGCTACCTCCTGAAATATGGATGCCTGGGTCCTAAAGCTGACATGACTGGCTTCTGACCCACATTTCCTATCAATAGGGGAGCGATATTGGGAGACCCTAAATTACCCTAAAATTGATTGGGAAACGCACATTGCCAAGAGTCGGGATAGAATTTACAGTGCAGAAGGAGGTCATTTGGCCCATCGAGTCTGCACCGGCTCTTGGAAAGAGCACCCCACCCAAGGTCAACACCTCCACCCCATCCCCGTAACTCAGTAACCCCACCCAACACTAAGGGCAATTCTGGACACTAAGGGCAATTTAGCATGGCCAATCTACCTAACCTGCACATCTTTGGACTGTGGGAGGAAACCGGAGCACCCGGAAGAAACCCACGCACACACGGGGAGGATGTGCAGACTCCGCACAGACAGTGACCCAAGCCGGAATCGAACCTGCGACCCTGGAGCTGTGAAGCAATTGTGCTATCCACAATGCTACCGTGCTGCTGGGATGAAGAAAGAATTCTCATGTAGGTGGGCACAAGAGAACTTCCTCAATAAATATATCTTCAGTCCACCAATGAAGGAAGCAGTGTTGGATCTGGTTGTGGGAAATTAACCAGGGCTTGTGGAGTGTGTTATAGTAAGAGATCCTCTAACCTGGGGTGACAACTGCTGGAGGCCACTAAAACTTCGAAACACAGAAGTGTGGGAAATATAAAATGCATTCTGTTACCTTCATCCCTGTCATATCAATATAGCTGCAGACAGGAAAAGGAATGAGCACAGGCTACTGCTGGTGCTTCACTGAGGTAAGTGTGCTAAGGCCTAAAATACTGGACATAAAGCCACCTGATACTAGAAAGTGTCCAGGCCGGCCTAAAAAACAGGGGCTCCAGTACAAAGCCAGATGTCTGGCTACCCAGCTCCAACTGCAGTGACCACAAGATGATTACGTTTAGAGTAATTATGAAAAGAGACCAGAAAATATCAAAGGTAGAGAAGGGAATATTTCAGTGCTTTAAAAAGGGACCAGGCACAGGTACATTTCAGGATAAAATAGCAACTGAGCAATGGAGAGCATTAGGCGAAGAAATTGTTTGGGTACAAAATATGGATATTCCTTTTATTATGGGCCAGGGTTTAGAGAACATCAAAGTATATCGTGGAGTTCATCTGAGCCACAACTTTTAATGGATTTTTTTTTATTCTATGAATTCAGATAACATTTTATAAACACATAGTAAGCATCTTAATAACTACCAATACTGATAAGCCCCAAAGATACAGTACTCTATAGGTAACCCTTAATAACTTTCCTAACAACATCCATAAATCAAAACCCCTTTTTAACAAAGAAAGTAGGTTTGCATTCCTTACAGAAACAGGTATTACTCTGAAATGATCAAGTGATCTGGAGACATTCTTTAGTAGGCAGAGAGAGAGACCTAAACACCTCCTTGGTTTGAATGCAGCTCCCCAACTGAAAATGAAACTAAAACGCAGAGCCAAAAAACAGCTTCGAGATCAAACCGAAAGTAAAAAGCCAGAAACACAGCTCAGCTCTACCCACATAATAACATCACTGCAGCTATTTGATAAACACACTTTTCTTAAAGGGACCCTCACATGACACTTTGAATGGAGGAGGCAAGCTAACATGCTCTGTGCAACAAAGGAAATGCAAGTTAAAATAAAACAGAAAAGGAGGCTTATGGCAAATGTCAGGAGTGAAATTTAGTTAATAATCAGGAAGATTATGGGAGTAAAAGAGGGATTTGAAAAAGTTAATACAGGAAGCAAAGAGAGGTTATGGGAATATTTTAGCATGCAACATTAAATTGGACATGTAAATTGCAGATAGTTAGCTGGGGAAGGCATCGGCCTAATAAGGACCCAGAGGGAAATCTGCATGAAGAGACAGGGGGCATTAATGTGTCTTGACAAAAGAAGCAGATGATGTGAAAGTTACATTAAATGTGAAGATGGAAGTGAGGGACAGAATACTAATAGATATAGAGGATGGGGCCCCAAAAAATAGATTTACTGAAATTCATCTGATCTGGATGAAATGCACCCTTGGTTGCTGAAGGAAGTAATGATAGAAATAGCAGAGACATCGGTGACAATCTTTCAATCCTCAATCTTTCAATCCTCATTGGATACTGGAGTGGTGCAGAGGACTGGAAGAGTTGCTGATATTATATCACCATTAAAGAAAGGGAAATGGGATACACCTGTAAAATACAGGCCAGTTAACCCAACATAAGGAATGGCAAAGTCACTGAAAACTCTTACAGGGGTCAAAATGAACTTTCATGTGGATCGGCAAGGGTTAAGGAAGGAAAACCAGGATGGATTTGTCAAAAGTAAATCACGTCGGACCAACTTGCTTGAATTCTTTGTTGAGGTAATAAGAGAAGGTTGATCAAGGTGCATAGATGCATGTATGAACTTGCAGAAAGATTTCTACAAAGTGTCACACAAGAGGCTTATTAAGAACATGGAATCCTCTTCATGGAATTCAAGGGAAAGAGGTGGTATAAATATAAAATTAGCTCAATGGCAGGAAGTAAGGGATGGTGGTGGAGGATTGATTTTCACACTGGGAATGGTGTGTAGTGGTATTCCCTTAGATCTTTCATGCTTTTAAAATTTAAAAAAAACTGACACTCGGGTGTAGGGATCAGCATTCTAAAGTTTGCAGATGATAGGAAACAATGTAATAGATAGCAATGAGGATTATAAGCAGTCAGGCTGGAGAAATATGGTGCTTCGTGTAAAGAACTGTGAAGTGATGTACTTTGGAAGGAAAGAGGGTACTCTATAAATGGCACAATTTTGAAGTGTTGATCAGCAGATAGAACTTGCTATCAATATACATAAATCCCTAAATGTGGCAGAACAAGTTGATATGATTGTTAAAAGAGCATGTTTATAAATAGAGGGCATAAGATATAAAAGCAAGGTGATTCTGCTGAAACTTCATAAATCACCAGTTAGGCCTCAGCTGGAATAATTTGGGGCATCACACTTGAGGAAAAGTTTACTACTTTTGTTTGGTAACAAAATCTCTATTGCAGTTAAATGCTGGAGACACTGATTCTTTCAAGCATATTTGCTTCATTCTGGCCTTGAAGAAATGCTTGTGACTTGGGCAGAAATGTTACTCATTGCTTCCCTCACCTAAAACCTCCTGGTTGGCATCAGTTAGCAGTGGGCAATTTTTCGACTATTCTTTCCTGCCAGACAATGCCTTTCAGACATTAACCAGAACTGCACAGTTTGAATACAACAAATGAAAGCAGGGAATGCAACATTGCTTTAACAGGTACACACACCCCTGCCTTAAGTACAGTTGGGAGTTGCGATGGAAAATGTGCATGGCAGGGTGGATGGACGGATAGGTTCCTCCAGCAATTGTGGTGGCAATTCACCCATGATATGATAATAATGCCCAGAAGTTAAAATGGCTCTGATTTCATGCTGAACTACCTTGTCCTGAACATAACCCGAGTTATAAGCAGAATTGCTGTATATTCGTTCTGATTTTCATGTTAACTTGTGCCACCGGGGTACAAATCCCCACACCTCATTGATGAAGGAATAATAATCATCAAATTGTTCACATTTCTCTCCTCGCTTTACTGATTTTTCTCAGAGAACAAGGATGTTTCTCCTGGATGGGAATGGTACAGCCGCAGATTCACTTTTTCCTGTTGCATACAAGTTGTATTGTAAGGCTTAAAATATATTTATGGATGTTCAGAATTTGTAAAACAAAGGTACGAAAGCAAACCCTAAATTGGATGACACCTTCGTTTCCGAAGAAGCAATGTTGTAAATCAGTTTCCAAATTTCTCCTGATTCTGAATTCTGCCAAGGGACTAGCAATAAAGGTTCAAATCCAAAATGCCCGATTTGACCTCCACCCCATGTCTTTCCAATGTTCCGATTGCTTACAGCATTGAGCCATCCCCCATTTGCCCCATTCCCACACCCATCCCAGAAATTAGAATTAATTCACACAACCACATTCAACAATTGAAATAAAGTGGAGACTTAATGAATAAAATATAAACCGACTAATGTGGGAATAACAGGTGATAAATTCCTGTCAGCTGCTCACAACCCACTGACATTACTTCGCTACAAGTATGACTGAAAGCTCATTTATTCACTTGAGGAATTTTCTGGCCAGTAATAAATAAAGAATTGCAGAGAGAAAGCATATGCTTGGGCTGTTGGGAGCCTGCCAAATGTACGTTTTCATTCCCCACAAAGGCGTGAATATTTTATGGGCGACTCTCAATTAATAGCAGTTTTAGACATAATTTTCTTCCCTTAAAAGATTAAGACTGCACACGGGTTAGGGTGCCAATCAATCAAACAAATCCCCGAGGAGTCAACTTTGAGCTCTTTGGGAAGCTGGAGAACTTGCAAGGAAATTCCTCAGAGCTGTTCCTGCTTCAGCACCATAGCTTTACCAGAACGTTGGGCAATCCACACCATGCTCTGCAGATTGACTGGCTCTTGGTGAAGGGAGCAAAATATGAATTAAACACCTCACTATATTTGATAGGCAGAAGCAGTACGATAAAGGTGAGTCAAAATTAAGAATTCACTAAATGTGCCTCTATGTCCCTCTCCCCAGCAGCAATGAAGTTAGCAATGTTTATACTTTCGCTGCTCGATTCCATAGTCCTGTAGAGTCTGCATTCAACATGAATCAGAATGAGCTCAAACAAGTGCCAACTTATATAATTATTTCTTGCAATAATTATTTAGTTCATATTCAAGAAAGGGTTGAGGGTTGGGGAGGGGGCGTGCCGGGGTGCAGGCGGACAGGAGGTTTGTGTCTCTGCAACCATACCCTTTTCAACTCAATGTTAGTGTCCCTCTCTAGTGTCCAGCTCCCAGTGCCCCTCTCCGATGGCCAGCTCCCAGTGCCCCTCTCTGATGGCCAGCTCCCAGTGCCCCTCTCCGGTGGCCAGCTCCCAGTGCCCCTCTCTAGTGTCCAGCTCCCAGTGCCCCTCTCCGGTGGCCAGCTCCCAGTGCCCCTCTCTAGTGTCCAGCTCCCAGTGCCCCTCTCTGATGGCCAGCTCCCAGTGCCCCTCCCTGATGGCCAGCTCCCAGTGCCCCTCTCCGATGGCCAGCTCGCAGTGCCCCTCTCTAGTGTCCAGCTCCCAGTGCCCCTCTCCGATGGCCAGCTCCCAGTGCCCCTCTCTAGTGTCCAGCTCCCAGTGCCCCTCTCCAGTGGCCAGCTCCCAGTGCCCCTCTCTGATGGCCAGCTCCCAGTGCCCCTCTCTGATGGCCTGCTCCCGATGCAACTCTCCGATGGCCAGCTCCCAGTGCCCCTCTCCGATGGCCAGCACCCAGTGCCCCTCTCCAGTCGTCTGCTCCCAGTGCCCCTCTCTGATGGCCAGCTCCCAGTGCCCCTCTCCGGTCGCCTGCTCCCAGTGCCCCTCTCCGGTGGCCTGCTCCCCGTGCCCCTCTCCGATGGCCAGCTCCCAGTGCCGCTCTCTGGTGGCCAGCTCCCAGTGCCCCTCTCCGGTGGCCAGATCCCAGTGCCCCTCTCTAGTGTCCAGCTCCCAGTGCCCCTCTCGATGGCTAGCTCCCAGTGCCCTTCTCTAGTGTCCAGCTCCCAGTGCCCCTCTCCGGTGGCCAGCTCCCAGTGCCCCTCTCTGATGGCCAGCTCCCAGTGCCCCTCTCTGATGGCCAGCTCCCAGTGCCCCTCTCCGATGGCCAGCTCCCAGTGCCCCTCTCTGATGGCCAGCTCCCAGTGCCCCTCTCCGGTGGCCAGCTCATAGTGCCCCTCTCCGATGGCCAGCTCCCAGTGCCCCTCTCCGGTGGCCAGCTCCCAGTGCCCCTCTCTAGTGTCCAGCTCCCAGTGCCCCTCTCCAGTGGCCAGCTCCCAGTGCCCCTCTCCGGTGGCCAGCTCCCAGTGCCCCTCTCCGATGGCCAGCTCCCAGTGCCCCTCTCTAGTGTCCAGCTCCCAGTGCCCCTCTCCGGTGGCCAGCTCCCAGTGCCCCTCTCTAGTGTCCAGCTCCCAGTGCCCCTCTCTGATGGCCAGCTCCCAGTGTCCCTCTCCGATGGCCAGCTCCCAGTGCCCCTCTCTGATGGCCAGCTCCCAGTGCCCCTCTCCGGTGGCCAGCTCATAGTGCCCCTCTCCGATGGCCAGCTCCCAGTGCCCCTCTCCGGTGGCCAGCTCCCAGTGCCCCTCTCTAGTGTCCAGCTCCCAGTGCCCCTCTCCAGTGGCCAGCTCCCAGTGCATCTCTCCGGTGGCCAGCTCTCAGTGCCCCTCTCCGATGGCCAGCTCCCAGTGCCCCTCTCTAGTGTCCAGCTCCCAGTGCCCCTCTCCGGTGGCCAGCTCCCAGTGCCCCTCTCTAGTGTCCAGCTCCCAGTGCCCCTCTCCGGTGGCCAGCTCCCAGTGCCCCTCTCTAGTGTCCAGCTCCCAGTGCCCCTCTCCGATGGCCAGCTCCCAGTGCCCCTCTCCGATGGCCAGCTCCCAGTGCCCCTCTCCGATGGCCAGCTCTCAGTACCACCCTCTAATGTCCAGCTATCAGTGCCCACCTGCAGTATTCAGGTACTTGTGCCCCTCTGCAGTGTCCAGTTCCCCTCTCCATTGGCTAGCTTCCGGTGCCCCTCTCCAGTCCAGCGACCAGTACCCAGTTCCTCCCTCCAGTGTCCAGCTCCCAGTGTACCTCTCCAGTGTCTTTTTTTTAAAAAGCGATGAACGGTCAGGCAAAACAAATATGTATCGGTTTCTCCTACACCTCCCTTCCATCCTTATCTTGGTGACCTACAGCAACCCTCATGTTGATTGGCATGCTGTGATTGGTCATCAGCATCCTTTTCTTCCATCTCACCTGAGGATGTTTCACACTGCACTAAATACTCAGTAGCAATGACATCCTCCCTCAGTAGCCCCAGGTAGTGTACAGTACAGCAGGCTAACACTATCCTGGAGATCTTAGCTGGGTCATACTGAAGTGCCCCATTGGAATGATCCATGAACTTGAACCTCATCGAGAAGATGACGGTCAACTTGATGGTAGTATGGGTTGCTGTTATAACCTGCCTACTTACGATTGGCTGGGGACTAATGACTATCCCACAATCCTATGGGAGTATGAACTTCCCCAATGAGGGGGGGCGGAGAAACTCCTACTATAAATAAGCTGGCCAGTTCAGGAACCAGCAGGAAGGAGAAGGTAGCAAGGGAAGTTACTGCTACTGTTATGTATATATTGTTATAGTAAATAAACGTTATTATTGTGTATCCTTAAAACACGTGGTGGATTCTTCGTGGCCCTTACAAAAGTTGCCAAATAGCATGCCTCTGTCTCCATCCTAGGATTGCTCACTGATGTCAGCAGCTTTCACTTTAGTGGGTTCCCTTGTCAGTAAGGATCTATCCCTAAAGATGTTCAGGGATGAAAGTCTACAATACCTAGGAGCACCAGAGAATGCAAGTGCCATGGTTGCTCCCACAGTTTATTTCCTTTATTCTTTCATGGGATGTGAGTGTCACTGGGTTTCCCATTCCTAATTGCCCTTGAACTGAGCGGCGTGCTGGGCCATTTCAGAGGTATTTACAGGTCAACCACATTGCTGTGGGTCTGGAGTCACATCTAGGCCAGACCAGGTAATAATAGTAGATTTCCGTCCCAGATGGGATTTTACAACAAACAATGATAGTTTCGTGGTCACCATTACTGAGGCGAGTCTTCTATTCAATTAATAAATCTGGAATATAAATTCCACCAGCGGTATGGTGAGATTTGAACCCATGTCCCCAGAGCATTAACCTGTATCTCTGGATCACAAGTTCAATGACATTACACCACCATCTCCCCCATGTGCACGTGCCTGTAGGATCCACTGACAGTGGTCGATAAACAAGTTCCACGTTGGTGGAATGCAAACCTACATACAAGGACATTACGTCTTCTTTGCCATTCAATAAGATTATGACTGATCTGATTGTACCCTGAAGTCCACACTCCTGCCTTTCTTTGATAATCTTTCACCATCTTACTGATCAAAAATCTATCTATCTTCTTCTGCTTTAAAAATGTTCAAAGACTTTTGAGGAAGAGACTCACAACCATCTGAGAAAAAAAATTCTCCTCATCTCTGTCTTAAATGAGCGACTCCTTACTTTTAAACAGTGCCTCAAGTGATAGATTCTCCCACAACAGGAAACATCCTGGGCGTGTAGTGGGACACAACCGACAGAATACCCTTCATCGTCCAGTACTTCCCCGGAGCGGAGAAACTACGTCATCTTCTTCACAGCCTTCAACACGTCATTGATGACGATGAACATCTTGCCAACGTCATCCCCACACCCCCACTACTTGCCTTCAAACAACCGCGCAACCTCAAACGAACCATTGTTTGCAGCAAACTACCCAGTCTTCAGAACAGTGACCACGACACCACACAACCCTGCCATGGCAATCTCTGCAAGACGTGCCAGATCATCGACATGGATACCACTATTACACGTGAGAACACCACCCACCAGGTACGTGGTACGTACTCGTGCAACTCGGCCAACGTTGTCTACCTCATACGCTGCCGGAAAGGATGTCCCGAAGCGTGGTACATTGGCGAGACCATGCAGACGCTGCGACAATGAATGAACGGACATCGCGCAACAATCACCAGGCAAGAATATTCCCTTCCAGTCGGAGAACACTTCAGCAGTCAAGGGCATTCAGCCTCTGATCTCCGGGTAAGATTTCTCCAAGGCGGCCTTCAGGACGCCCGACAACGCAGAATCGCCGATCAGAAACTTATAGCCAAGTTCCGCACACATGAGTGCGGCCTCAACCGGGACCTGGGATTCATGTCACATTACATTCATCCCCCACCATCTGGCCTGCAAAATCCTACCAACTGTCCTGGCTTGATACAATTCACACCTCTTTAACCTGGGGTTACCACATCTCTGGATCTGTAAAGATTTAATCACCTGCTAATGCTCGCATTCCAAGCATTGTTTGGCATCTTTGAATTTGTCTATATATGTGTTTCTGGAACATACCTCGTCATTCACCTGAGGAAGGAGCAGCGCTCCGAAAGCTAGTGACATTGAAACAAACCTGTTGGACTTTAACCTGGTGTTGTAAGACTTCGTACTTTAAAAAGTAAGTGGATGGGCACTTGAAGTGTCATAACATTCAAGGCTATGGACCAAGTGCTGGAAAGTGGGATTGGTGTAGTTTTGTCAGTGCAGACCCGTTGGGCTGAAGGACCTCTTCTGTACTGTAAGTAAAGTCGCCATAGTCCCAGATGGCCATAGGCTGCTTTCCCCTCTTGAGGGGGAGAGCTGACTGGTGGTGATTTAACCTGAGGATCACCACACCTCAGGCGAGGGGCAAGGTTGAGAAGGCGGGGCCTTTGTGAATAACCTCAACCGGTACAAAAATTGAACTCACGTTGTTGGCCTCACTCTGCATCACAAACCAGTTGTCCCGCCAACTGAGCTAAACCTGTCTATGATTCCGTGACACACGCACACGGTCTATGAGGCCTTGTACCTGGAAGAATCCAGCCATGGCAACAAATCCTCTGGCTCTCTCAGCCTGACTGCCAACACCATTTCAGTAATGTATGTACTGCTGGGCTCTCCTGAAGTGGGAATCTGTCACAACCTTGATGCAGCGACTTATGGCTGATTGTGCAAAGCCACACTCCTCCGGTGGGCACCAGGGATAAGCCTGAAGCATAGAAATTCAGGGACACAATGACCATGACAGCCACTGCCATTAGATGGCCATCAATACAACCTGAGCTCACCCCCAGTGCATTCATGGCACACTGATTCTTGGGAGAGGCGCCATCTTCAATGACACTGCTGCTCAGACATCTGCAGGTAGCTCGCCCTTTGTCTGTACTGTAGCCATCTGGGATGGCCACTTACAACTAGGAACACAGAAACTCGCAAAGCCTGGTGGGTAAAATGGACAAGGCAAGATTCAGGCAGGCTCAGAGCCTGAAATGCATATTTGCAAGCAAGAAGTCCAGACGGTATCGAAGCTCCGACCAATTAGCATTGTAATGGGGCCGATTAGCATTTGATGGCCCATCTTCACCAAAACAAAGGACTGGTACTCGAGCGACCAGTACAGTCCCGGACATTTCGGCGCCACTCCCTGTTCAGGGGAAGAGTAAACAACGGGGTCAGTGACCGCTTGGGACATGCCCAGCCATCCAGATCCCGGTCCACTTATTGGTTAGGAATCGAACAGAGTGATCAGGGATCACCCAATTAGTGGGGCCCAAATTGAAGGACCGCCCAAAGGAGCGCGAAAACCCCCAAGTAGAAGAAGAAGAGTTCGCCATATGTTCATCCTCTCTTGGACCTGGCGCCCCAGCCATGACCATTTCCACATACAGCACCACCAAAAGCAAGTCCAAGTTCAACGCTTGCTACCAGACGGATGAGCCTAGCTGAGCAGCAGTTACTTCTACAGACTCGATAGTTCCAGAATCGGACAACGGCCACTGTTCCTCTGATCTAAGCCGGGTGCCTGAAGTTAAGTACAGGTTGTCTTAGTCGATAGGTGTAGTTGACTAGTAGTGTTTATGTTGCATGACTAATTGTGTGTAAATAAAGTACCCTTGACCTTGAACTAACTAACTGGTGTTTGGCTCTTTGATCGATAGCCGGTTGAACCTTGTGGTGGTATTATTTGATACCTTGCGACTCTGAGCATTAGAACATAGACATCAAAAGAAAGGAGGGCAAACTCACTGATTGCCATAATTGGAACAGAGCCATAGAAAAGACAGAGGAAAAGAAAACACAACAGTACCCTTTGTTTAGCCACAAGATACCCTCATCTCTGCTCAAGCATCTGCACGTGGTCCCTCTGCAGCATTCTGCTCTTCCCCATTCCAAGGTTGCTTCTGCAGGTGGTCAGGAGGTTGCTGCTGTCCTGATCTTGTCCGCCTGTGCCTCACTCCATCTCAGACTCCACTCCACACTGGGTGACTCTCCCCCAGAATAAGCAATGATCCTGTCAATTGGTCACTGCTAGTGTGAATGGGCCACCCTGTCAGCAGCTGTTGCTATGCAGCCCACCCAACCCTGCCTCGGGTCTTCCTCCAGTGATATCCCTATCGGGAGCACAATGTCATTAATGGGCGCACAACACCAGATTAACGGCTTCCTAATTCCTATCTCGCTATGAAGGAAAAAAAGCCTCAATCCGTGGAGGCTCGGTGCTGCAGTGACAACAGCTCCCACCCCAATGCCACCCTTTAAAAGCTGCTTAGAATTCCAATGCTCCGTGTTCCATGTGCCTTTACCAGTAAATCTGGAGGGGCCCGTAAAATCAGGGTGTGTTGTTTCATTAATGAGCTAAAGTGCGTTACAATTGCTCATTTTAAAAACGCGAACGGCGTCCACACACAGTGTCCCATCTGCAACTCTAAAATGTAGTCCCGGCGTGATGCATTGGAGGCTAATCTGATGCCAGCCCATGTAATTTTATATCCAGCAGCTTCCCCCACCCGCCCCCCTGGGTCCTCCTTCCTCTCCCCCCACTATTGTATTCTATTTTGGAGGTGTAAAATCAAGCCACAGTAAAATGTCAATTACTTCAGCACACGCAACTATTTTACTGGCAACACAATTTTGATGTTTCTTCCAAGTTAAAACAGGATCATTTCCCATTTTCTGCACTGAATTCAATGAATTTTAAAAGTTTTTAATCGTAAAAATAGCTCTCCCTCTGAACCTGCAGTATTTGACATAAATCATGAATCAAACAGTGCAGGTGGAGGTTGAATCAAGTGAGGGATATTTCAGTGTTACCGACATAAAAACTCTCATTTAAAATACATGTGGGACAGACACAAAGGAGCTGAAGGTTTGTGTGATAGATTAAAAGGAAATGAAAGGCATCTATTTAATGAGATGAATATTTAAACAATTGAACCAACCTGCGTTTGAAAAATGTGTAAAATATGGAATGTTGTTCCTGGAACCTTTCCAAGAATCGTAATTTACTGCTCACTAATAATCCCACTGAAGTTACCTGCCTACAAAGTTTCCCCTAATATGTTTTCCTCGCTACCTCCCCAATGGGTCATACACAATGCCCAGCCAAGAGTTGAAAAGCCTTTGCCAGTGCTGATCTGTTAACAACCTTCAGGAGCTGTACAAGACTCAAAAGACGCCTGACCCTTTAATGTTATTGTGCTAGAATCATAGAATCATAGAATTTGCAGTGCAGAAGGAGGTCATTCGGTCCATCAAGTCTGCACCGGTCCTTGCAAAGAGCACCTACTGAAGCCCACGTATCTACCCTATCCCTGTAACCCAGTAACCCCCACTTAACATTTTTTGGACACTAAGGGCAATTTAGCATGGCCAATCCACCTAACCCGCACATCTTTGGACTGTGGGAGGAAACCGGAGCATCCAGAGGAAACCCACGCAGACATGGGGAGAACGTGCAGACGCCGCACAGACAGTGGCCCAGCCGGGAATCGAACCTGGGACCCTGGCGCTGTGAAGCAACTGTGCTAACCAGTATGCTACCCTGCTGCCCACCGTCCTCTGCTGGGTCACTGCTTAGGGAGGAATAGCAAAGATACACTGTGGGATTCATGTGGGATTCATGGTTATAACCTATGTACCATCCACTCTATGCACTCAATCTTAATTAACAATACACCCTGATTTAATCACAAAGGAATGGAGCGAGCAGATAATCATAATAGTTATGTGTGCTTTCCTGATGAATTTGTGCTGACCAGCATTTTAACCTGAGGTTTTGACGCATCAGAACTACCCACCACAGGCAGGCAGAGACCTCATTAATATCAAAATGCCAGGGTTCCAATGACATTGTTTGTGACCCAATGTGATTTTAAATGCCTGTTTTGCCAGTGATACTGTGGTGGTTGTCACTTTAAGAACAGACACATGGTCTGAACGACCAATGAACAACTTGCATGGGAATTTCTCTGAGGGTGGAGTTTCCTTAGTTAGAAAGAGTGTACTATGGACTAGCTCGAAGCCTACAGCTAATGAAGCAACAGTGTAAATAAAACTTGCTTGTTAAACTTAAGAAGCCTCCAGGAGTACATCTTCACAGATACCACAGTGCTGGAGGCACCAGTGAAAGCGGGCAAGCAAGAGTAGAGATAGAAAGGGACAACAAAATAATCGTTTTAAATTTATTTTGGTGTTGTTTGTGGGCGGCAAAGTGCCTCCACATCCAACAAGAAAAGATTGGGGACAATTCTATCCTCGTCACCCATCGGAAACCGTTGAAATCCATGGACATCAATGCTACTTAATATTGGACAGGGTGTAAAACTGGTGTTCAACCTGATAGTGCGGCTTTTCTAGCTGTGGGGTAGGTCATTGTAACGGGCCTCCTCTATCCCGGGCTTCCCTTCTTTCCCCACTTTCTTGTTAATTTGTGTGCCGGGGATTTTCCTCCGATTGCATGCAACAAAATTCCACCTCTCGATCCCACTCCTCCCTGCCTGTTGGGTGGCATTTGCTGCTGACGTTGGATTATGTAAATGAGGCAGGGTGTTAAAATTGCTGCAGTGGTCTAGGTGGTTCACAGCCAGCCTCAAACCCAATGCTCCACCGCACCCCCCCCGCCGCCACCCCCCCCCCCCCCCCCCAACAACCCACCCTCCATACTTGCACAATTAGAGATCATTTAAATGTTAGTAATTTCTCAACAATTTATAAACGTTCGTGCAGTATATTAAAAGGTTTAAACTCCTTTTGAAAGACAATAAACTATACTAGACGGGCTCAATCTTTCTCTCGCCCCAGGATACCTCTCCTCCCAATGACCCAAGTTTATATTCCTGACCCCATTCTTCAGTTGTCCTCTCACCAAGCTCTAACCTCCAATCCCATTTCCCTCCCACCCTTAACTCCTAGGCTCGTGCCTCATTCTCCTCAACCCAACTCCACTGCCCCAATTCCTGATCACCCTAACCCTGCAACCTCTAACTGCTTTATCTCTCCCTTGTGCCCCACCCATCTCTGGGATCTCCCATGCCTGTCTTCAAATACGTTAAGGTAGTCGTTATAAAAGGAAGACTTGCATTTATACAGCATTTTTCACAACCACCAGGGGCGAAATTCTCCTACCCGCCCCGCCACATTTCTGCGCCGACCGGCCGGCGGGAGTCTCCGTAACACCGGCCGGTCAATGGGGTTTCCCGTTGTGGGGCAGCCCCACGCCGTCGGGAAACCCCCGGGCGCCGGCAGAACGGAGACTCCCGCCGGCGGAGAATGACGCCCCAGATGTCTTGAAGCACCTTCCAACCAATTAAGCACTTTTTGTTGAACTGTACTCACAGTTGGAATGAAGGAGACATGGTATTATCGTGCTATTGACAATGTTATTGTTTTATATCTTCCCACTCTTCCCTTCCATGTCACTTAGCATATTGTATTCGGCAAGGTCATTAGCATTACCACACTCAGATGCAAGTAGGTAGTGGGCTAGCTCACCCATCATTCACAGTTCGTCAGCAAGTTTGCATATCATAGAATCATATCAGAAAGAGGACATTTGGCCCATCGAGTCTGCAACGACCCTCCAAAGGAGTACCCTACCTACCAGGCCCCCACTCTATCCCTGTCACCCCACTTAAACTGTTGGACACTAAGGGATAATTTATCACTGCCAATCCACCTAACCTGCACTTCTTTGGGCTGTGGGAGGAAACCCACGCAGACACGGGGAGAAAGTGTAAACTCCACACAGATAGTCGTCCAAGGTCGGAATTGAACCCGGGTTCCTGGTGCTGTGAGGCAGCAGTGCTAACCACTGTGCCACCGTGGCTGGCATCATAACCTTTGAACAATGCGGCATTGCTGATTGGTCATGGCACAGTGACAACAGCTGAACGATGTTCATATGATTCAATATTCAGATGATGGCCTTATTCCGTTGGTGTATTACCGAGGCATTCATTTCCTTTTCTTTCATGGTGGAATCAAAAGAGCAGAACTACATAGCTCCAGCACACGACTTCTATTACTTGTCCAGTGAGTGAACTCTGTATGCTTGCAAAGGAATTGAACTCAAGTTCTGAATCTCTGCTGCTGCTGTTGTATTACTGGCTGCCATAAACCTATCAAGGTAGATAATCTTTCTATAATGTCATCCCCAATCAGCTATGGCCACATCCAAATGAAACAAACTAATCATCCTCATTATCCAATGTTCCGGCATCATGTTGCTGCATGAATCACGGCTGAATCCTCCGCTCGCCGATACTGAAATCTGGGCGTCATTCTCCGACCCCTCGCCGGGTCGGAGAATGGCCGCTGGCCGCCGTGAACCCCGCCCCCGCCCACGCCGAAGTCTCCGGTACCGGAGATTGGGCGGGGGCGGGAATCGGGCCGCGCCGGTTGGCGGGACCCCCGCTGGATTCTCCGGCCCGGATGGGCCGAAGTCCCGCCCAGAAATTGCCTGTCCCGTCGGCGTAAATCAAACCTGGTATTTACCGGCGGGACCAGGTGGCGTGGGCGGGCTCCGGGGTCCTGGGGGGGGGGCACGGGGCGATCTGACCCCGGGGGGTGCCCCCACGGTGGCCTGGCCCGCGATCGGGGCCCACCGATCCGCAGGCGGGCCTGTGCCGTGGGGGCACTCTTTCCCTTCCGCCTCCGCTATGGCATCCACCATGGCGGAGGCGGAAGAGACTCTCCCCACTGCGCATGCACGGGAAACTGACAGCGGCCGCTGATGCTCCCGTGCATGCGCCGGGAAACTGTCAGCGGCCGCTGACGCTCCCGCGCATGCGCCGCATTTCCGCGCCAGCTGGCGGGACAACAAACGCCATTTCCGCCAGCTGGCGGGGCAGAAATCCCTCCAGCGTCAGCCTAGCCCCTCAATGTTGGGGCTAGGCCGCCAAAGATGCGGAGCATTCCGCACCTTTGGGCCGGCGCGATGCCTGTCTGATTGGCGCCGTGTTTGGCGCCAGTCGGCGGACATCGCGCCGTTGGGGGAGAATTTCGCCCCACGTTCGGCGATTGGCCAGAGAATCACAGTTCCCGACCAAATTGAGGGCAGTGCCGCTTTCGCGATGCTCTGGCCCCTCCAAAGCGGCACACTCACAGAGTACGTCGCGGCTGTATCGACGGTCTCAGGACATTGCCTGAACTATCATCCGTTGGGAACTCGGCGTGGCAGCTGCGGACTCAGTCCAGCACCACCACAGTCGGGGGAGGGCTGAAGAACAGGCGGGGGGGGGGGCCATTATTAGGGGTTGGGGGCACTGGGGAGGGTGGTCCAGGGCGCGCGAGCTGGCAAACGGGGGACAATATTTCGCGGACCGGGTCTGCGAGCCGCCTTCGCCATGTAGCACGGCGTGGCCGCTACAGACCGTCACCATGCGCGGCAGAATACCCGTCAGTTCTCTGGGCCGTATCGGCAGCTAGAGCAGGGTGCTCTATGCTGCCGGCGTGCTAGCCCCTAGCAAAACGGGGTAACTGTGGCCGTTTTACGACATTTTTTGTGGCGTAAAAACGCCACCGTTCCCACGTCGACATGAGGACATAGCCCCAAAATCGGAGAATGCAGCCCCATATCTCTTCCTTGGCCTGGGAGAGCTTGTGTTGGAATCATCAAAAAAAAATCATAGAATGGTTACAGCACTAAATGAGGTCATTTGGTTCACTGAGTTGCGCCAGTTATTGCAAAAACAATTCAGCCAGTCCCAGCTCTGCCCTTTCCATGCAGCCTAAAAAAAACTTTGTCCTCAGGTGCTTACACAATTCCCCTTTGAAGCCTCAATTGTATCTGCCTCCAGTTTCTCAGGCAGTGCGTATCAGGCAGTGTGTTCCAGATCCTTACTCCTTGCTGCATGACAGAAAAATTGCTTTCTCGTGTCGCTTTTGGTTCTTCTGATAATCACCTTAAATCTGTGTCTTCTGGGTTTTCAACCGTTCCGCCAATGGGAACAGTTTGCTCTGTCTAGGCTCCTCATAAATTTAAACACATTGAAGCAATTTCCTCCTAACCTTCCCTTCTCTAAAGACAACAACAGCTACTCCAATCCATCCACGTAACTGAAGTTCCTCATCCCTGGAATCATTCGGGTAAATCCTTTCTGCGCCATCTCCAAAGCCTCACATCCTTCCTAAAATGAGATGCCCAGAATTGGGCATGAGAATCCAGTTTAGGTCAAACCAGTGGTTTATAAAGGTTCATCATGCCTTCCTTGTTGCTTTTTACTCTGTCTTTCTATTTATAAAACCCAGGATGCCGAGTGTCTTTTTGTAAACCATGTTTTCAACCTATCCTTCCACCTTCTGTGATTTGTGCAGTGAGTCACCTTTACTTTTCTGCTGCTGCGCCCACGTTAAAATTGTATCTTTCATTTTGCATTGCACACTGGTGAACAGGATTCGGTGCATGTAAAGATATGGGAATCAGGGTTTTGGATGATGTCCAGTTTACGGAGGTTAGTGATTTGTTATGTTGTAGGTGTAACATAAGCGGCTTCCTTGTGGTGCACTTGACAAAGGAAAGACGTGGAGATAACTTCAACACGTTTATTAAACTATTTACACTTCTATTACTTGGGTTCGACACTTCTGCTAATCCTACTATAGCTATCCAGACTGACTAACCAGCTGCTGCAATCCACGTGGTGGGTGTAATATTGAATCAACCCTGTGTCTGTTCTCACTGACTGTCTCCACTAGAAAGAGGCAGATCATGTGTGTGGTGTCCTTTATATATGGGTTGGTGTAATGCGCCCCTGTGGTCCTGTCACCTCTGTGTGCATCGTGAATGTCCATCGGTCGCTTCCTATCTAACTGATCTATTGGCTGAGTGTGTGTGTGTGATGTTTCTGGTGCTCCCTCTAGTGTCTAGTTAGCCTACATGCATTTACATTGATGCACATCACCACAGTTAGAACATGGAAGATCGCAAATGCATTGGAATAGCCAAAAGAGAGGTAACAAAGGCATGGAGGAAATTTTCAGCATCAGCTGAGCAGGGACAGGACACTGTTACAAAGATAGAAAGAATAGTCTCAGTGACGATACGATCAGTTAGAAATTTAAACAATAGACTTGATTTGGATGAAAAAACAGCGTGATAGTGATGCACAAGTCGCCCAGCAGGTTTACGGACTCAAGAGATACACTGGGGCATTGCAAAACTTCAGAACTTGCTGGTGGATTTATGGTGCTACACTATTTGCTTTGTACAAACAAAGTCTCGCCCTCAGCCTCCGCATTTCTTTTTAAGAACTTGTTGTTTTATCAACACAGTAGCCGTGCCACAAAACGTTAATTCTGGCAATTATAAATCCTTCTCACTGCCTCAGTTGTGAAGCAATTTTAACTGCTGAGCCTCATTCCTTCAGATGGTAAATTTTCTCCAACATTTTAAGTATTTATATTTTTTATTACTTTTCTTAGGGTGTCTTTCTCTCTCTCTCTCTATCCAATGTTTTTTCCTTCTCATTATTTCTCTTTCTGTGCCCATTTTACTGTAATTTGCCATACTTCCTTCTCCATTGTTCTGCAGCTTTTTTTCTCAATCATTAAATCTCATTCGATACTCTATTGCTTCTATTGTTCACGGAGGTCCCAGTTGTCCCAGTGCCTTGTCACACCACTGTAAGATCACGTTCCAGCAAGTTATGGTGCAGAATATATTTTAAGACCATAAGACATTGGAGCAGAACTAGGCCACTCGGACCATCAAGTCTGCTCCTCCGTTCAATCATGGCTGATATGTTTCTCATCCCCATTCTCCTGCCTTCTCCCCATAACCCCAGATCCTCTTATTAATCAAGAACCTATCTATCTCTGTCTTAAAGACACTCAGTGATTTGGCCTCCACAGCCTTCTGCGGCAAAGAGTTCTACAGATTCACCACCCTCTGACTGAAGAAATTTCTCCTCATCTCTGTTTTAAAGCACTGTCCCTTCAGTCTGAATCTGTGCCCTCATGCTCAAGTTTTTCCTACTAGTGGAAACATCCTCTCCGCATCCACTCGATCTAGGCCTCTCTGTATCCTGTAAGTTTCAAGAAGATCCCCCCTCACCCTTCTAAACTCTTACAAGTACAGACACAGAGTCCCCAACCGCTCCTCATATGACAAGCACTTCCTTCCGGGGATCATTCTTGTGAACCTCCTCTGGACCCTCTCCAAGGCCAGCACATCCTTCATTAGATACAGGGCCCAAAACTGCTCATAATACTCCAAATGAGCCTTATACAGCCTCAGAAGTACATCCCTATTCTAGCCCTCTCAACGTGAATGCTAACATTACATTTGCCTTCCTAACTACCGACTGAACCTGCACGTTAACCTTAAGAGAATCTTGAACTAGGAATCCTAAGACCACAAAGGCCCTTTGTGCTTCTGATTTTCTCAGCCTTTTCCCATTAGAAAATAGTCAATGCCTCCATTCTTCCTACCAAAGTGTATAATCCCATACTTTTCCACATTGTATTCCCTCCAAGTCCTTGCTTCCTCAAATGCTGACGAGTGCAGAGAGAAGTGCTATTGAGGTAACACCACAAGATGCCCCATTCAAAGATGTGCCCCATAAATCTGCATCATTTTTTCAAGATTCCGCTTCCCATATCTAAATGAATGGGCAGCAATTGAAACTGAAGAAAAGTTACCATTAAAATGTCCCAGGACTGGAGGAGCAGAATACATTCATACTGCATTTTGTTGTCAGTCATTACTTCGCTTTCCTGTCACAGTATTTGAAATGAAACAAGATCTAGGGCAGACGCTGAACTTAGAGAAGATGAAGTACATGACCAGGCCAAAAGAAAAGTAAAAAAAGTTACATTTTTGCAAAATTGCAGGATGTTGTGAGGGGTAGGTAATCTAATAGTTAGTATTTCAGTCGACATGGTTTATTTGACCTTGAAGGAAGTTACAGTTCCTTATAGGATATCAATAGGACAAGTGGGAGGGAAGTGTGTGATAATCAGATATGTACCATGGATGGAATAGGTTTGATGGGCTGAACGGTCTTTTGTTACTTTGGATTTTCTTTGTTTTGGTGATTTACTGGTGCTTTTTTCAATTGGAACATACAGTTCGAGTGTTCATGTTTCAAATGGGATTTTCAGAAAATGATTAGTTTATTAGGGTGGTGGGATTGAATGTGATCAGCTTTTTAGTATCGAGACTTTGCATAGCAAACAGCCTTTGGTAGGAACCGACTCAATACGACAGCCCAGACAAAAATGCAACTATGAATATTACACTTTCAAAATTCCATCAGAGAAGCATATCCTGGGGAAGGTTCCCTCCAGAGCTCCACTCACTGCTTTAAAAATCTCCGAGAATCAATTTGGTGAATTTGAAAGTCAAGTAGTTCTGGGACTTTATCAACATCAAATGTAGCAAAGGCAAGCATACCTTCTATCCCGCAGGGAGCCAAACATTCCATTCATTATAAGCCAGTTAGCTTGACTTTGAAAAAGCTCGTCAGCCAATTTAATTTTATCCTTCCAAACTGTTAACCTTACGACAGCATTTAGGAAAATAGGGGCACGAGTTGGCCATACAGCCCTCGGGCTGGTTAAACTATTCAATTTGATTGTGGCTGATGTGAATCTTAACTCCAACTAACAGCCTGGGTTCTATATCCCTTAATGCCCTTCCCGAAGAAAACATTTTTCAATCTCAATTTTGGAATTTTCAATTGACCTCATCTTAACAGCTTTATCGGGAGAATGTTAAGATTCCCATTATTCGTTCCATAAAGTGATGCTACCCAATATCAACCCTGAACAATCTAGCTCTAACTTTTAAGGCCGTGCTGACATGTTCTGGACTCCACCAGGAAGCAAAGTAGTTTCTGTCCATCAATACCATCATTTCCTTTCATTATTTTAAGTAATATGCCTTTAAGGGATAGCAGCATAAGGGTGTTTGGCAAAGCCAAAGTATGGGACTGGAGAACAGCACCACCTACAGTATGATGTAGTCACATGATAATATCCCTTAAAGGCATAGTACAACATTAAGCATCTCAATTAGTTCACCCCTCAATTGTCTATGCTGAAGGGTATACACACTTTCAGCCATTGGGATAAAGCCCCTCCCAGGTCAATATACCTTTCATCGGAAGTGGTGCCCAGAACTGAACACAATACACCATGCAGGGACTAATCAGAGTTTTACATAACTAGCGTATGGAAAATTTTCTTCATTATCTTACTCTATCTCCTTCATCATCCATGGCACTCGATCTTGATTGTCCCATCTTTCTTTCATATGGAAATGCACCTCAACTCTTCCTGAGCCGTCTCCTCTTTCAAAGCAGCCCATTGTTGAATTTTGGTTTTGCCTGCGCGATAAATCCATTCTCAACCAACTAAAATTTCCCCCTTCCCATTAGTTTTAATCCGATTGCCCCTTGCCCTTTTTCTACGTTCAATATGCACCTTATGATACTATAATCATTTTTCCCTCAACCTTCCCCGATTCAATCCACTTGACCCACCTCATTTCAGAACCAACTCCAGCAAAGCCTCCTGCCTCACTGGGTCATGTACCAATGAAGAAAATTCTCCTGAATAAATAGAAATACCTTTTCCTGCTCGCTGCCCTTTACACCACTACCATACCAGCCGAGACAACATAATGGAAGTCCCACATTGGCACTATGTTCCTCTTATCTTCCTATAATTTCCCTGCAAAGGATGGACAAGAAATGCCAGCCTCACATACCATCAAAGGAAAAAACAAGGGCAGGACGAGGGGCCACAGACATAATTCAGTCTAATTTTTGCTAAATTTTGTGCATAAATTATATTGAAATTAAATTGCAAAATGTGTGGTCCTTTTTGAAGCAGAGAAGGTAAGCTGGTTGGAGCATGTGCGATTCAATAGGAGCAGGTTGAGGAGATAGGAAGGTATAAGATGGGAGGAGCTATGACATCACCTCACCATTGGCTGGACGCAATTTTCTAAAGAATGTTTGTGGACAACGGAAGGGGGGAAAAAATTACACCAAAGTGAGACAAAAGCATAACAACAGGAAGTAAGGTGTGCAGACAGGGGGCGGGATTCTTCCATGCCGCGCCGTTTCGGAGAATCGCCGTTCGAGCCGATTTTTCGCACGACGCCAGTCCGACACCGTCCCGCCATTCTCCCAACCGGCGAGTACGGCGTCATTGAGGTCAGCACTGCGCCTGCCGGAGAATCGCCCGAGGTGCTAAGTATGGCGATTCTCCAGGCCCCCCGCTATTCAGCGGCCCGGATGGGCCGAAATCCTGATGGCGTGACCCCAGGTCACGCCGTTGCCGTTCACCTCTGCTAAATAAATTCGTCAGCCAGTTGTGCAGGCTGACGATGCGGAGTGAGGAGGTGAGCGGCCGGCATTCTCGGAGGCAGCATGTCGTGCCGTCCACGGCCGGTGCTGGCGGGGGGAGGGGTTTTGCGGAACGGTGCCGCCATGCTTGGGGTGAGGGAGGGAAGGGGGAGGGGTTTTGGGGAAGGGTGCCACCATGCTCGGGCGGGGGGGCGGGGAGGAAGGAGGAGGGGGTGGGGGAAGGAGGAGGGGATGGGGGAAGGAGGAGGGGGTGGTGGAAGGATGCTGCACACTCGATGGAGGGGAAGAGGAGGGAGAGGAGGAGGGGGAAGGATGCCGCCATGCTCGGGGGGGGAGGGAGGAGGGAGGGGGAGGAGGGGGGCAAGAGGGGGGTGGATGGGGAGGAGGGGGAAGGAGGAGGGAGGGGGAAGGCGGGAGGGGGGAAGGGTGCAATCATGTCTGGGGGGGAGGGGGAGGGGCAGGGGGCCTCCATGTTCCGGGGAGAGGGGGGTGCGGAGGGTTTTCTGTGGGAGCGACATGCTAGCCGGCCTGCCATGGCAAGACGGTGGCGAAGATACGCTTGGAAGTTGAGGTCATGCTGATGGGCAAAGGCCACTGGCGCCGCCATCCCGCGCGGCCTTACGCCTTGACCTTGGGTGCGACCAGCCTCCCCCCCTCCCACACAGGAGCCCGCAACACCCAGCCCCCGTGAGGGCAAGGCCAGCCCACGGTGGCACAATGAGAAGGGACGGGGTAAACTGGGTGGTGGACGGAGACTGAGGGCAGGGGTCAGGGTGCCTGCGTGTCTGCAGCGAGACCAGGTAACCGGGGCACACATGTATCCCATGGCACCTGGCTGTCGAGGTGTCAAAGCGCCATCGTTAACCATGTTGTTTCTCCTCCCCCACCCTCCGCAGATCGTCATGTTTGTGCGCCAGCCAGCGATGTTTGCCGCCGTGGCGGGAGCCGCTGCCCTGCAGGTTGCCTTTCGGCAGCGTCGACGCAGGCGGCTGAGAGCAGCTGCGGCAGCGGCTGCTGCAGCAGAGGGACTGGCTGCAGAGGGCCCCGTGCCACCCGTCCAGGCTGTAGGTCCGCCTGCCGGACAGGTGCAGGAGGAGGCGGAGGGGGACGGTGACCACCACATCGTCGGGGATGCACAGGACGAGGATTCTGATCTTGATGGGGTGCAGGGGGAGGGGAGGAGCAGGTGGTGGTGCCAAGGCGCCGGAGGCGCCCCATGAGGCCTCGAGTCTACCGTGGCCGCATGTCGTTCGAGCACCTGCCGGACAGGACATGCAGGAGGAGACTCCGAATGAGTAGGGAGACCGTCGCACATATATGCCACCTCATGGCACACCTGGCACCATGTGGAAACCGGGGGGAGGACATGCTATCCCGGTGACCGTCAAGTTGATGGTAGCCCTCAACCTCTACGCGACGGGGTCGTTCCAGACGCTGAGAGGGGACCTGTTCGGTATCTCACAGGCATCGGTGCACCCAAGCAGTAACCGACGCCCAGTATGCCATCGCTGACCGGTACATCCAGTTTCCAGAGGACCGCTCACACCAGGATGCCGGGCAGCGGGATTCGCATCCGTGGCCAGGATACCGATGGTCCAGGGGGTGATTGATGGGGTGCACGTCGCCATGCGTCCACCATCGGAGATCAGGGACGTGTTCATGAACAGAAAGGGGACCTACTCCATGAACATTCAGGTGATCTGCGACCACCGCATACAGATCATGCACGTGTGCGCCCAGTACTCCGCAAGTGTGCATGATGCCTTTATACTGGCACAATTTTACATCCCCACCATGTTCGAGGGAAATCCCCCCCCGGCTGAGGGGCTGGTTGCTGGGCGACAGGGGTTACCCGTTGCGGTCATGGCTGATGACGCCTATACGGAGGCCTCAGACCAAAGCGGAGGCCCATGCAGCAACCAGGGGTGTTGTGGAGAGGTGCTTTGGCTTCTTGAAAATGCGCTTCAGGTGCCTGAACCGCTCTGGAGGGGCCCTCCAGTACCATTCAGAGAGTGTCAGCCGCATAGCTGTTGTCTGCTGCGTGCTGCACAACATAGCCCAGCAGAGGGTCGATGTCCTGGAGGAGGAGGAACAGGGGGAGCCCGATGAGGGTGCTGCTTCTGCACATGAGGAGGGAGGATGGGGAGGGGGGGGGGGGGGGGGGGGGGGGGCACAGATGCGACATGGGGCTGAATATGGCCGGGAGGCTGCACGACGCCACCGGCTTGGCGAGCGGGCATGAGAGGCGTTGATCGCCGCACGTTTCACGAACTAGGGGGAGGGCATCGCTGAGCAAGGCACTTGCACCACCGTTCTGCCCAAACCCACCACCCAGCACCCCTCCACCTCCCGCACCATCCAACAACCCTAGCTCCCATACCACCACTTTCACAGCAACTTACACCTGCGGCACAACGGGATGGTATCACACAATTGCTTGTGTAAGCGGGTGTGATCAGTGCCATGTTGAATGATGACAACCCGCTCTGCGATGAGCTGTGAGCTCCGGATTGTTAGACAACGTCTGACTCATGGCCACAGCTACACCCTCCACCTCGGCGGTCCCTGTATGCGTCACGGACACTCCACCACATGGCCATGTGTGGTAGCTGCTGTCGGTGTTCCGAGGACAACGGGGGGTTCGGGGGGGGGGGGAACACACACCCGGCCTCACCTTTGTACCAAACTTCGACCCCAGCGCCACTCGGTCCCCTTCTTGACCCCCTATGTCACCGGACACAGCACAGAGGCATCTAGGTTTGGTGTAACAGTGACTTTAATTGTGACAATCACATACAAGTGCCCTAGACCCTGTAACTAAGCTGTGCCTTGCACCCGTGCCAACTTACCATGTGTCTAACGTCTTTGCCTTACGGGCCCTACCACTACGTCTAGGTGTTTCCCCATGGGTGGCAGCCATGACCGGCACCACTCCCTGCTCGTGGATGTGGATGGACTACTCCAACTGCGTCTGCAGATGCTGGAAGATGGCCGTCATCCCGTTGTCCACTCCCTGAGTTTCCAAATGTATTGGGTCTGTGGGTGGGTCTGGTAAGTCCAGGAACCCAGGAACCATCTGGGCGCAGCTGGGTGCTGGGTCTGGCCTGCCCTCCAACCGTCCAGCCCCTCGGTTGCTCCTACCTCCATCTGCTGTACCGGTTCGGCTGTGTGGTGCGCACCAGTCAGTGTCCCAGAAGCCTCATCACTAATGTGCCCAACCAAGGTGAGTGTATCTGCGATGGTGGAGGGTGTGGGTGACAGCAGTGATGCAAGGTCCACGTCCTCATCGGACCCAGGTCTGGGGTCTCCTGGATCGAGCCTTGGACCGACTGACGTTGTCCCCGGCCCATGTGAAGTGCCGTGTCCGGACTGTCCATCATCAGTTTGGCCGTCCTCTGAGCGGACACTGTCCAGATTCCCAGTCCTCTGTCTGTCACTGTCCTGGCTCATAGCCGTCAGTGTCCTGACTGTCCGTCCTGTGTTCGTCAGTGTCATTTCTGTCGGTCCTCTGTGCGTCCGCTTCCTGTGCCCCGGCCTCGAAATGAATGAAATGAAAATCGCTTATTGTCACAAGAAGGCTTCAAATGAAGTTACTGTGAAAAGCCCCTAGTCGCCACATTCCGGCGCCTGTTCGGGGAGGCTGGTACGGGAATTGAACCATGCTGCTGGCCTGCCTTGGTCTGCTTTCCAAAGCCAGCGATTTAGCCCTGTGCTAAACAGCCCCTAAACAGCTCGGAAGAGGACCCTGCAGTTCGTCTTCCTTCCCCTCCCTGGCGTGTGTCCCTGTGGGCGGATGAACTTGGACCTGGATGGCGGGGCTTCTCTCCGAGACGTTCCGGGACGATCGGCTGCTGGCCCTGGAATACACAATAAAGCATGTATCGTTAGACACGCGGAGTCGGGTGTGAGGGGGTGGAGGGGGCAGTGTGAGGGGGTGGAGAGTGAGGGGGGGTTGGGGGTGGAGGGGTCAGTGTGAGGGGGTGGGTAGTGAGGGGGGGGTTATGGGTGGAGGGGGCAGTGTGAGAGGGTGCAGTGTGGGGGAGGGGGGTGGAGGTGAGGGGCTGAGGGAGTGTAGCCAGGCAGGGGAGACTCACTTGGTACTGCGCCTCCGATCTGGCATGGCGCTACCTCCCGGGTCGTGGCTCCCCCAGCAAGATCCAGAGCCCTCTGCTCGTGGACGGTGAGGGGTTGCAGCACAGGTGATCCCCCTCCAGTTCTTGCATGCTCACGATGGTTGTGGGGTGTCTTGTCCTGAGGGGGGTGTGGGGGGGGGGGGGGGGGGGTGGAAGCATCAGAATTAGGTGGTCAGCGGCAAGACAGGCAGATGTTGGCAACATTATGACTGGGGGGGGCACTGGCACCACGCCATGGCAGCTCGCAAGGGAAATGTGGTGCCCGTATGATTCTGGTGCAACGTGGTGCCCCCCCTCTCCTGCGTGGGCGGGGGGCACGCAACATGTGGTGGTGGGGGGGTGGGGGGGGGGGTGGTCCGGGGGATCACTCAGGGTACTTACCCTGGCAGCTCTCGTGAGGTTGTGGAGCTTCTTGTGGCACTGGTCTCCAGACCGGGGGGGGGGGGGGGGGGGGGGGGGGGGGGGTGCCCCACAGCGCTGACGGCGATGCCCACTTCATGCCAGCTGTGCTTGACTGTGCTGGCCGTGTACCGGTGGCCATGTCTTGGGCACAGGATCGCCCAGCGCTCTTCAACTGCGTCCAGCAATGCCTCCAGGTCATTGTCCCGGAACCTGGGAGCTGCACGGCAGGACTCAGCCATCTCTCTCTGTAGGGGCCTGCTCTGGCGCCACGCCCACCGCGCGCACAATAAATGACACGGCGCGGCATCATCCGGGCGTCGCGCGATGACGGCGCTCCTCTGGCGCCACGCCCACCGCGTTTCTCGCGGCCAGGCTGCTGGTCCCTTTTCGGGGCCTGAATCAATGCTGCCGGCTGCCAGTTCGCGCCGGCGTGAAACGCGCCCTCGGAGAATCCCACCCAGGAAGTGTGGATAGGCTTAATATTTTCAATATTTGTTTGTATTAGCTCATTTCAATATTGTTTGAGCTCCTGTTATAGGGTTCAGTAAACTGTAATAACTGACAACTTCCCTTCTTGCATCCATGCTACCCCTCATGTGGCTTCCATGCACCACCTACTGTTCTACTTCATGTTCACACAATTGAATATCAATTTACTGAAATAGGCAGAAGACATCCTGATAATTTTATTGTGATACATCCACACTCAGCCCTTCTTGATCCTCTGCTAGTTCAGAAGCAACCTCCGCCCTACTAGGGGGAGGGAGCGGTAATACCCAGCTCTTAAAGCTTCATTGAGCATCAGCTGCTCTCAATTCATTGTGGTTTTCTCTAAAAGGGGACCTGCAATTCAATCACAGACACTTCACAACCATTTCCAAAGAAAAAGAAAAATTCAATTGGAAATAAATTAAGTCTGAACACTTGATAGGTTCCATGAACCTCACAGTTCTAAATGCTACTTTTCTTAACAAAAATGTTGAAAAGCAGCTGTAGTTCAAACTAGGTAGCTGGAGTCCAGTTAACTAATGGCAGGCAGTATTTTCCTGCCCATTAGTATACTACTCAATCGATCCCGTTAACGAAAAAGAAGTCACAAAGTCGGTGACTGATCAATTGGATGGAAAATCTGCTCACTCCAGTGTGGTACAGAATTGTGCATCAAAGCACTACTTAGTCCCTGAGTGAGTTGGGCAAAATCTTGATGCTACTACATAAGGAGGGTGGGATTTACTGACCGACTCGCCACGTGTTTTTGGTGGCAGAGGTGGCCCGCCAGCGGGATTTACTGGCCCCGCCGTTGTCAATGGTGACATCACCCCTCATCGCCGCGACACCCGTGCGCCATCGTGGGACAGGAATCTCCGCTGGCGTGAACAGGCGGTAAATCCTGTCCAGAGTAATTTAGCCCCTCAGCTGTAAATGGATCTGATGATTAATTATTAACCAAGTTTGAATAGTGGAAAATGATTCACTTGTGCTCATGCAGCTTGTAACAAAAGGATTTTTATCTTGTTAGTACTGGAAAGAGTTAATTCCGGAATGCAATAATGTCACATTTCAAAGCACTCTGCAACAGACAGCTTTTCAAAGCATGGAGGGCACTTTCTTTCAATTTCCATCAGGACTTTCCCATCATAGGCAAATAGGTCAGCTATTGCCAGGAACAGGTCGGAAAATGATTCTCATTCCTGCAGCTTTCAAAACAACAGGAGATCTTTTGAAAATTATGTCGCAACAAATTATATACAAGAGAGCCCCTTGGAAAAAGAGCATTTTGATCTGGCTTGCATTACACCCCATGGTATCATATTGTAAACTCTTTGTACTTTGCTCAGCCATCATATGGTGATGCCTGCATGCAAGATATTATCTTTCATCATCTCTATCATCCATAAATCCATAACATAACGGGAAAAGATTGCATGAAAACCATTAATTTAAATTCTGTGTTTCATGTGCACAGTTGCACTTCATCGTGCACAGATGAGAATACCCATAATCTGATCCCGTATCCCAAATGGAAAGAGGAATACGGCCCTGTATGGGCTGACTGAAGAAAAATCAATTGGGAGGACTTCAAATCCAAATTTCTGGTCACTTATTAATCGGAACATAGGAACAGGAGTAGACCATTCAGCCATTCAATGAAATCATGGCTGATCTGTGACCTAACTCCATATCCCTGCCATTGGCCCATATCCATGGGATGCATGGTGGCACAGTGGTTAGCACTGCTGCCTCACAGCTCCAGGGACACGGGTTCAATTCCAGCCTCGGGTTATTGTCCGTGCGGAGTTTGTTCATTCTCCTCGTGTCTGCACGGGTTTCCTCCAGGTGCTCCGGTTTCCTCCCATAGTCCAAACATCTGCAGGTCAGGTGGATTAGCCATGCTGAATTGTCCCTTTGTGACCAAAAGGTTAGGTGGGGTTACTGGATTATGGGGATAGGATGGAGGCATGTGCTTCAGTAGCTGCTATTTCTAAGGGCCAGTGCAGACTTGATGGGCCGAATGGCCTCCTTCTGCACTGTAAATTCTGTGATCCCTTAATATCTTTGCCGAACAAAAAACTATCTATTTCAGATTTAAAACAACAGTTGTTTGTGGGAGAGAGTTCCAAACCTTTACCACCCTTTGAGTGAAGAAGTTCTGTTCTGAACAGCCTAGCCCTAATTTTTAGCCCCTAGATTTAGAAACTCCAACCAGTGGAAATAGTTTGGCCAGAAATCTCCCTTTGGGAGACAATGGATGGAATTCTCCGATTGCCGACGCCGAAAGCGTGTTTGGCCGGAGAATCCGTTTTTACGAATTCTCCGAAGCTCCGCACCCTCAAAACAGTACACTCGAGGAGTACGCCACACGCCGTTGGGACGGCCTCAGGACATGACCTAAGGCCCTCCCCGATGCTCCACCCCCGACGGACCGACTTCCTGATGCCATCGGTCAAGTGTCTTCTCAATTTTCAGGGAACTCGCGTGGCGGCTGTGGAACATATCCAGCCGCACCAGAATGGGGGGTGGGAGCCGTTCCACTGGCAGGGGGGACTTTGGCGGGAGCTGGGAGGATTGGTAGGGGGTGGTCCGGGGCTGCCGAGGGTGGTTACAGGGGTAGCATTATCTGGCAGGCCGGGTCCATGCGTGGCCGCGCCATGTTGTACGGCGCAGTCACCGCAGGCCACCACCGTACGTATGCGCGGCCACGGACCCGGTCATTTTGCATCTGTATCTGCAGGTAAAGCTGGGGGCTTTACGTTGAGCAGCCACTAGCCCCCCCCCCCCCCCCCCCCCCCCCCCCCCCCACCGGGCAGAGCATCGTTGCGGGGGCGGCGCCGATGTTTTGGGAGTAAGGCCAGATGCTTCCTCCAGACATAGCCGCAAAATTGGACAATCCAGCCCAAAGTTCTCTCGCAGGAGCTGAATTGCACTAGTTTTAAGATCCCTTTGTGGTCGTAAAGCAGGATGCGATTCCATAGTCCTCGCCATGCAAATTTATGCATGGCGTGGAATACGAGAGGGTTCTGGAGAATCCTGATATCGGGCCTCAATTTTGAGCAGGTGTCCCGCAGCCGGCAACCCCTCCCCCGCATCGCAAATCGGCCAGGGCCCCCCAGGATCTCAGATCGGCTATAACACCCCCTCCCATATCGCAGATTCAGCACGTTCCCCCCACACCACAGATCAGCTACAAACACCCCTCTCCTCATCGCATGGCAGCCACCCACCCCTGGATTGCCTGGGTGCCCCCCGGTGACGTGAACTGGCCCCCCCCCCACCCGCAGAGACACCTGTAATAAGGTCACCACTCTCGCCCCCCCCTTGCAGGGACCTCTGTAATAGGGGGTCCCGACACAGGGACCCCCTGCCTAACGGAACCTCCTCCACAGTTTCCCCCCTACACACACACACACACATAGACACCCCACACAGAGATCCCTCCCCAGGAAAGAGACCCTGGTCTGGAAGCTAAAACGCAGTACACACAGGGTCTGTGGGAAGCATTATCGCTGTAATACTTACCTTGCAGCCCCACGTGTCCAGTCCTCGAAGGTGAGCAGCTGTGCCTGTCCGGTTCTGACCGATTCACTGTAGGCAATCCATTCATGGCTTTCGAGTGGTGGTCTGTGATTGACAACTCGTAAAAATCACCTGCCACTTTGATCCATTCATCTCCATTCATGCTTCAGTGGCCTAAGTGGTGAAATCCCAATGTTTCTAAATGTTGCCCACGTGAAAGAGATGTAAGTTGCACTATGTGCATTCCAATCGCTCAAGCGTGTGATTTCACTGACAAAGACAAAGAGTCATCCAGACTCGAAATGTTGGCTCCCTTCTCTCTCCATGAATATAGTTCATTTTGATTACCTATAATGACCCCACTTTTATGCAGCACAGGATTTAAACATGGAAACGTCACTGAAACCAATAAAGGATAATTTAACCTTTATTTCAACAGTAAAATCCATTTTTCTGTCACATGCCGGGTTTGCTTCATTAAAGAAAATGAAAGCATTGAAATGATCCACCTTTATTTTGATTAGATACCCCTGTTAAACGGAACATGATATTTAGAGTTTGTAGCGATGCAAATTTTAAATGACTGTTAATAAACCATGATGCAATACAACAGATTGCAAAAGTGCTTATATTTCCAATAATTGAGCAGATTGAACAGTTTTGAGAGTCCCATTTACACAGCAGATTCAAGCACAGAGACCAATTATTGAAAATGTGTGAATTTTGACTGTAGAGAGTTATACATTCTGGAGAAAATTGCTGTTATTATGCACTTAAAAGAGACAGCAACTGAACCATTTTGGTATTTTACAAAACTAACCACTTAATGGAGCAAGTGCACTTAGCAATTGTACATACTGGATTAGGCTTGTAACTCTTATTATACAAGATACTGAGAATTCATAAATTTATACTGATGAAATGTTTATGTTCAAAGAACTTGAATTATCGCATACATGTTCTTTAACAAACTTTTTTAAATATAAATTTAGTGTATCCAATTAATGTTTTCCAATTGAGGGGCAATTTAGCCTGGCTAATCCACATTGCCTGCACATCTTTGGGTTGTGGGGGCGAAACCTACGCAAACACGGGGAGAATGTGCAAACTCCACACGGACAGTGACCCAGCACCAGGATCGAACCTGGTACCTCGGCACAGTGAGGCAGCAGTGCTGCCCTTTAACAAACACTAACTTGCATGAAAGAAATTATTGCTGTGGATGTGGAGATATTTTTGTACTCAGCCAAGGAAATAATGAGGGAGTCTTAATCATAAAGTAAATAAACCACTGGCTTAACATATGACAAAAAGTAATCAACGCAAACAGGAAAATGACAAACACAGTCCGAGCTGAGTCAGCTTTTATTGTTCCTACGTAGATTCATGGGGCAGAATTTATGCAGTCCCCAGCGATGGGTTTGCAGGCGACGAGGCAGGGGGGCATAAGGTTCCATGGGTACCTTACCCACCAACCCCAATTGAGACCTTTAAGTTGCCAATTCATCGCAATTAATAGAAGTTCGGTGACAATGGGAAACCCAGCATGTAAGTCTGCTTGGGCGTCAGGTGGGAAAGGGGGGCTTGGCTCCTTCACAGACTTCCTTTGCTGATCAGAGACCACCAGTCCCCCTCCTCACTCCCCTCCAAAGTTCTGACCATCCCTTCCCAGGTACCTCCCACCCTGGCTGCTGAACGCCAGCCCCCACTCTTCTCACGTCCACATGTTTCCGGGCCTTCGCAAGAGAGCGTCAACCATCAAAAGGGGGCTTCTGATGGAGCCTCCCCCCCCTACCCCTCAGCCACTTTCCCACCCGAGTTGCAGATTTTAAAATGTTTCTATTCTGCCACTAAAAATAATAACAATAATTAGAAATTACTGTGAAAAGCCCCTAGTCACCACATTCCGGCGCCTGTTCGGGGAGGCCGGTAATGGAATTGAACTTCCGCTGCTGGCATTACTCTGCATTACAAGCCAGCTATTTAGCCCACTGTGCTAAACCAGCCTTTAGTGTTGGGTGGGGTTACTGGGATATAGGGATAGGGCGGAGGTGTTGACCTTGGGTAGGGTGCTCTTTCCAAGAGCCGGCGCAGACTCGATGGGCCAAATGGCCTCCTTCTGCACTGTAAATTCTATGTAAATAAAAATTGAGGTTGAGCGGGAAAAGGCACTTAAGTAGCCATTATGTGACTGCTTAAGGGCCTTAACTGGGGCCAGGGCGATCTTCCACTCAACCTCCCCCCCCCCAGCTCTGCCCAGCCTACTGTAAAATTGCTTCTAGGCTCGGGCGGGTGGGATGCCAGAGGGAATACTATCCATGCAACTTCATGTTCTCCCACCATCTCAAAACCTGCTGGGGAAGAGTATAAAATTCCTGCCCTTTACAAATCAGGCCTATAAGCAAGCAACCCTCGTTAAAAAAAAACAAGTTTCACCCACTCCCACCCAAGACTGCTTGATCCGATTTCTGAATGAGTGACCAACTGGATGCTAAGAGCTCTCACCTGAAACCTGCAGATTTCAACATTTGAATCAGGGACCATTGCACATTGTAGGATGCAACTTGACTTGCATGCATTGTGCATAACCCACTGTTGGTCCAGGCACGAAGTGGGCTGAAAGGATCTGCTGCAGGCCACTCGAAGCAGAGGGCAGGCTTTCTTCTTCAATATTTCAGGAACTCCTCCTGGCTAATTCACAGAAATACTATTGATCTCCATGCAACCACTAAACTGGTGTGAGCGAGCAAGTAGCACAAATGTTTTACCTGCCACTTGCCGTTAGAAGACTGAAAATCACCCCAACATTTCATAGGGGCTGACATTTAAATTATGATTAAATACATCATAATTTCTGATAAACCTAGACTATCAGAATAAAATTCATGGAGTATTCTCCTTGAATTATCAGAACTACTTTAGTAACTTCGCAATAGCCAACAAAATCACCTTGCATTCTAAATTTTGACTCTGGGCGAAATTCTCCAAAGTATTGATGCCGGGATTGAATTTCATATGGGGGCAATTCAGGACATGCTAATGGGCCAGCAGTGTCACAAATTCTGAGCAATTCCCGGCCCAGCGGGCGTTCTAACCGCTGGGACCACTGTTAGCGCCAAACACCATGGCAGCTGGAGCTGTTTCGAAGCTCTCCACTTCCCACACACTCACTGCAGCCACAAAGATGGCTCAGAGAAGACCTGACCATGAGGTGGGGAGTCCGGGGTAGACCCACAGCTCCATGCCAGTGAGGAACGGAGGTACGCCCTCTTCTCCAAGTTGGGCCGCAAACTCAAGTCTGCCCTCCTGATAGCTGCCTGGGAGGTGGTGGCAGAGGCAGTCAGCACTGCCAGTCTCACCAGGAGATGTCAGCTGGTGATCCGGAGAGCTCCCAGATGACGAGAGGCCTCTGTACATTTCATGGACACAGCAGTTTGAGCAGCCTGCAGCAGCCACCCCTTGGAGGGCATGGTGGTACAGTAGTTAGCACCGCCGCCTCAAAGCACCAGAAACCCGGGTTCAATTCTGGCCTTGGGTGACTGTGTGGAGTTTGCACTTTCTCCCCATGTCTGTGTGGGTTTCCTCTGGGTGCTCCAGTTTCCTCCCACAGTCCAAAGATGAGGGTTAGGTGGTTTGGCCATGCTAAATTGCCCCTTAGGGTATGGGTTAGGTGGGATTAAAGGTGAGTGGGCCTAGGTGGGTGCTCTTTCGGAGGGTCGGTGCAGACTCGATCGGCCGAATGGCCATATTCTGCACTGTGTGAATTCTATGAGCTTGCAGCACAAAGGGATGCGTTTAATAGACAGACTTCAGCAATGGTGGTCTGAGCCAGGCCACCCCGATCATAAGAGGGATACCCCAAGTCCACGGACGTGGCACCAAGTCATTACCCGATACCGTCCCCGGCCTAAGCAGCCATCCCTCAGCAAGCGTGATATGTTTCAACAGTTTTTCAGTATTTTGTCAGCCTTCCATTCCCTCTCTGCAGCCAAGGCGCCCAGTGCACACTCGACAATACTTACAGTAATTCACACCCGTGAGACATCCGCCTGAGAGGCATGGTGGCCCGGAGCATACTGGGTCAAACGCGCCAATAACATTCAAATGCATGTGCAACCCTCGTTATTGCCACGAGCAAGAGACCGGAGCATGGCGTCCCATTCAGTGCCAGGCACAGACTACGATTTACAGCCGATTCTCCGCTTGATCGCGATGCATGTTGGTGGCGTCGCGAGGCAGAGAATTCGGCCCTCTCTTGTAACTAAAACAAAATGCTGACGTTGAGTCACTTTTTGACGGCAATCGGTTAAATTAGTTATGCTGAGTACAAAACCAATACTCCTCTGTGTCACCGGCGTAAGGCCACATATTTATTTGGGAAAGATGTGGAGGAAAACCTAATTCCTTAAATTTATGGGGGAAGCAAAATAAAAGTGAACACGAAACAAATGCCAAAACGGAGCAAATGTAATTACTTTGCTCATTACAGAGTTAGTTCCAAGGTTGGATTTACAAAAGTTATCATTCCAAAAGAAGCTGACATCAGAACAGAATGTCGATTAGTCACATTCATAATAACCATTTTCCTAAGTGCCAAAACTGGAATTAGAAGTTAGATCACAGTCTCTAATTTGCCTGTCAGATGCACTGAATGCAAATGGCAGTGAGTGGATTTAATGATTAACGGTTTACAAAGAGACCTCAAGATACTGCTCGCCACCCCTGTCAGAAAAGCCAGATCTATTATAATATGTCAATGCAGCAAACTTGACAGCCGAACCACTGTGAAGCAATATTATTGGTTTCTGAATTATTCAAACTGCTGCTGTTATAGCTTTCACGCAATGCCAGACTACACAGTATGAGGTTACATATATCATATAGAAATGAACTGACAATTATAAAGAGATATGGTAAGTGCTTTTTGTTCAATGTGAAGAAGATAATGTCTTGCTTTCTCCATTACCAGCAGGGCCCCTACTTATCGTCGCTTTCTTTAACTTCACAGTAATGCCAGAAGTAAGGAGCAAAGCTTGGCAATAGCCAGCCTGTGTATTAGACTATTTCAAGGATATCAACTTCAGAGCAGTTTCAGACCTGTCACTCTTCCCCTTTACTTTGTTGCCATTTTTAGATGAGTTCAAATCCAACATACGGAGTAACAAAAAAGGTTGCCCATCAGTGAAAGTTTCACACTTCGGGGTTGATTAAGATTGTCAATCGCTGCCTGCATGATGGACTGTCATTGAAGAACATTCACACAGTTTTAGCTTTCAGCTCAAATTCAGAATTGTGCAATTGTTTTGCAAACTGCTGAACTTATATTTAAAATATCTTCTGCAAAAATCACAGTAGCCTCAGTTTTAACTCTGACTGGGTACCTGTGTGTATGGAACTCACCAATTTCTCCAGAAATGGAGCTTGGACTAATTTAGCCCTCAGTTCCTTGCACCTGATGGTTTCTCACATATTCAGGATGAGAAGTCATTGAGAAGCAGCTGAAAATTGTGGATCAGGTAAGTGGCAGAATTGGCTGATAGGCCATCTTTTTTTTTTAACGTTTATGTTGGAGTTTTTAATTTATGGTAAAGTTTAATCATGGCGATCTCATAATCAGAAAGGTGGTGCAACTATAACTGCAGAAGTATTCCAGTTACACCGAACCAGCAAAGAAAATAACAAGAAATGTACCTGTTTGTGTCTTTCTTGTCCCATTTCTCCTCTCCCCTGTCTTCCTTAGGGTGAAGAATTACAGGACTTCGATCTCAGGCCATATCCAGCTAAAATTGCAGACATCTCCCGATGATGTCAATGCGACCAATATACTCAAGTAGGTCAGAGGCTGAGAATTCTGTGGTAAGAGCTCAGCTGAATCCCTATGTCTCTCCAACATGTACAAGGTACAACTGAGGAGTGTGACGGAATATTCACCACTTGCTTGGATAAGTGCAGCTCCAATAATGCAACACCACCAAACAAAGACTGTCATCCCATCCACTTCCAACTCCTGCGCAGTATCACAACAGTGTATGCCATTTACAAGATGCACTGCAGATACTCGCTAAGGCTTCTACCACAGTATGTTTCAAACCCATGATCTGTACCAACTAGAAGAAGAAGTACAGCAGGCACATAGGAACACCACCACATGCATACTTCACGCCAAGTCATGCAAAATACTGTCATGTGAGAGTACCTTTAAGAAATGGATTTGTAAGCAATGTACCTTTAAGAAAACAGTGATGTCAGAGAGTGGGTGGAGCTCAGCTCAGTTCAGCCATTTTGAAGTTTCAGTTTTAAAAAGTGCCTGGCTGGTTTTGCTGAGAGCAGCTTCAAAGTGCCTGGCTGTTTTGCTGTGAGCTGATTAAAAGGAGAAAGCCAGTTGGAGACAGCAGCTTGAGAAGTTCTGGTTTGCTGTGAGTTGCTTAAAGGGAGAAAGCCAGTTTGAAAAAGCAGCTTGGGTGTGTCTGTGTGTTTCCAGAGAGCTGCAGGAAGAAAGCAAGGTGCTGGAGCTGAAGTCAATCAAGCATATATATCTCTGCCATAAAACAGAAAATATATATTAACTGTGACTGGTGTGTTACTATTTTGAAGGTTTGAAGCCTTTTGGATGTTTGAAGGAACATTTTGAGCGATTATTTAGTGTTGTGTTATTTTCGGGGTTATCTTTGAAGTAAGGGGTGTTAAGTGATCCAATGTTTATTTAAAAGGTTAAGTTGAGTTCATAGAATAAACATTGTTTTGAGTTAAAAACCACATGTCCATAATTGTAATATCACACCTGGGGAACAAGCCGCGTGCTCGGAAAAGCAACAAATCCATTAAAGGGAGAGGTTGGTTGAACTCCATGATACATTTTGGGGTTCTGAAAACACCTCGCCCATAACAATCCTGACTTGGAAATATATCACTATCCTTACATTGTTGGGTTAAAATCTTGAAATTCCCGACTGAACAACACTATTAATGTACATGCGCAACAAGGAGCTCACCTTCTCAAGGGAAATTAGGGATGGGCAATAAATACTGGCCTTGCCAGTAATATCCTCTCTGAAAGAATAAAAGAACTGCTTTCTAAACTTGTCATTGGAATCAGCATATTTCTTTTTGGTGTAGTGTATATAGAGTTCCAGAAGGCTTTTTATGATGTTGAACACAGGAGGCTGTTAGCTCATGGAGTTGAATGTAAATTATTGACCTGGTTAGGAGAGTGGTTAGGTGACAGATGATGGTATTTGGGAAATAAGGGGTCTGTATTCCAATTGCAATAATTTGACTGGTGATATTCTACGAGGATCTGTACCGAGGGGCCTCAACAATATTCATTGAGTCTGAACTCTCTCCATGTCTTATTTTTCACTTGAATTATTTTCCAGCCTGTCTCGCTTGACCTTCTGACTCAGGCCAGGCAAGATCCATGCAGTGCACCATGACCCCGGGGCCTAGTGTCGAAGTGCAGCTGACTCAAAAGGAAGGAGGACACACACTTTGTTTTGGCACGGACTGCGTAAACCATCTGATTTTAACGGTCCATTAAAGATAAAGCATCTTTGAAAGACCAGAGAGAAGGTCAGCAGATAAGAATTTGGGGAGTGTGGGAATCGGATGTCAGGGTCGGACGTTGGGGATCGGCGTAGGTTCAGATCGGGTCGACCCTCAGGTCGGGTTAGGTCAGTCCTGGGATTGTGTTAGACATAGACATAGAATTTAAAGTGCAGAAGGAGGCCATTCAGCCCATCGAGTCTGCACCAGCTCTTTGAAAGAGCACCCTACCCAAGCCCACACCTCCACCCTATCCCCATAACCCAGTAACCCGACCCAACACTAAGGGCAATTTTGGACACTAAGGGCAAATTAGCATGACCAAACCGCTTAATCTGCACATCTTTGGACTGTGGGAGGAAACCGGAACACCCGGAGGAAACCCACGCACACACGGGGAGATAGCGCATACTCTGCACAGACAGTGAATCAAGCCGGGAATCGAACCTGGGACCCTGGAGCTGTGAAGCAATTGTGCTAACCGCCATGCTACCGTGTTAGGCCTCATGAAGTAGGGGGAGGGTCTCGGGTTGGGTTGGATCTCTGGTGCAGTCACGTCAGACCTTGGAGACGCAGGGTGAGAGTCTCCAGGGGTTGCGGGGGGGGGGGGGCGTTGAAGGGTTAATCTGGAGGTGGTAGTCGGGTCCTGGGGGGTGGGGACGTCAGGGGAATGGGGGAAGTCCCATGCGGAGGGTAGTCAGGGGTGAGAGAAGACGCACAATTCATAACTTAAGTAAAGATTGAGTACAGTAGCATACTTCACGATGACATAGAGAGGCCGCTGAAATGGACAAATATTGGCAAATGAAATTCAATGCAGAGAAGAGTGAAGTGATACGTTTTTTCAGAAAGGATGGAGAGAGGCAGTGGGCAGGGTTTTTGTGCAGTTGGGGAGACTCTATGGACTTTTAAAACGGGAGTTGTGACCCGGATGTGGAAGTCCCACACCAATTTCGCACAGATCCAATTGATGCTGGTGGGGGAAAGGGTTGGGGCATGATTCATGAAAGTGGGAACCCCAAACTTACCTGGGCCACCTGACTTCAGACAGACCACATTTCAGCTTGTTCAAGATCCTAAAACAGCGGTTTGGGAGTGACAAAATGATGGAGTACACATAAACACTTTTGAGTGGATAAAGTTTGTTGAAGTGTCATGAACTGAAGTTTTCAGATCTTTTTAAACTTGGAAGAAAAAAACAAATTGGCTTAAGCTGTCCGTGAGAGATAAAACAATACTGTTTGCTGGACTGCATTGATTGGCAGGCCATCTGGTGTAAGTTAGAACAAAAACTACCACCTGATTCATCGTTTTAAGAGAGCTCTTTTTTGACATTTGCCAAGGACGGTTATTGTGTCATTACGCATGCTTGGCTGAGTTTCAAAGGTTATAATTCTTTTATAAGGAGGTTCTAAATTCACAGACGGTTGACAGTTTTAAAAGGGTATTAAAGGATTCACTGCCTTTGAAGTGGTTACTAAATAGAAGTGTGTTTTTTTTAAATAACAGATTAGACATTTGAGGAAATTTAAAAAGCTTTGAATGGGTTTCATGAATGGGGTATTTGTTCACTATCAGATTTATTGGAATTGGACAAAGGTTGAGGGACCTCAGTTATTTGAAGCAGCTGGAGAAGCTTGAGTCTTCCTCCATGGAGCAGAAGGCAACAGGATGAAGTTTTGAAGCTTTCAAAACCATGCAGGATTTTGGTACAGTAAAGGAAAATGGTTCCTGTCGCAGAAGTATTGCTAACCGCAGATTTACTGTGATTGGCATCAGAGACAACATTTTTTTACTCAGTAATCAGCAAGGCTGGCGTAAGAAGATTCAACAGTAAGATTCAAGGTAGAAATAAATAGTAAAAGGGAAAGGAAGTAGCAGGTCTTTGGGGAAAGAGCAGGGAAATAGGATTAACTGGATAGCTCTACCAAATAGTCAGTGCAAACAGGATGAGCTGAATGGTTTTTTTTTATGCATTAACGGAATGTGACTTGAAAGGTCAGCATTTGTTGACCACCTCTAACTATCTTGGAGAAGATAAATGCCTTTGTGAACCTTTTCAGCCCATAAGGTGCAAGTATACTGTCAGTGCTGTCATTCTATGATACAATGTAATAGGCAGATGATACATGGTGCATGCTAACGTCACGCTCTCTAGGTGCTGAGACCTAACTTAACACAGATGTTGATGTCTTGGTGTCCAGTTCTGAGACCATTCTTTCTGCGCACTAATGGCCAGTTCATGTCTGTACCCTAGCGGCTGACTGCGTGCTATCAGTGGCCAATGTTCAGACACAGCAAACCTATGAGTTGCAGCGGAGCATTCATTTATTGCCCTCAGCTCAGTGGAAAGATGGTAATGAGGCCTGAGCCTGAAGATGTTCTGCCTTCCTGATTGTCACATTGAGTGGACCCTTGTGGATGTACTGACGATATCATGTCTGTTTGACACACAAGTAAAAAATCTCCCCACACCTCGATACAGAAAGCATCGAATTGGAAGGAATAAATCCATGGTCATACACATAACTAGTTTGATCTGCAGACAAAGATTTTAATGAATTGAAACAGATTAGCCAGAAGTTAATTAATTATTAATCAAAACCCAAGCTTCATAAGTGGTTTCCTAAATTCCTTTGAATTTAAAAGATCCCCCTCATTGTTTTGAGCATGGAAATGTAGGAAAGGTTGTAAATACTGGATCCTCACAGACGCATCTTCAATGTCTCTTCCTGTGCTCCACAATCTCAAATAAATACACAGTTGAATGGTGCATGCTCACTACTCGCGCCAACAAAGAAGCACTTAATCTGTTTAAACATTATAATGCAAGAATTTTAAGGAATTTTAAATTAATCTGGAATCAAATAGATACAACCACGCTGCTACTTCTCTAATGGAGTTTTTTTTTTCCACTCTCCTGTAACATTCACAATCTCTTCTCTTTAAGGCAATTTTCTCCTTTCCATTATCTTCAGCTTTCCTGTCTTCTTCAACTTTTAGGGTGAGACTATTTCTGGGTATCATCCTCCCAGCCGCCTGTCAATGTAGCGCCAAAGCCAGGGTCCTGGACGTATATTTAGGCATGGAAAGAAGCATTTAGATCAGCACTTGAATCAGCATACACGGCTACGGACCAAATGCTGGAAAGTAGGATTAGAATTGATAGGTGTTTGATGGCCGGCACAGACACGATGGGCTGAAGGGCCTCTTTCTGTACTGTAAAACTCTATGATTCTATCACTGTGACTCTTTGACTTTATGGACTCTTAAAGAGGGCCATGTTCCCCTGTTTCTCTATACTTGGGGAAGAGCAAGACTTGGGCCCACTGGCTCTCTAGCAATTGATTTTAATAGCTCAGCAAATGCAGTGTTCTATGTCAGTGTACAGTGTGAGGTGCTTCAGCTGTAAAACCTTCCTGAAATAGAATTGTTTGCGAAGAGAAACAACAGCCCATAACTTCCTGGTTCCCCAGCATCACATTTAGAAGGTACCCCCAATGATGCGCTGGGGAATCCCTCTCGGAAGCTCCCACACAAGGGTTCACCCGGCATTGCCCAGAAGTGCTAACTTCCTCTGGACAAGTCTGCTGTACTGGGAACCATCTGGCAGAAGCAATTTAAATTGCTAACTTTGAATGGTTCTACAACTTTTACCCTGATAGTTACTCTGAAACAGTGAGAGGAAAAACTTACTCCAAACTCCAGAGTAACCACTTAAAAAACTCAGACCCGGCTTGCACGGGGGACCCCACACACACATGAACCCCAGGGACCCACCACCCCATCCCCTCACCAGCCTCCCTCTCACCCCCAACCCCAGCCCAATCCGACCCAATGTCCCCCTCCCAACCCGACTCCCTTTCCCCCCCCCCCCCCCCCCCCCCCAGCCCGACCCGACCTCCACCGCACCGGTCAAACCAGACCCCCACTTCGATGCTCCTGTCCCACACAGCCTGAGTGAGGAATGTTCGGCGAGACAGGAACTTTGGAATCCCAGTGTGGGTAAGTCCATCGAGCGTGGCAATCCACTAAAGATTGCCACTCTGAGGATGTTGCGGGCCATATCTTTCTCAAATGCGCGATAGTTTGAAGAAGTGGACCACCAAATATTTCCTAACTGCTGCAAGGTATGATTGAGGATTTACAAATTTTACACTGCTCTGTATTTATAACGAATTCCAGAGACATCCAATGATATAAAAAAGATCCTCAGAGACTTCAAACTAATTTGAAGCAGAGCGAGTAAACATTTTGGTTCTTGGTTGATGTGCCTGTTTCAAAAGGGTAGAATGGATGCCAAGAGTCCAGTATGGGGATGACATACATGCATACATTCCGTGTTTGAAAAGCGCTGTTCATAACGGCGACGGAAAAGAAGTAAAGATCATAGTCCCCCACTTGAAACAGACATTAGGTCATATGCACATGAAAATAGGTGGACCAATTCCTGTTTTAGGTTCCCTTGCTGAAATTGGTATATCTTAAGTTGTGCCAGCCTGCTTTCAGCTGCCTTTAGAAAAACGTGGTTAGCATGAGGCCCAGTTGGAGGCCATTACCGCCAAGTGGTGTTTTAACTTAACTAGATGTGGAACCATTGTTCCCTTCTTGACTCCACATCAGCGTTGATGATGCTTGGCTCCAGCTGATCACCTCTTTCACCTCCCTGGGCCTACTTGAGGGTTGCCACCATCATGCAGTAGACCAGAATTCAAACTGGCAAGCTGCCTGCTGATGACCAGCAGGCATTCTCAACTCACTGCACCCCCTTGGCACACACCAATGTCTCAACCCATGTGTGATCAGCAATAGGCTTTTACAGAATGTGGAAGAGGTCATGGAAATTGAATCAACTTCACTGAAACTTAAATCATGTACCTCACATTTTAACTTCAGCAAGATTTGATCTTGCACCATCGTCATTGCCATAAATGCGAATAATTTTGAATATGGGAAGAAAGCTTATTATGGGGATTGAGTCCAATAAAAGAAACCACTGATCATTTGAGCCATGAATAATGAAGGACAAAGGGTGACTGGTCCACTTCATGATTACAACCAGCATGTATCCCGTATAAATATTATAGATTTACCATTCATCAATTCATTAAAATATTAAACTATGCACTGTTATATGGTGAACAAAAGTTATTTTAAAAAGTGATAATACACCTGCTGAGCCCACTTAGATTTCATTGAATTTTAATGGTCTTTGAGGATAGAGATTACAGTTCCCTCATTTCTATGGTGAATAATAATTTTGATTATACCTTGTTACTTAGGAATAATCTGTGGTACAGCCTGAAACCGCCTGTGAAGAAATCCATTTTCCGAGCTGCCAGTATGCTCTGCACAGCTTTAGTCACACGGCTACATCTTGTGAATCTCTATCCTCAGAACACAATGTCAAATCTCAAACTGGATCTTGGACAGGAAAAACTGCCCAGTGGTCATTGAAGGAAATTTTCAGGATGCAGCGAGGTGCAAAGGTGGCCGTCAAACAGATACCCTTCTGTTATTATGATGAAGGGATTGAAGTCCGTTTTGTCATATTGACTTTTTAATGACCACTTCTGACCCCTTAACGTTCAGTAGCCAATGCATTATCCGAATGAGTTTAACTCCATTTCAGCAAAACTCCACAATGACAATCACCTTTGAACTTAACAGCATGCCCAGCCATCACAAACCAAACCATGGTAACTGTACAACAAAGTGAAGGGGGTGAGACGAAAAGCTGAGCTAACCTTCTCAGCACAAAAGAGAGCAAACGTGTCTTCTCTCGCCTCTCTACCAATTTAATTTGGGAGCGCATTCTAGAAACTCACCTCTGCATCCTCTTGGAGGACTTGACATCCTTCACAAAGTATGGTGCCCAGAATGTACTGCTAATGAATGTGGCTACATCACCACTTGGACTGTTACCACGTGAGTTACATCAATCACTATGGTATCGCAGCCAAGTTAGCAAGCCTATAGTTAATGGCCCTGTCACCTTGCTCTACATGGGAAATGTCAAATTTGATAAAGTCAGATGTTCCCCGGAAGAGGACATCTGTTACCTTTCAAATGCAGGAAAATACAGCTCCCGAGGTGACATCGCACACATCTCCTGTGGGTGATAGAGACGTTCTGGCGCTACAAGGATTGAAGAACATGCTGATCTTCATCTCTACTCTGTGGAAGGTCGACTAGGACTTCACGTCTTCCTGGAGATGTTAATACAGGTGGCTAATTGCTTCTGTTGTGAAGAGTTATCTCTCATGCACTGATCTTCTGACAGGCCCCAATATAACCATTCCACCTTGTACATGGAGTGCACCTCCTGCATCACTCACCTGTCTTTCTGGCTCTCTGCATCCCCTCTTCCTCCGCCATTACAATATTAAACAGTGGAATGCCCAATAGCAGAGCTCCTTTGGACTTCTGAACATGTTGAGGGGATTGCGGGGAGGTCAAAGAAAATCTCAAGTTCGGAGACTCTTAGGTCAACAAAATTGCACCATCTTTTTAAAAGATGCAAGGTGGAATCCTACGGTGCTTGCAAGATCCTGATTGCCAATTTAGGACTGAACTGAGGTTTTTTTTTATTTATTCACGGGATGTGGGCGTCGTTGGCTGGGCCAGGATTTATTGCCCATCCCCGAAGGCATTTAAGAATCATTGCTGTCAAACGATGAAAAAAAAACATCTGGTGCACTAATGTCCTTTAGTGAAGGAAATCCGTCAACCTTACCTGGTCTGGGGTGACATGTCGGCCAGACCAGGTAAGGATGATGGATTTCCTTCCCTAAAGGACATTAGTGAACCAGATGGGATTTTTTCATGGTTTTATTAGACTTTTAATTCTAGATTTTTATTGAATTCAAATTCCACCATGTGCCATGGCGGGATTTGAACCCTGGTCCCCAGAGCATGACTCTGGGTCTCTGGATTACCAGTCCAACGACGATATCACTACGCCACTGCCTCCCCCCTGAACAACAGTCTGAACTGGCAATTCTGTCAAGAGGGATCCCAGAAAGTAAGTAATAATTTAATTTAGATTGCGGCCACTGGCATACTAAGATTGCCATGCCATACATCCCCTATCACCTGAGAACAGACCTCACTCAGACCTTTTCGCTATTGGGACCCTGCCGGTTTCCATTCCGATTCCCTGGTCATTTTTAATGAGACCCCCCTCATTTTGAGATAAACAAGGCTTTGAGATCATCAGTCCATGTACCTCCTGACCAGCTGCTCATAAACTATACCCGGGTCCGCATTGTATCTCATAGTTTGTGTGATTTAAAACATTTGAACAAGATCGATCAGGAAAAGTCATGCCATTGCTTCACGCTACTCCCTGACCTTCAGTTGCCCTGAACAGATCCTCGATCTATAAATCTATCCCAAATGTGGTTTTGCACATTAAAATCAGATATACAGCGTTAGTAATATTGTACGTTTCTCATCAATACAGGTTTCCTAATTGTGGTGTTGCCATTTTGGCAAAAGTAAATCACTCTCGTTCTCGAATCTCATGTAAAAATCCCAGCATTGCCATGTTTTTGAAAGATTGTGATCTGCAAGTTACCAGAAAAAAATAGTTTTTCTGGCACACCCAGTATGAACGGTCATATTTTAAATTTTGCACACTATACTGTATGTGAACTTCCCTGACGTTAATCGTCAGACATAAAAAAAGAACATCTGAAGCAGAGTTGAGAAAACGGCATTTTTACAATTCTTTGTAACTCTTCCTTCTGTGACACTGCATTATGCAAAGGATGAAGCTTATTTCTAATTTTCTGGTTGCTATCGATTCACCTTTTTTCACTTACCCAGTATTTTCATTGGTGAATACAACCCGATTACACTGTTTGTATGACATTTATTGTCACTGCTTTTGGCTGTGATCTTTTAATATTTAAACATCAGGGGGAGTAGGAATCTGAAGTGGTACAATTAGCTTTCTCCTCACACAGCTGAAGATCATGCACAAACTGCACTGGAGAAATTAAGAAAACAATTCCTGCTATATTCTAACTGTATGAAGCCTAGCTTTTCCAGTTTCTGCTTTGAATGTCTTAAATGGACATCGACATTCTTCCACAATTTTGAACCCCATTCTTACATCAATCCAAATACATCAGAGTTTGACCACAATTTGATGGATTATAGACACTATTAAATTCCCAGAAAGGAATTAGACCAAAAGAGTGATAAGACACGAATGTAGAATATTCCTTATTCAATAACATGTTGAACAACATATTTACTAACCTGCGCAGAGAGAAAGTGGAGAGATACAGGTATATTTCTCCTGAAGGTCGGACTAACTTATTCACAATACCTACCTTATGAATGCTGCTCTAATGAAATTAATGCGCTTTGCTTCCCTGTTCTTAAGTAATGTACAATGTTAACATATCCACAGGCAAAATTCAATATCCTGTAACCTCCAGCAGCATCAGTTAAATCCTCTAGGTATGTTTATGGTTCCCTTTTCTGCGATAATGGGATAATTAAAATAAAGTTTCTGTGATCAACTTAGCAAAGGCAAAGCAGTCTATGCAAATATTGAATTGCCAGCAGAGATACCATTTGTACTCCTTGCATGACCAGGTTCACTTCCACTAATTACACATAAATATTGTGGTCTGACTTGTAATCTCAGCAGGGAGTTTGGACGATTAGAGGCTAGAAACAACGCTGAAATGTTTGTACTCACTGTGTTGTTGTCTTTGTCTGCACAGCTATTGCACTCTGCCTTTGGATCCTGAAATCAATAACAAAATGGATTAGCAAACTTGGCAAAGGCAGACTATTGTAAACCGCGTTAGAAACAAGCTACAGTCGGTTCAGTAAAGGTAAATGAATATTTAATTGGTTAATGAATATTTATCTGAACAGTTTTGGAGCCAGATATGTTTCTTCAGACCCAGAGAACAGGCAAAACTAATATTTTGAAAGGGAAACCTTACGGCAAATGTGAACAAATTGCGAAAAGAAAATGTTGCAGATTGTGCGATGAACTTTCTTAAGAACATGTAATAAAATCCATTGAAAAAGAAGATTTAATTGACTATAATCTATAGTCTATAATCTATATCTGCAACCTCCAAATATATTCTTAAGAAGAAAATAATCACATCAAGGCAATTACTAGTAGCACTTAGAAGGCAGAATTTTAACCTGATGTTTTCCTCTGAGTCGCTGTATTTTAATGAAGTTCAGAAAGATTCGATTTATCATTGAGGTTAAATGGTTACTTGATTCGGGTGAATGATGCTGCATGGATTTTCACCAACTTACTCAGCCTTTACCAGTAGATGGCAGCAAGGAGTTACATATGATAGCTTGCTCTGTGGTGAAATTGAACCTGGCGTCGGAGGGCACCAGTAATGTGTTTAGTACTTAATTATATTTATAAGCATTTTTTAGTCAAAATTCCCAAAGTGCTCCATAGTTGGAGAGGAGACCATTAAAATTAGAACTTCAGCTTTATTCTGCTGACTAAGTCCCACGTTTTCATTCATCACTGTATGTTTTTGGGTGCTTTAAATGCGAATATTTTACATAGCAACAAGCAAATCTTCCAATAGAATTTTATTGAAATGTCATGAAAAATCATGTCAAGTCATGCACCAAAAGAGATGTTTATTACTCATGTACAATGAATAGATTCTGTTGACAGATGGAATGTAGTGTAGAGTCTGCTTTGTGAATCCTCACCCTCCACAAGTAAAAATCGTGGCTTAATTGTTGCTAAGTAACTATTTTAATTAGCTCTTATGTTTCTGCTATATTTTAGTGAGCAGATGAATTCTATCATTGTTCCTTCTGGAGATCTTAACTTTTATCTGAATTCCGACAGATTCCTCAAATTTTGAAAACAAATATTCACATATTTTAAGCACAAAATGGACCGATGTTAGATTCTAGAATTTCAGAGAGGTTTCAAATTGTCCTGCTTTTTTGAATTTCTATGAAATTACACCTCTCAACGTGCAACAGATGGGAACCATAGAACCATAGAAAAGTTGCAGCACAGAACAAGGCCATTTGGCCCATCTTGTCCATGCCAGCCCAAGGACACCCAAGTGCCCCTTCTAATCCCACCTTCCTGCAGCCGGTCCATAGCCCTGTAGCTTACAGCACGTAAAGTGCAGATCCAGGTACTTTTTAAAAGAGTTTGGGGTCTGCCTCCACCACCAACCCAGGCAGCGAATTCCAGACTCCCACGACCCTCTGCGACCAAAAAAAACTCTCCCTCATGTCCCCTCTGCACTTTCCGCCACTTACCTTGAATCTATGTCTCCTGGTTCTAGAATTCTGCATGCAGGGAAACAATTTTATTCTCTCCACTCTAACTTTTACCCTCATAATTTTGTACAGCTCAATTAAGTCACCCCTCAGCCTTCTTTATTCCAAGGAAAATAACCCCAGCCTATCAAATCTCTCCTCGTAACTACACTTTTCTAGCCCAGGCAACATTCTTGTAAACCTCCTCTGTACTCTCTCCACAACAATTACGTCCTTCCTGTAATGTGGTGACCAGAACTGCACACACTACTCCAGTTGGGGCCTCACCAATGTTTTATACAATTCCAACATTATATCCTTACTTTTATATTCAATACATCTGCCAATGAAGGACAGCATTCCATGTGATTTCTTTACAACCTTATCTACTTGAACTGCTGCCTTTCGGGATCTGTTTACTTGTACGCCAAGATCTCTCACTTCATCTACTCCTCGTAGTATATTCCCATTTATTGTGTACCCCCTATAACTGTTTGACCTCCCTAAATGTATGACCTCATACTTCTCGGTGTTAAATTTCACCTGCCAGTTTATCAGCCACTCTACCAACCCATCTATATTATTTTCGAAATTATAGCTATGCACTACACACTCCACCACTCAGCCAGAAGGTCGAAGGCGACAGACGTGTCTCCTTCAAATAACCTCCTCCCTGCCATATTTTCTCTCCGGGGAGATGAGAGTAGGACGGAGTACAGCCACCCGGTGCCTTCAGAGGCAAGGCCCAAGGCAGCAACAGAGGCAAGTGGATGACCAGACAGGGCAAGCTAGATCGCTCGTCTCTCTTTACTGGAATATCGGTCCAGTTGTAATGATGAATATCAGGCCCTCAAACACTCTACATGTCATTCCTCATGCCCCCTCCTGCTTTCATGCAGAGTCCATACACCCCTCATACCACCATTCTTCGTATAACCCCAAGTCTTCTCCAATGCCCCTCACACAGCATCCACCATTGAAAGACCTCAGGAGACATGTCTTTGAAATGGACATTAAAAGAAAAAGCTTCTAATAAGCGACTGGAGCTGTCATTCAAACATACTTCCTACTGAAAAAGTCTCATTCAGAAAACCCATTCAAAAAATGTTAATTCCCTCAAGTGGTCAATCTGTTCTAAAAACAAACATTTATTCATGTACCATGTCAAAGACAGATATATATTTAATAACCTCCTAAAGCTGTCAATCAAACAGCCTGAACAGCATCCTAATAAAATAAATGCTTGTATAGCAATTGAAAATCAGCCAAGCATTCACGGTGGGCTCTGCCTTCGTAACAAAGTCAATACAGTTCACAAAAGTTGAACATATTGAAATTGCAAGAAAAGATGGCTATTGCCTTTACTCAGCTACTCCAGGCAGTCAATCAAAGCACTCAAAAAGAAAATGTCAGTATTTTTCTTTGTGAAAGGTGTAGAGCAGTGTTTGTTTACTTTTAAAGGTCTGTGAACATTTAAATCTTTTCCGACCAAGACAAGTAAAGTTCCCGACTGCTACTTATTCAAGGTTTGACTGCATAATAATATTTTCCCTCCTGCAAAATGTACTTTAATGCATCTCAACACTTACACAATGCAGATCAACTTGCAGGGTAAGGTAGGTGGATTGGTGATGCTAAATTGGCCCTCAATTGGAAAAAAAATAATTGGGTACTCTAAATTTATTTTTAAAAAACATCAACAACAACTTACATTGCAGGACAAAGCCTTATAATCAATCACTACAAAAAAATCACATCTAATTTTCAACTATTGACTATTAAAGCAGAAAGAACAGGGGGCGGGATTCTCCGATATCGGCGCGATGGCCGCCGACCGGCGCCAAAAACGGCGCGAATCAGTCCGGCATCACGCCGCTCCAAAGGTGCGGAAGTCTCCGCATCTTGAGCGGCCGAGCCCTCACCTTGAGGGACTAGGCCCACGCCAGACTGATTTCCGCCCCGCCAGCTGGCGGGAAAGGCCTTTTGTGCCCCGCCAGCTGGCGCGAAACTGACTTTGCGGGGTGGCGCATGCGCGGGAGCGTCAGTGGCTACTCACGGCATCCCCGCGCATGCGCAGTGGAGGGGGTCTCTTCTGCCTCCGCCATGGTGGAGACCATGGCGAAGGCGGAAGGAAAAGAGTGCCCCCACGGCACAGGCCCGCCCGCGGATCGATGGGCCCCCATTGCGGGCCAGGCCACCGTGGGGCCCCCCCCCCCCAGGACCCTGGAGCCCGCCCGCGCCGCCGTGTCCCGCTGTCCCAAAGGTGGTTCAATCCACGCCGGCTGGCGTGGGTTGACAGCGGCGGGACTTCGGCCCATCGCGGGCCAGAGAATCGCCGGGGGGACCCCGCCAACCGGCGCGGCGCGATTCCCGCCCCCGCCGAATATTCAGTGCCGGAGAATCCGGCAACCGCCGGGGGCGGGATTCACGCCAGCCCCCGGTGATTCTCCGACCCGGTGGGGGTCGGAGAATCCCGCCCAGGGTTTTTATTGTAAATCCACCAATGAAAGAATTCCAGGAGTAGGTGGCTGTTTCTTTTTGGTTCTCTATTTGGAACTGGGGTCCCACTGGTTAACAACTCTGAGATGTCATGAACCACTTATTCTGAGAGAAGAGGCCCCCAACTCCACAGAAACTGCAGAGGGATTTGGATTGCCCACATTTCCCACACCCTTATCCCAAGCAGCAAAAATTGCCCAAAATGAGATTGGGGGTTGGAATTCTGGAACCAGGCCTCGCTCACTACCTTTAGAGGGCTCCCAAGTTGGCTTGACTCTGCAAAAATCCGAGCCTTATTCTTCAGGATAAAGTCTGTCGCTTTGTCACTTACTGTCAGTAAATGGCAATAAATAGTTTTATACACTGATGACTCAGTTAAATTCTCTAAATCTGATCAAGAAGTCTCACTAGAGAGCACTGATTACTGTAATTGTGCCAGGTATGTATATAGCTGGCAGGATCATTAACGGTGGTCAGTTACCGGCACAACATTGTATCAGTACCCGTGTTGGATGCTGCACCCGTGTTGGATGCTGCATGGCTCTCCCTCTGAGTCAAGAACAGAGAACCCTGGAAAGATTCAGCAGGTCTGGAATCATTCGTAAGGAAGAAAGCAGAGTTAACATTTTGAGTCCTTTTGGCCCTTCGTCAGAACTGAAGAGAGAGAGTGTGTGTTAGATTTTAAACAATAGCTGTGAGAGATTGCAACAAAAAGTAGCAACTTTAAGAAGAAAAGACAGATGTCCTGGTGTGGGCGGGGAGAGGGTTTACACTGAGGCAATACAAGTATGGGACATATTAAAAAGAGGGGTTAAGATGGAGGAGAAAGATTATAATCTAAAGCTGCCGGACTCAACGTCGAATCCCATGGGCCGGAAAATGTCCAATCGGAGGATGAGCTGTTGCTCCTCCAGCTCGCGCCATACATTGTGCCTGTTCTGAAAACGTGTCAACACTTTCTGACAGTAACGCTAGTTGGATTATGAATAATATATTCAATGAGTTATTTAATGAGGTAGGTGAAGGTGATGCTGAAAACAGCTGAGGCAAATAATGAGATGTCAAGTGCTTCAGCTTGGGCTAGGAAAAGACTCAAACAGCGAATTCTGTCAGGAGGAACCACAGGAATTTTCAGAAGTATGACATTAAGAGATTTGATCTTTTCTGCAGAGTGACTGTGCGGTCGTCTCACACTCCTTTAAAAAAAACGTCTCCCAATGTTGAGCAGCATTAATAAATGAGTCATAATGAACATAAATGAACATAAATTGATAAATGTTCAATAACACTCATCCTTCACCGGCAGGGATGTTTTGTTTTATGATAAAGCCATCTATTTTGATGGAAATTTGTTTGCTGTGAGTGAGGGCAAAGGGCTAAAGTGCCATTTATAGGGAGTTAGCTGCTCGCAGGCAATTGGGATTCAGAAGTAGAAGTAGAAGACGATAAGTTACAATGTCAGCTGGTGAACTTTCTACATACCTTAATTGAGAAATTACCATCAGCTATCAGGACTGAGGTGAATGCCAAATTGAAGAAAAATGCTCATCTTTAAAGAGAAGGAAAATTCTGGAAGGCACATCTTGATCTGCTGAAATTTCGTTGTGAAGAGCTGCTGATGGTCACCATTTGTGATCCACACTTCCACTGCTCCGGGCGGAACAAAATCAAAGTGAGGACAGGAGGCCATTTTGGCCATCAAGGCTCTTTGTTCCTTGGTCAAAATAGACTAGCAAAGACATGAGAATTTCAATATAATGTTTTTAAAATGCACCAACTGCCATAATATGGAGAATGCAGTGAAGCAAAATCCCCATCCACAGGGAAAACTACAGGAATGACCCTTTTACAGGAGAGTGCTGTTGTACAGTACTCTATGTTAATAAAACCTCAAAGGGTTCATGTTTGTTCATGTTCTTAGAACTGTGCCACTTTTCATTGATAACTATTACAAAAGGCTTTCTTGTTTTCTCTCGCACAAGGTATGTTAGAAGGGTCCAAATTGCAGGAATCATGGAGAGCACTGTTACTTTCATAATACTAATGTTTTGAAAAACCTCAAGCATATAATTGAACAGCACAAGTGTCCTTACAAAACTTACAACCGATCCCGTGACGGCTATGGAGGTTTAATGACTTCTCAATGGTGATGCAATCTTGGCAGAAGAGAGTGCCATCTTCCTGGTATAAGTCTGAATCCTGAGATAGTTTCAAATCCCAAGAATGGGTGGGTTGGTTGAGCATGGTTGGAAAATGCAAACTTTAAACATGTCAACAGGCGGGTTTGGGGCCGAATGATCAATCCACTCTAAAGAATCTGTCACAACAAGAGTTTAAGGAGACAGGGTACATCATTTTTATAGGCTATTATTGACTTATTATAGATGTATATCCTGAACTTTGGGATTCATGAAAGATAAGCAGGCTTAATCCATATGGTAAGTGCATTTACGGAACTGTTTGTGGGCAAGAAGGAGCAGGAGCATTTTCTTCAAGTCCAATAAAGTTGCTTACTTCTTTCCCCGTGATTGGCTGACTACCCCCAACTCCTACTTCCAGGACATCTGACCCCAATTTCCCCCTAATGGCCTGGTGCAATCACTCCCCAATCTCTGATTCCTCCTCCCCCTATCTTGCCAAGCTGTTAACAGCTGAAGTTCCCATCTAGAAGGCTTTCCCCCCCTCCCTCAACTCGCTTCCCATAAATATCTGGGCTTTGATTTCTAAAACTGGTTTTGTGAAGCAGAACTGCCTGCAAATAATGTGTACATTATTCTATGTGTTCTCCATATAATTCATAGAATCACTTCAGTGTAGAAGAAGGCCAACCAGCCCACACCCCCCACCCTACTCCTGTAACCGCCTGACCTGCACATCTTTGAACACCAAGGGGCAATTTTAGCATGGCCAATCCACCTAACCTATCTTTGGTCTGTGGGAGGAAACGGGTGTGCCCGGAGGAAATTGGCACAGTGGTTAGTGCTGTTGCTTCACACCTCCAGGGTCCCAGGTTCAATTCCCGGGCTTGGGTCACTGTCTGTGCAGAGTCTGCACATTCTCCCCGTGTCTGCGTGGGTTTCCTCTGGGTGCTCCGGTTTCCTCCCACAGTCCAAAGATGTGCAGGTTAGATGGATTGGCCATGCTAAAATTTCCCTTACTGTCAAGAAAGGTTAGGTGGGGTTATTGGTATAGGGTGGAGGTGTGGGCTTGATTAGGGTGCTCTTGGGGCAGCATGGTGGGGCAGTGGTTAGCATTGCTGCCTCACGGCGCCGAGATCCCAGGTTAGATCCCAGCTCTGGGTCACTGTCCGTGTTGAGTTTGCACATTCTCCCAGTGTTTGCGTGGGTTTCGCCCCCACAACCCAAAGATGTGCAGGCTAGGTGGATTGGTCACGCTAAATTGCCCCTTAATTGCAAAGAATGAATTGGGCACTCTAAATGTATCTTATTTAAAAAATAGGGTGCTCTTTCCAAGGGCCGGTGCAGACTCGATGGGCCGAATGGCCTCCTTCTGCACTGTAAATTCTATGATTTTATGATTCTATGAATATCCATGCTCTACGGGAACAGACAGTCACCCAAGGCCGGATGTTAACCTGGGTCCCTGGCACTGTGAGGCTGCAGTACTAGCCACTGTGCTACCATGCTGTTCTGCTGGGCTACTGATTCCTGCGTGATGATAGTAAAGTCACAATTGGCCTTGGTATCCCAGACAGGAAGAGGGATACAAAAATCAACAAGGGGTGATGTTTCAACCGGCTTAGTGACATATTGACAATACTGATGTAAAAGAGAATTGGGCCCAGATTTCATGTTACCTTATGGCTAAATGGCTTGGCCATTCTCAGCGATGTAGGTGTGCACAATGCGAAAGCAAAGATAAAATGGCAAACCCATGCAAATCATTGATTAGACTGTGTGGTGAATGTATTACTGCTACCATTCACCATTGTATTACATTACATTACGTTGTATTCTGTTGATGCCCTTGTGGGCTCCGCCTATGGCCCACCATTGTATTACATTACATTCCATTGTATTATTTTGGTGCCCTTGTGGGCTCCGCCTATGGCTCCGTCCCCTCGGGGGAGGTATATAGATCTGCAGCCTGTAAGCGGCACTCAGTACAGAGCAGTCGCAGGCAGGCACAGTTCGAGCTGATTAAAACCACTGTTCACTTCAACTCTCCGTCTCGTGTGAATTGATGGTCGCATCAGACTGCAAATATTAAATTGTTTTGGTAATTCTACTTTCAGAAAGGTATCAGGGCCATGGAGTGGAGATTAATCAAGGTGATAGCGGAGACGCTTTTTGCTCAGATCCCATGGCTACTGAGTCCATTTAACTTTCATATCTCCTCTGTCACCTTCATTGAATGGGGTTGGACCAGCCCCTCAAGGTACAACTTCTGTTCCTAATCTAGCTTCTCAACCCCACTACCACCGCCAGCCCCCCCCCCCCCCCACCCCACCACCACCTCCCTCCACCCCTCCCCCAGGCATTCCCTCTTCATCTGGGCTGCGGGAATTGTTCTTCTGCGAGTGGGGAAGGTTAAAGGAAGATTAAATAGAAGCATTCAAAATCATGAAGGGTTTTGAAAGAATAACTAAGGAGATCCTGTTTCTACTGACTGAAGCATTGGTAACAAGGCGACACTGATGGAAGGTAATTGGTAAAAGAGCCAGAGGTGAGGAGAGGATTTATTTTTAACACACGGGGTTATGATGATCTGGGAAGCAGTGCCTGAAAGGATAGTGGAAGTAGACTCAATAATAACTTTCAAAAGGAAATTGTATAAGTACTTCAAGGGAAGAAAATTGCAGGTCTCCAAGGAAAGAGCAGGGAAATTAATTGGAAACCTCTCCCAAAGAAGCAAGATGGGCCGTAAGATTTTGTGCTGCCAGATTCTCTGGAGGGAATTTTAAACAGTCATCCCAAAATCATAATCATTGAGAGGCGGGTTCAATTGGTTAAATTTCTGAAACCTGACTCCAACTTGCCGTGAACGTGCCTTCATCTCGTTTAATTGCAATGGGTTTGGGGTTATCTGAGTAAGCTGCTGTGGGGAGATGGATCCATAATTATAGGGCGCAATTTAACAGAAACATTTCTAAGTGCATTTTTTGGTGCGTTTGGCAGGTGTTTCTCGATGGCCTCGTGCGCGAGATCGCGGCCCACGTTTAATGACACTTAGTGGCGAAAATGAGCCCCTACATGAACTTCACCACTACTGGCTGTTGCACCGTGTGAGTCACCTAACTTGTGTCCCAGCATCTCGCTGCTAACAAGGGGGAGCTGATTTTAAACTCTCCCTCACCATTCACTCCCAGTTAACACACAAGAATGGCAGCACGCAGACCTGCTCCTCGCTTTGGGGATGCCTACCTCGCCAGGCTTCTCAATGCCGTCTATGCGAGACGGGATACCCTGTTCGTCAGAGGGGGTCAGAGGAGCAGCAGTAGGGTCAGCAATGCCACCAAGGTGGCCATGGAAATGGCTGTCAGCACGGGCAGCATGACCAGGAGGACCACCATCCAATGTCTGAAGGCGACCAACGACCTCCATCTCGCTGCAAGAGTAAGTTACCACTTCTCTCCTGGCATCACTTCCCCATGCCACCCCTCATATACCCAATCCACCCCCTCCCCCCCATTCCACTGGTTGAAACCTCGTAACCTCCCCACATCAATGTTCATGCTTCTTCTTCAGAAACCACTGGCACCCACCAACACAACCCCTTCATGTCCAGGTATGCTGCCCACACATGCCACCTGCTATAGATCATCCAGTAGAAAGCATGTGGCTAACAATGCCCTCTCTTTTTCCCCACAAGGGAAGATAACCCACAATAAACACAAGAGGGTCAAGATAGGGGGTGGAGCCCCAGAGATACGGGTCCGCACTCCCATGAGGTACGGGCCCTGGAGATCACGGAGTTCAATGAGGGGACAGCAGTCACCGACAACGAGGTTGACCTGCACCCCAGAGGAGAGGACCCAGTGCCCCTTTACCCAGGTGACCTGTCTCAAGTGAGTTTCTCATGTCAAACAAAATGATCCTTCCCACTCACTGACCACATGTCCATCAAATCGCAGGATCTCCACCTGATGGGGCCAGGCCATCCTCTAGTTAACCCCCCCCCCCCCCCCCCCCCCCCGCCCCCGCCACCCAAGTGACCACCTTGGAGGAGAGCTCCGAGGAGACCACAGGCGAGGTGTGACTGCTTTCACCCCACACCTTCCACCAGCGCTGATGGGCGGCATTAGTGGACAGGCTTCTGGGGCACAACCTAGTGAACACCATACAGTTGCTGATGCACATCAGGTGGAGACAGGAACATTCAAGGTGGTCTGCAGGATCCCAGGACTCAGCTGGGTCCCAGTCAGATGCTGAGCCTCTGGACAAGGTTGTCCCAGAGCTGATGCAGGTGACAGAACACAGCCGTGACACTCAGGAGGGGATGTCAGGTACATTTAAGCAATTGAATAGCTGATTGGAAGAGTCTCAAAGGCTTTGGTTGCAGGAGATGTTGCTGACCATCCGTGGCCTCAGACGAGGCCACATGTCACTCCTCCTCCTCCTGCATGCCACCCACTGCTGGGCCAGGTTGTGGAGGGAGACCCTCTGGGGGGTGTACCAGAGACGTCCAGGCATCTGAACCGCATTTTGAGCAGTCTGATGCACCACTCAATGACAACATAGGCCTTATTGTATCAGGTCTCCGCTTCAGTCTCAGGCCTCTGCTCGGGCCAGGACCTCAATGGGTACCCCTTGTCCCCCAAGAACCAACCTGCCATCCCAGGGTGGTCCTCGAAGACGTCAGGGATCGCCAAGTGACCCAGGATGTAGCTGTCATGCACGTTCCCTGGCTATCAGGTACAGATGCACATTATACAGAGGTGTAATAGCACACAATCTGAACATTCAGGGAGTGGAACGCAATCCTTTCAATAAAGGGCACTCCCTAATCCCACGGTGTGGATGCCATCTATTTCCTCCTGCAACTGGGGCATCCCGGCGATGGCAGAGAATCCTGCAGCCCAGTATCTTGGCGCACCTGGTCCAGCTCAAAGATGATGTGGCTGGTTGTCCACCCACACGGCCCAATCTCACCGGAACCAAATGCTGGCATCCACATATTCCAGTGGTACTCAAGGTGCAGTTGAACATCCTTGACTTCCAGCGTGTTTAACCCGCAGTGACGTGCCAGCTACATGCAGCACTCACCACACCTGCAGCAAAAACATCAGCAATTTCCAAAAGCATTTCTTCAACAGCGTCATCAGGTGGCCCATTTGGAACAAATTTGTGCACCAGTTCTCGCAGTGTCTTCGTGCTTCAAACTGGATTGTCTTCTGGACTCATACATCCTCCTGAGCCTGGCTGCTCACCTCCTCCCTTCTCCTCAGCAGTCATTGCGACAGCTTTATGTTTTTCAAAAAGTGTACGATATGACGCCCGTGTGATTTCTCGCTGGGGAGTTGGGTGATTCCCAAATCCTCATGGTTGAATATCACCCATAATATCTAAGTAGGAGACTGTGGCGCCAGACTATGGTAGCTATTTGCATTTAACTGTTGGCATCGAGATTCCCAACGTTCGGGAAACTCGGCAGCTAAAGGGAGTCAGGAGCTGCCAGGTTCAACTGTAAGTGCTGTACTGTTTGTGGCCGTAAAGGTGCAGGAGTGCTTCATACCACTCCTCCAGCAAATCCTGTACAGATATCAGCCTATCACTTGCAGTCAGACTCCCTCTTACTGCCAGACTCCCTCTTACTGCCTCCTCTCATGGCCTTCCCCTCTCTGTAACCACCTCCAGACCAACCATTGTCTACAAAATCGGTTTTCCTTCAACTGAAATCTTATGCACTGTGCCTCTCTTCAGCCCACCATTGAAGATATTGTTATGTATAGAATGTTTTATCTGACTTGCCGTACTTTGCATGCATTTTGGACTCGCAGGATCCATGTTTTTTCATGGGTTTGACTGCAACCACAATGAAGAGCAGTTGCAATGTTCATGGTGGCCATGGATAATCATTTCAAATGGCCAGAAGTTTCAGTGATGTCTTTAGAAGTTTCAGTGATGTCTTCCGTTACTGCTGAGAATACAATTCATAGGTAAAGAGAAATGTTCAGTCGTTACCGGTTACCAAAACAACTTGTGATAGGCATTGAACCTCAATTTGTCTAGCAGGACTTCGAGAATATTTTGAGACGTAATGAAATTCATCACATCAACTCCGCACCATACCACCCATCCACCAGTGGATTAGCAGCGCGATTTTGTCAAACCATGAAATGCGTGCCAAGATCTTCACAAGGACATTTCTCAATTCAAAGGCGCTTGGACACATTTCTGCTGACACACGAAACACGCCACACGCTACAACTAAAGCATCTCCACCATTCTTACAAATGGAGCAGCAACTGCGCACTGAAACCAACAGAAACACGACTAGCTGTGCAAAGTTAACAGCAGAGCCAAGTGGAAAAAAGATCACAAAGATCAAAGCCAAGAATGTTTTGTTCGGGACAAGAGGTTCTAACTCGTAATTATGCTACTGAAGCTAAATGGGTTCCTGCTTCTGTGATTACTCAGACAGGACCCGTTTCGTACACAGTCCAAACGACCAATTACCTCATCTGGTGGAGACACATTGGGAATCCAGAGTGTTGCCAAGTCTCAGTATACTATTACGGATCGGGGTTTAGAGAACCCCAAAGTGTATCATGGAGTTCACCTGACCCACACCCCAATTTATTATGGGCCAGGGTTTAGGGAACCCCAAAGTGTATCATGGAGTTCAGCTGACCCACAACTTTTAACAGATTTTGGTTACGGGAAGCACAAGGGCCCACTCTACAGGTGTGATGCAACAGAGATATAAAGTACTTTTAAAACAAAACAATGTTTATTCTATGAATCCATTCAAATTTTATAAACACACAGTAAACATCTTAGCAACTATCAACTCAAATACTCCCCCCAAAGAATACAGTAGTCTATAAGTAACCCGTAATCTTTCCTAGCAACATCGAGAAGACAAATACCCTCTTTAATAAAGACAGCAGATTTAAATTCTCTACTGAGAGCAGTTATCACTTTTAAATTAGCAAGTGGTCTGAAGACATTCTTTTCATGCAGAGAGAGATCAAAGTTGCACCTTGTTTTGCTGGATGCAGCTCCAACTCTGAATACGAAACTAAACACACACTGTAGCTGCCAGCTCAAAAACGAAAGCAAAAACAGACAGACAGCCCAGCTCCAACCACACTCTAACATCACTGCAGTAATTTGATAAACATCCATTTCTTAAAGGCACATCCACTACAACTATTTGATAAACACCCATTTCTTAAAGGTACTCTCACATGACAATACATCTCTGGTGGAAGAGCCTGATTACGCCTCTTCCAACAAGCCATCTCCAAATCAAGGAATCCCGACTCCAGTCTCACCTCCTCAGTCTTGCTCAACTGAAGTTGAAGTTATCTCACCTTCACTGGCATTGGATAAAATTTCAAATTCAGCTACAAATCTAAATTGACATCAGTCCCCAATGAGCATTACTCTGTAAATGCACAGAAGTCCACCCGAATCAACATCGGCAGAGAAGTTCTCCTGAGCATTTATATTATAGTTAAGGTGAACTTTTTTGTTTGAGGCAGTCTACCCTCTTTCCCTAGTTCATAAAATATTTTGCTGAACCAACATTTTGCAATAAGGGGAGAGGACTATGTTATGTTTTGTACGTTTTATCTGGCTTGTCGCACTTTACAAGCCAGATAAAATGACATAGGCCTTAGTGAGGCGAGACATTCCCGATGATGGTCAATGACAAGCCACCTCCACCGCCAGAAAACAGGCCGCGAGGGCCGGTAAATCCCGGCGAGCATCTATTTCCATCAGAGTTCTTTTGAAATTCTGATGCTGGCGAAAAGAGTTTAAAACTCTGGCCTTAACTGAAGGATTCCTAATAGTGAGTTGCGCTTCTAGGGATAGAAGAGATTTAGATTCAAGACTCCAGAGTTCAAGAATGTTCGAACCAGCAAAGATCTGACCCCAGGTGGCTATGTTTAAGATGTTAGCAACACCGGAGTTGAACTGGGAGTCTACAACTGTGGGAGAAGTGAGGAGATTTGAAGGGAAAACCTTCATGATGGTCCTTGTTATAAATAAATAGTAACCGCGTTTACATTTGCAAACCTGCCGACAGTAATTATTGGGCAGCCAAGGTCCAAAGACCTTGGGTACTTTTATAAGAATTATTGGTTAATTCACTTCTGTTGTCATTCTGGGGCACGTACGAGCCCAGGGTGTCAAAACACTACATTCATTTAGCAAATATCGTACTTTTCGAATTCTAACAAAAACACGTTGCTGGTCTCTATCGTAGCACCTATGAGAAACAATGATGGAAGCAGAATATTTAATCACTTTTAAGAGAGAAATAGGTAAATGTTTGAAAAAGAAAAAGAAAATTAAAGGTGGGAGGGAGGAGCTCCATGCCATAAAGTGGGATCTGATCCAGACCGTCAATGCCTCAGAGGGGATTCTCTCCAGCCCCGTTAATCTATTGATCCAGATGCCACTTTTTGAAGCCCAGGGAAAGTAATTGGACGTTGAGGTACCCTCTCAGCACTGGGCTTACCTCAGCAGCAGCCACCTTTCTGCTGAGGCGACCGAGGTTTCAACAGTTGACAATCCTCAGATTGGGCCAGCAATGATATGGTGAGCTCGGAGGCGGCCAAAAAGGAGGCCACCTCTGAGAACATTTCTCTTTCTCCACCGAGCAAGTCCGGGCTCGGTACTCACATTCTACCTCGAGTCCGAAAGCCTGGAGAAAAATACCAGCGTTACTTTCCAAGATGTACGTAACCTCCATATTCTCGCTATCAAAAAGCACCACTTTGCATTTATCTGTATTAAAAATCATCTGTCAAATTACACAAATATATCGCTGGGGTTTTGGGGTGATATAGCTACTTTAAATAATAACTTTCCGTAGAGGCAAGATTTATTCTGAACATTCTTAGCCATCTGCAAAAAATACTTTCTTATGACTAGGAATTACTGTCAATTCTTTAGTTTATTCACCATCTATATGATACTACCTTTTTAAGTTGGGTGAAACATAACCACCTTCAGGTTCGCGAAACATGTCCCCTCCTTTGAAATATTGCGGCTACCATGTAAAATCAGTCAATCCCACAATGCCCCAGTTGTCAAGGATCTTGTGCATGAAGAAAGTTGCAAATCAGCCAGATTCCTTGATTCACCTTTGCTATCGCCAGCATTTAAATGTCCAGTTTCACACTAGAAGTATTTGTTGGTTTAGTACAGGCCCTTCGGCCCTCGATGTTGCACCGACCTGTGAAACCACTCTATCTCTATCCATATCTCTATCCAATGACCATTTGAATGCCCTTAGTGTTGGTGAGTCCACTACTGTTGCAGGCAGGGCATTCCACACCCTTACTACACTCTGAGTAAAGAATCTACCTCTGACATCTGTCCTATATCTATCTCCCCTCAATTTAAAGCTATGTCCCCTCGTGCTAGACATCACATCCGAGGAAAAAGGCTCTCACTGTCCACCCTATCCAATTCTCTGATCATCTTGTATGCCTCAATTAAGTCACCTCTTAACCTTCTTCTGTCTAACGAAAACAGCCACAATTCCCTCAGCCTTTCCTCATAAGATCTTCCCTCCATACCAGGCAACATTCTGGTAAATCTCCTCTGCACCCTTTCCAATGCTTCCACATCCTTCCTATAATGCGACGACCAGAATTGCACGCAATACTCCAAATGCGGCGCACCAGAGTTTTGTACAGCTGCATCATGACCTCATGGCTCCAAAACTCAATCCCTCGGCCAAGAAAAGCTAACACACCATACACCTTCTTAAAAATCCTCTCAAACTGGGTGGCAACTTTCAGGGATCTACTGTACATGGACACCGAGATCTCTCTGCTCATCCACACTGCCAAGAATCTTACCATTAGCCCAGTACTCTGTCTTCCTGTTATTCCTTCCAAAATGAATCACCTCACACTTTTCTGCAGTAAACTCCATTTCCCACCTCTCAGCCCAGCCCTGCATCTTATCTATGTCCCTCTGTAACTTGTAACATCCTTCCGCGCTGTCCACAACTCCACTGACTTTAGTGTCATCTGCAAATTTACTCACCCATCCTTCTACGCCGTCCTCCAGGTCATTTACAAAATTGACAAACAGCAGTGGCCCCAAAACAGATCCTTGTGGTACACCACTAGTAACTGGACTCCAGTCTGAACACTTCCCATCAACCACCACCCTTTGTCTTCTCCAGCTAGCCAATTTCTGATCCAAACTGCTAAATCACCCTGAATCCCATGCCTCCGTATTTTCTGCAGTAGCCTACCGTGGGGAACATTATCAAATGCTTTACTGAAATCCATGTACACCACATCAACTGCTTTACCCTCATCCACCTGTTTGGTCACCTTCTCAAAGAAATCAATAAGGTTTGTGAGGCACGACCTACCCTTCACAAAACCGTGTTGACTATCTCTAATCAAATTATTCCTTTCCAGATGATTATACATCGTATCTCTTATAAACCTTTCCAAGATTTTGCCCACAACAGAAGTAAGGCTCACTGGTCTATAGTTACCGGGGTTGTCTCTACTCCCCTTCTTGAACAAGGGGACAACATTTGCTATCCTCCAGTCTTCTGGCACTATTCCTGTAGACAAAGATGACTTAAAGATCAAAGCCAAAGGCTCAGCAATCTCCTCCCTAGCTTCCCAGAGAATCCTAGGATGAATCCCATCCAGCCCAGGGGACTTATCTATTTTCACACTTTCCAGAATTGCTAACACCTCCTCCTTATGAACCTCAAGCCCTTCTAGTCTAGTAGCCTGAATATCAGTATTCTCCTCGACAACATTGTCTTTTTCCTGTGCGAATACTGACAAAAAATATTCATTTAGCACCTCTCCTATCTCCTCGGACTCCACGCACAACTTCCCACTACTGTCCTTGAATGGACCTACTCTTACCCTAGTCATTCTCTTATTCCTGACATATCTATAGAAAGCTATGCCAAAGACTTCTCATGTCCCCTCCTGGCTCTTCATAGCTCTCTCTTTAGGTCCTTCCTAGCTAACTTGTAACTCTCGAGCGCCCTAACTGAACCTTCATGTCTCATCTTTACATAAGCCTCCTTTCTTCCTCTTGACAAGTGTTTCGACTGCTTTAGTAAACCATAGTTCCCTTGCTCGACCACTTCCTCCCTGCCTGACAGGTACATACTTATCAAGGACACGCAGTAGCTGTTCCTTGAACAAGCTCCACATTTCCATTGTGCCCATCCCCTGCAGTTTTCCTCTCCATCCGATGCATCCTAAGTCTTGCCTCATCGCATCATAATTGCCTTTCCCCCCGATATAACTCTTGCCCTGCGGTATATACCTATCCCTTTCCATCACTAAAGTAAACGTAATCAAATTGTGGTCACTATCACCAAAGTGATACCTCCAAAGCTATCACCTGTCCTGGTTCATTACCCAGTACCAAATCCAATATGGCCTCGCCTCTCGTTGGCCTATCTACATACTGTGTCAGGAAACCCTCCTGCACACATTGGACAAAAACGGACCCATCTAAAGTACTCGAACTATAGCGTTTCCAGTCGATATTTGGAAAGTTAAAGTCCCCCATAACAACTACCCTGTTGCTTTCGCTCCTATCCAGAAGCATCTTTGCAATCCTTTCCTCTACATCGCTGGAACTTTTTGGAGGCCTATAAAAAAACCCCAACAGGGTGACCTCTCCTTTCCTGTTTCTAACCTCAGCCCATACTACCTCAGTAGACGAGTCCTCATCAAACGTCCTTTCCTCCACCGTAATACTGTCCTTGACTAACAATGCCACCCCTCCACCTCTTTTACCACCTTCCCTGAGCTTACTGAAATATCTAAGGTCCACCTAGATACCTGCAACAACCATTCCTGTCCCTGCTCTATCCATGTCTCCGAAATGGCCACAACATCGAAGTCCCAGGTACCAACCCATGCTGCAAGTTCACCCACCTTACTCCGGATGCTCCTGGCATTGAAGAAGACACACTTTAAACCACCTCACTACTCTCAACCTCCTGTATACTGGAGCTACAATTCAGGTTCCCAATCCTCTGCTGAACTAGTTTAAACCCTCCCGAAGAGCATTAGCAAATTTCCCCCCAAGGATATTGGTCCCCCTCTGGTCCAGGTGTAGACCATCCCGTTTGTAGAGGTCCCACCGACCCCAGAATGAGCCCCAATTATCCAGAAATCTGAAACCCTCCCTCCTGCACCATCCCTGTAGCCACGTGTTCAACTCCTCTCTCTCCCTATTCCTTGTCTCGCTAGCACGTGGCACGGGTAACAACCTGAGATAATAACTCTGTTTGTCCTAGATCTATGTTTCCACCCTAGCTCCCTGAATTCCTGCCTTACATCTCTATCACTTTTCCTACCTATGTCGTTGGTATCTATGTGGACCATGACTTCGGGCTGCTCCCCCTCCCCCTTAAGGATCCTGAAAACACGATCCGAGACATCATGCACCCGGGAGGCAACACACCAACCGCGAGTCTCTCTCGTTCCCACAGAATCTCCTATCTATCCCCCTAACTATGGAGTCTCCAATGACTAATGCTCTACTCCTCTCCCCCTTCCCTTCTGAGCAACAGAGACAGACTCTGTGCCAGAGTCCTGTACCCCCTGGTAAGTCCCCCCCCAACAGTATCCAAAGCGGTATACTTGTTACTAAGGGACCGACCACAGGGGATCCCTGTACTGACTGCTTCCTCCCAGCACCTCTCACCATCACCCATCTATCTTTATTCTTCAGAGTAACTACATCCCTGAAGCTTCTATCTATGACCACCTCTGCCTCCCGAATGATCCGAAGTTCATCCAGCTCCAGCTCCAGTTCCCTAACGCGGTTTCCGAGGAGCTGGAGATGGGTGCACTTCCCACAGATGAAATCAGCAGGGACACTGACGGCGTCCCTCACCTCAAACATTCTGCAGGAGGAACATTGCACTACCTTCCCTGCCATCCCCTCCAGATTAAAAAAAGAAAAAGAAAGAGCTTACCTGTTATTCACTCCCCTTCTCAGCAAGCACTCACTCAGCAACCCCTGCGCCCCGCACAATAACACCTGCGGGAAAAGAAAAGAAAAAACTACTTACCAGTCACCAGCCAATCCCTCACCTGCAGGATGTGACATCACGGTTCAACTTCTTTCTACTTCTACCTGCCATCGAGCCTTCCTCTTGATCTTTACAGCGGTTGTTTGGTTTTTTTGGTTAGAGGAGGGGGTAGGGAGGGAAACACTGAAGAAGTGTTTGCCATAAAGTTGGGAAGTTCGAGTCAGGAGAGTTCCCAACCCGGCAGACACGTCTCCATTCTAGCAGCCTGAACCCACCATATTTCAGACGTGATGCGAGATGGAGTTGGCCCCTCCATCTCCGGTGGCAGTTCTAAGGTGTACAAGGAAGTGGGCAACTGCCGAGGCTGGTGGGTTAGAAGGCCTGCCTTGATTCTCTGGGTTTTCATCCAAATTGCAATTTCCAGCTGTTCAGCCCTTTAACCCTCACCCCTCCTTCCCCCTTCACCCCCAACACTCCCCATGTAACCTCTGTGGCAACCAAGTCCCCTTGCCTCCTCAATGTCCCTTCCATGGCCTGCCTACATCCCCCATACCCACACACCCAGTATTCACCATAGAACTAGTGAGCTACATATTTACAAAGAGAGTACAAAGTCCATTCTGAAATCTGTTTTGAAAAGACTGCTGCATTTACAACTGCATAAAGGTGTCCAAGAAAGCCATTTTAGTCTCTGTAACAGTTTATTTCATTTCACACCTCTCAATCTTGCCTAAATAAACATAATGTAGAGATGCCGGCATTGGACTGGGGTGAGCACAGTAAGAAGTCTTACAACATTGCGCGACAATCGCCAGGCAGGAATGTTCCCTTCCAGTCGGGGAACACTTCAGCAGTCAAGGGCATTCAGCCTCTGATCTTCGGGTAAGCATTCTCCAAGGCGGCCTTCAGGTCGCGCGACAACGCAGAATCTTATAGCCAAGTTCCGCACACATGAGTACGGCCTCAACCGGGACCTTGGATTCATGTCGCATTACATTCACCCCCCCACCCCACCATCTGACCTGTGCTTGCAAAATCCTACCAACTGTCCTGTCTTGAGACAATTCACACCTCTTTAACCTGTTATCCCCTACTCCAGTTGCTCCCTCTGGACCTGTAGACTTAATTACCTGCAAAGACTCGCATTCAAAGTATCATCTTGCATCTTTGACTTTGTCGATATATATGTTTCTGGAACCCACCTCTTCATTCACCTGAGGAAGGAGCAGTGCTCCGAAAGCTAGTGATTCAAAACAAACCTGTTGGACTTTAACCTGGTGTTGTCAGACTTCTTACATCTAAACATGGTTATTGAAGAAAACAGGTAAAATATAGCATAACTTATCATAACCATATAAAAATGTCAATCAATCAAAGCCAACACTCCCCTTGAAAATTTGTGAAAACAGACCCCTGCAAGGATTATCCACTAGTGAGTCTGGGAGCTCACGCAAACAATCGTAATGAGGCCAATGTGAATTGCATTAAATAAACAGATGGTCAGACAATGGTCTAATTATGAACAGTTGGCTGGACTTATATGGCTCACTAGTTCTATAGTGAGTGAGGGTAGGAGGGCAATGGAGGGGGCTTGGGTGGTGTGGAGAGAGCATCCAAGTTAGGGTTCACAACTCCTTGGAGAGGACATGAACCATGTGCCCTTGAGAAGCTGGTTGAACTCCATGAACATTATGAGGAGTTTGAGCTCCCTACCTCCACAATGGAGCTGGCTAGGTTGTGAGTGCAGGATGTGGGCTCATTACCCGCACGCTTATCCCACGCTGACAAATATTGGGGGTGAGAATCCCAGAAGCAGGTCTCACTCGCCATTTGTAAAGACATCTGGAGTTGGCCTAACAGCGAAAATCTGTCTCTTTGTGTCAGATTCTCCTGGTTCATCTTATGGTTACCTACGGACAATATTATGTATACCATAATATTACTGGACATTGATTACCACAAAAATGAAAAATTCTGATTGTGAAATCCCAAACTTTAATTGTGTATCTGCTTTCCATTCTGCAAAACTATATTTTAAATTTTTCACTGAAATAAAGAAAAAATGAATAATGTGAAAAATCACAATTTTTTCTTCACTTTTCTAGGTGATCTGGAAATTGTTGTCAAACCATGCTGTGTAAAAAAATATTTTCTGAATTTACTGGCAGGAACCCCCGAGCTGTATTGTTAAAAATACTAAAGCCACATTCCAAAGACTTGACATCACATTCAAGGATGACTGCGCATTTGCATCAGTACCTTCTAGAATCCAAGGGCATTAGGTGGAGCCAACCAGTTTGCAAAAACTCACCTGGAACAATTGGCTTGAAGAAGTATGAATGGGGGCCACCTCTTATCCCATGAGCAAAGCATCCAGACAATCATTTGGGTACTCAACTGGGTGCAGACAAGCCCTTAGACATAATCCCTTGGAAAACATGAGAGATGAATTGCCAGTCATAACCTAATCAAGCTACAACGTGGAATACACTATCCATGACCATAATTGGGTCACTGGTAAGTTGAGAGAGGGTTATGTGACAAGCCAACTCATTTTGTGTTTTCATAAATCTGCCTGCCAATTTAACAATCCATGTGCTGTAGACAGAGATTTTTAAAATGACTCAAGTACGCAGCTGCTATCTTCAGAAGAGCAGATAAATCATCGGTCTAAATCTTTAAACTGCCTCGCACTAACCCAGAAGGACCATTGAGTTCAGACTGAAGCCAACCAAGTCACCAATCTTCAAGAACCGTCTGCGCTTCAAAATTCTGGGCTTTAAATTGCTTAATCTATCCTCCCACTCTGTGATCTACTTGTGTGTGTGTGTGAATTCGGCGTGTCAGTGTGTGTGCGTGTTTGTGTGCCTGTTTGAGTTTGTGTGAGTGGGTGTTTGTGTCTGTGTGTTTGTGTCAGTGTGTATATGAATGTCAGAGCATTTTTATTGTTGTTATTACCAGGTTAAGAGGGGCTGGTTTAGCACATGGCTAAAGAGCTGGCTTTTAAAGCAGACCAAGGCAGGCCAGCAGCCCGGTTCAATTCCCGTACCAGCCTCCCTGAACAGGTGCCGGAATGTGGCGACTAGGGGCTTTTCACAGTAACTTCATTTGAAGCCTACAATAAGCGATTTTCATTTCATTTCATTTCATTCAAATACAATAAATACTATTCTCCTTTCATTTTCAAAAGCACAAGGAAAACTGTCTGTCTGTGTAATTAATAACTGCAGCGCATAAACAGTGAAACACTCAACAAAGTGGCTGGCATTTCCATTTTCAAAATTCTATTCCAGTCAAGCAAGGAGTGGGAAAAGAGGCAAGCCACTTGACCCCTCCTCACCTGATCATAACAAAATGCAAAATATAAAAATGGCAGCAGCAAGAATGAGACAGTGAAAATGTTCTACCTATACAGCAAAGCGTGAAGTCAGCCTCAAACTACAGAATGTGTAACATTACAGAAATGATAAAATTCCCATTAAAATGACTCCATCCAATGCGTCAGAAATCCTGTTGAGGCAAACAGTGTTAATGCTGAGCCCATGAAACTTGTAATGTTATTACCAAATCCCACTTCAATTAAATGCTTCTATGTTGTTCTATATTTATTATAAAAATGTCTGCTCGAAATGTGTTCATAAATTAAGATAAATTGCTTAATATTTTAGACAACATGCAAAAAATGTCTAATGAGAATTTTTCTACTTAGATGATTTGAATCGTTTAGTTTAATCCCTCGAGCTCTGGATCTGATATTCATTTCAGTCTGATTGTACATTGCACGGTGCATTAAATATTCGGCAGGATAGTTATGAACAGATGTTCAAAACTTTGGACCACCATAACCTACTTTGAATCAGGCACATACTCAGCCTGGGATAGGGCAGGGGCACAGACTTCGTCTGGAATGGGGAGGGTCACAGACAGTCTGGGATGGGAGGAGGGGCACACACTCAGTCTGGGACAGGAAAGGACTTGACAGTCTGGGATGGGGAGGGGCACAGACCCAGTCTGGGATAGAGTATAGGGTACAAACAGTCTGGGATGGGGGAGGGACTGAAGATGGTTGGGCCTAGGACACTTCCCTGAGCAAATTCTGCAGTGATGTCCCGGGACTGAGATGACTGACCTCCAACAACCAGAACCATCTTCCTTTGTGCTCGGTATGATTCCAAACAGTGGAGCATTTTTCCCCTGATTCCCATTGACTCTAGGGCTCCATACTCAATCAAATGCTGCCTTGAAGTCAAGGGCAGTCACTCTCACCTCACCACTGGAGTTCAGCTCTTTTGTCCATGTTTCAACCAAGGCTGCAATGAGGTCAGGAGATGAGTGACCCTGGCGGAACCCAAACTGTGCCTCAATGAGCAGGTTATTGCTAAGTATGTGATGCTTGATGATAGCACTGTTGATGATCCCTTTGATGATCCCTTCCATCACTTTACTGATGATTGAGAATAGACTGATAGGGTGGTAATTGTCCAAGTCAGATTTATCTTGCTTTTTCTGTGCAGGGCAAACCTGAGCAATTGAGCACATTTCCTGGTTGGATGCCAGTGTTGCAGCTATACTGGAACAGCTGGGCAAGTAGCACAGTAGGTTCTGGAGCACAAGTCTTCAGTACTATTGCCGGAATATTGTCAAGACCCATAGCCTTTGGAGTATCCAGTGCCTTCAGTTCATTCTTGATATCATGTAGAGTGAATCGTAGAGTGGTGAGGTGAGATAGGTTATCCACTCGGCACATATGGCTGAAGATTATTGTGACTGCTTCAGCCATGTCCACCACCATTCATGACTGGATGTGGCAACACTGCAAAGCTTAGATCTAATCTGTTGGTTGTGCGATCGCTTAGCTCTGTCTATCACTTGCTGTTTATGTTGTTTGGCATGCAAGTAATCCTGTGTTGTAGCTTCCCCAGGTTGACATCTCATTTATGCTGCTCCTGGCATGCCCTATTGCACTATTCATTGAACATTGAACCAGGGTTGATCCTGGATTGGTAGTAATGGTAGAATGGGAGAACATGCCAGGTTACAGATTGTGGCTGAGTACAATTCTGCTGCTGACAGCTCACAGCCCCTCAGATGCCCAGTCTTGAGTTGCTAGATCTGTTCGGAAACTATCCCATTTAGCATGATGGTAGTGCCACACAACACAATGGATGGCGTCCTCAATGTGAAGATGGGGCTTTGTCTCCACCAGGACTGTGCGGTGGTCACTTCTGCCAATATTTTCGTGGACAGATGCATCTGCAGCAGGCAGATTGGTGAGGATGAGGTCAAGCATGTTTTTCCCTCTAGTTGGTTCCCTCACCACCTGCTGCAGTCCCAGTCTAGCAGTTATGTCCTTTAGGACCAAGCCAGCTCGGTCAGTCGCTGTGCTAGCAAACCACTCCTGGTGATAAGCATTGAGGTCCCACACGCAGAGTACTGTGCCCTTGCCACCCTCAGTGCTTCCTCCAAGTGGTGTCCAACAACCTAACCTGCGCATCTTTGGACTGTTGGAGGAAACCGAAGCACCCGGAGGAAACCCACACAGATACGGGGAGAACGGATAAACTCCACACAGACAGTCACCCCCAGGCCGGAATTGAACACAGGTCCCTGGCGTTGTGAGGCAGCGGTTCTAAGCACTGTGCCACTGTGATGCACAGAGCAACTCCCTCCCGACTGTATACCACCTCTGACATACCCAGGGACAGTGATAGTGGTGGATGTTATCTGTAAGGTACCATTTCACGAGTATGACTATGTCAGGCTTTTGCTTGACTAGTCTGTGGACAGCTCTCCCCATTTTGGGGGCACAAGCCCCCAGATGTTAGTACAAGGTCCACAGGGCTGGGTTTGCCATTGTTGTTTCCAGTGTCTAGGTCAATCCTTTCAGTTTCTTTCCTTTTTTATTGACTTTGCAGCAGTTTGATACAACTGAGTGGTTTGCCAGACCATTTCATAGAGGACATTTAAGAGTCAACCACATTGCTGTGGATCTGGAGTCACCTGTAGACCAGACGAGGTAAGGATGGACATTAGTGAACCAACTGGGTTTTTTACAACAATTAATAATGGTTCATGGTCATCATTAGACTTTTTAATACCAGATATTTATTGGATTCAATTTCCACCATCTGTCATGGTGGGATTCAAACCCTGGTCCCTAGAGTATTACGCTGGGTCTCTGGATCATCAGTCCAGTGACAATACCACTACGCCATCAACTCCCCGGGTACATTAATGGTCCAGACGAGAATGTGGGAGGTATGATTAGTAAGTTCGAAGGTGACACAAAAATTGGCGGGTGTGGTAAATAACGAGGAGGAAAGATTTATCTGACAAGGGATCAGACAAGCTGGTCAGATAGACAAAAAAGTGCTCAATGGAATTTAACCCTGGAAAGTGTGAGGTGATGCATTTTGGGAGGATTAACAAAGCAAGGGAATACACAATGTAGGATGCTGCGCAGTACAGAGGATCAGAGGGACCTTGGGGTGCATGTCCATAGATCCCTGAAAGCAGCAGAACTGGTAGATAAAGTGGTTAAGAAGGCATTTGGGATACTTGCCTTTATTTAACCATATTAGAATGTAAGAGTAGGGAGGTTATAAGGGAGCTATATAAAACGCTTGTTAGGCCACAGAGAGTCCTGTGCGTGGTTCTGTTTGCAACACGACAGGAAGGATATGGTTGAACTAGAAAGGGTGCAGAAGGGGTTGCTGGGCTGGAGCATTTCGGCTATAAAGAGAGGCTGGTTAGGCTGGGGTTATTCTCCTTAGAGCAGAGAAGGCTGAGGGGGGACCTCATCGATGTGTACAAAACTATGAGGGACATAAATAGGGTAATAGGAAGAAACATTTCTCCTCAGTAGAGAAGTCAATAACCAGGGGGCATAGATTTAAGGTAAGAGGCTAAATAGATTTAGAGGGGATGTGAGTACAATCCATTTCACCCAGAGGATGGTGGAAATCTGGAACTCACTGCCTGAAATGGTGGTAAAGGCAGGAACCCTCACAACATTTAAGGAGCATTTGGATGAGCACTTGAAACGCAATAGCTTACAAGACCTTGCTGTAAAATGGGATTAGAATAGATAGGTGCTTGATAGCCAGTACAGACGCAATGGGCCAAACGGCCTATTTCTGTGCTGTCAAACTCTACGACTCTATGGAGCCAGGATTCGGAGGGGCAGAATCAGGCTGGGACAAGGGGAGGGACAAGGTTACCATCAACATGTGGATTCCTTGCACCTACTGGCTTTGAACCACATCTTGATGAACAAAGGGGAGAACAGAGCGAGTGTGTGTGCGCGACAACCAATCAAAAGAACTGCCGAGGAATATCTATTCAGGCCTTTTCCGATCTGACGACTGTGCTAAGAGTTAGGATTTGAGTTCAGACACATCATCCAAAATAACCTGCGCATTTAATCTACGTCAAAAAATAGTTCACATCAATATCTCCAAATAAATGTTGCAAATCATCATTCCATTTGTTTTCACTCCCCACCCCCTTTAATAGTTTGGATCTGAAGGTGCACACAGGCCTGCTAGCTCACTTACAGCACAAACTCTCTTTTGCCTTAGTGAGGGTACAGAAGAGATTCATTGGAGGGATCTCTGTTATGGGGAGGGATCAGAGAAGCTGAAGTGGTTCTCCTGAAAGCAGAGAAGAATATGAGGAGCAAAAACAGAAAAAGCTGGACAATCGCAGCAGGCCTCACAGCATTTACGGAGGGAGAATGGAGCTCACATCTTGAGCCAGGATACTCTTAGCCAAAGCTAGCTGTTTTTGTTTCAGAGTGATGCATCTGCAGGAATTTGCTTTTAGAGAAGGATGCAAGGAGTATTGACAGTATTCAAAATCATAAAGTATTCGATAGAGTAAATTGGAGAAACAATTTTGGTTGGCAGGAAGGTCAATAAACAAAGGACACACACGTTTATTGTGATTGACAGAAGAATCGACAAGCGACAAAAGGAAACATTTTTGTGTGGCGTCGTTAGGATCTGGAATAGTGCCCTGCCTGAAATGGTATTGAAAGCAGATACAAAAGTAACTTTGAAAGGACAATTGGATAAATGCTTGAAGGGATAAACTTTACAAAGCGATGGGGAAAGATTGGGACCAATTTGAAGAGCTATGGCAAAGAGCTAGCAAGCGCAAGATGAACCGAATGGCCTCTCTCTGTGGCTGTATCTCTGTGCTGTATCTTTCTATGCTTCTCATGAGACAGAGATATTAAGAATAAGTTGATGTGATTGTACTCACCTCACTCACTTTACTTCAGATTGTCCTGCAGAATATTCAGAGAGACTTACAGAACTCAATTTATACAATAGTATAAATGGTCTGGTGTGGATCTACTGCTTGCTTGTTATATTCAAATTTAAGGAAGAGATTGAAGGCAAAATTAAACGTAAAACAAAAAGATCTTCCTTATGCGACAAAAGATCTGGTAGAAAAGACAAACATTTGGATGTTCAAAACTTAATTGGATGCTGCAATGGGAGTGTTGTTAGGTATCTTGAGCTGGAACTTTTCCCTGGACCAAATATCTTTTTCTCTCTGTTCAGAAAAGGCAACATACATTTACGCAGAGTCTGAAGGGAGATAATGTGGGGGCTGAGCTACGAAGTCACTGACATATGCACTTAACAAACTTCCATTTTTTCAACACAATATTCGGGGTTTTTTGGTGCCCGTTAGATTAAGTTCGTTTTTTTTTTACATTTCTAGTTAGCAAAATAGGTTGTCAATTTTGTAAACCAGACGATCACACCAAATCCACTACAACCTGAGCTTCTAACTCCTGCGGTGTCAGTAACCTTTCAAAACATTCGAGGAAGCAATCAGTTGATAATGGTCCAGGAAAACACAGTGACACTCAGAAAAAGTCACAGGCATTGTATTTTGATTTATGCATGTATACACACACTGTGAGCTCTTACCCAGTGTCAGGCTGGCCCTCCTGGGTCATGAATATAAAACATTGACAGCAACAGCTGGACGACTGACAGCTGCAACAGAATTCAGTACTCCAAGGGTTATTCTTAGGCCGGTGATAGGTTTTGCATTTTGATTTCATTTGAACTGTGCTGTGTGCTGTATTATTCGGATTGAATCATATTTAGGACACTTACCACAGGGACTGAAGGCCCACTGCTCGGCTGAAAATGGAAGCTTGTTCCCCACGGTGACCAGCTAAGTGGCAGCCCACCACCATCAACCTCTCAAGGGCAATTAGGGATGGGCAGCAACTGATGGCCTTGCCAACAACGTTCACATTGTATGAGAGAATTTTCAAAAAGTGTTCACCACTGGGGCTGCCAAACTCCATTAATGAGTTATTAATAAGCAACACCGTAAGCCGTGGTCAGGGACCTTAGGGATAAGCGGGGTTGGGGGATGTCAGGGTTAAGCAAGCAGGCTTGTGGAGTGAGTGGGTAGGGGGCGTGAGGGTCAAGGGGCCGAGGGGAAGCAGCACCACAGATGCAGGGACAGCCACTGCCTCCATGGGGAACTGGAGGATCCAACAAGCATTACCCCCCCCCCCCCACCCCCACCCCACCACAGCAGTGGTGGCTGGGGAGGCCACCAGGTTTCACAGGATGGTTTCCCATATGGCAGCGGGTCCCATCAATGTGGACTGAAATGTTCACGGAGGGCAGGATCACTTCGGTGGCTCAATTGGGCTCAGCGTAGGAAGCATATCTCCCAATATTCCCACTGCTGGCAGAATGGCGCGATGGTGGGAAAACAGTGGGCACTCCCCTGACGTCTTCCCATCCAATGTTCCTAGTCTACTCACCTCCCAGTTTTTTGTCATGCTGCTGGCAAAATTCCAACCATGGAAAAGGGAAGGTCAGTGGTTCCCTGGTTAGTTTTTAATGACCTGAATTTGAAATGAAAATCGCTTATTGTCACAAGTATGCTTCAATGAAGTTACTGTGAAAAGCCCCTAGTCGCCACATTCCGGCACCTGTTCGGGGAGGCTGTTACGGGAATTGAACCATGCTGCTGGCCTGCCTTGGTCTGCTTTCAAAGCCAGTGATTTAGCCCTGTGCTAAACAGCCCCAGAATTAATATCTACTCAATGAGGATGAGATTCAGCATCTGCTGTGCAAAACAGAACTTGTCAAATTCTCTTTTCCATTTCAATTTTAAAATAAAATTGGGCAGGTTATAAAAATAGACTATTGATTCCCTAATACCTGGTTCACAAGGCTGCCATATTTCACCCCAAGAAGTTTGCACTGAAGAGTTAAATTAAATGAAGGGATATTGGGAACAATTAAAATTGTAATTATATTAGTAATCAATTTTTAAATAATTTTTCCAATGTGTAAATTGAAGGGCAGAAAGAAGCATATAATCTCATAGATGAAACAGCCCAATGATGCGGAGAAATGATAATGCTAAAAGTGGCTCAACAAAAACTAACCGGAAGAATGTTTGAAGTAGGAAGGTCACAGTTTCAAAATGGTAGAGAAATCAAAGTTATTTTAACAACCAAAAGGTTGTGTTCTCCACTGCCTTCAACCAGCATTATCGTTCATGCAAACAAGCAGCACTCTGCTCGATGATTACCAGTGCAAGTAGTCTCATCGCCCTCCTCAGCAGAGTTAGCATTCCCAGCCAACATCTTGCCAGTAATTGTCTTGGGTACTTGTGATCAAACTGAATTCCTGTTGTGTCATACAGATTTGCTTTCATTTTTAGTTAGCTGTAAAGAACAGTCAGGAAAAGCCTATTCTGAGCTATGATGTACTTCCTGCACATCAAACAGTGGAAAGCTCTTGACATCTTGTCCATTGTTGCATTATTCAGCATAGTTTAAGTCAGCATGAGCCTCTCTGAGGCTGGCTACTGCTTTTGGCAGCAGTTGGGATTTCAGATGTAGAAGGAGTTTATCTTTGGCCTTTTCTTTCATTGAGGGAGGAAGAGAGCTCAATTGCCTTCCAGAGGACACTCTTAACATGACATAGATTGGTAACTGGTTTAGGGTGGAGATAAAGTTAATATATTCTGATTAATGTAATGTGAATGATGGTCCTCAGGGCTCCATGTTGAAGCTTCAGCTTTGCACCATAGTTGGTATTCTCCGTCCTGCCGCACCAGTTTTCTGGTGTGGCGCGCCCCCACCGGCAACGGGATTCTCCGTCCCGGCAGTCGGCCAATGGGGCTTCCCATTGTGGGCACCCCCACGGCGTCGGGAAATCCGGCGAAACGGAGCAACCCCTCTGAGAGTGCATTGTTTGTCCAAGTTTGTAGATGCCACTAAGTTATGTCAATGAGAGCAAAATGTTACGAATGGGGTACAGTTGAAATGGGTTCATGGTACAGGTGAGCCAGAATTTTTACTCCCGCGCTTCAGTTACACAGAGTCAGATAAATTTCCCAATCCACAACCAACTCGGGAGAAAGGGATCTGGATGGTTGGCTTTTTGTTCTGGGCAGGGTGACTGCATGCTGGAATTGGGCCCGCTGACCCAGAAACAGTAGAGAGGCAGCCACAAGGGCTGTCTGGTGCCAAGATGGGCTCTTTAGAAGGCCTGCCTCACTGATCTGAGACTTTGCCCCAATTGTAATAAAACAACTAAACAAAAACAGCCCTTTAGATTTCACCAGTCAACCCCTCCCCCATATTTTCCCATGCCCCATCCATGCCAGCATATGCCACCTCCTGCCATCACCCCTCCCCCATGGCCACTCTCATCACCCCAAGGCCCATCATATCTCTCATGCCAATAAATGTCCCTCTATCCACCCCCATGTCCTCTCATGCCCTCCATGCCAACCTATGCATCTCTGCCCACCCCTATGGGTCCTTTATTGCCCCTATTCTAATTTACAGCAATCTATGCCAACCCATGGCCCCCCACCCATCCCCATGGTCCTTTATAGTCCCATGCCAACTCATGCCAACCTGTGTCCCCATCCACTACACTTCGTTGTTACACATTCAATGCCAAATCAACCGGTATCTACCATGGACAGCAGCCATGCTGAGATGGGACAGCAGCCATGCTGAGATGAAACAAAATAAAGTGCCAAGTATCTATTACAGACTTTACTGCTAAAAAAAACTCTCATTCATAAAATCCCATTCAATACACGTAAACCTCCCCCACTGCGATAATGAAAGTTTGTGGAAGCAGTCAAACAGAAACAATGCTATAATGATATCACTCAGGCTCGCAACAAACATCGATTGAAATTATAAGCACTGCAGGCTTTTTGTTTAATTGAAGGAGCAGGGGATTTAAATGACTTGATAACTTGACAGTTTGACAAACCTTATCCACCTTTTACACACTTTCATGTCTACTCTTAATTCCAAAGTGATGCTTGGTTTCTCCAAAAGGCTACCTTACCTCCCAAAAACTCCAGCAAGTTTAGAGCTTTCAATCAAAGAACAAAGAACATTACAACACAGGAACAGGCCCTTCAGCCCACTAAGCCTGCCCCGATCCAGATTTCTTATTTCAACCTACTACCTATTGCCCAAATGGTCAGTATCCCTCCATTCCCCGCCCGTTCATGTGTCTATCAAGATACATCTTAAACGTTGCTATCATGCCTGGCTCTACCATCTCCACTGGCAATGCGTTCCAGGCACCCACCATCCTCTGCGTGAAAAACTTTCCCCGCACATCTCCCCTGAATTTTCCCCTCTCACCTTGAACCTCGTGCCCCCTTGTAACTGAGTCTTCCACCCTGGGAAAAAACTTCTGACTATTCTCAACCTCTCTCTCTATCTCTCGTAATTTTGTAGACCTCAATGAGGTCTCCCCTCAACCTCCGTCTTTCCAACGAAAACAATCCGAGTTTATTCAACCTCTCTTCATAGCTAACACCCTCCAGACCAGTCAACATCCTGGTAAACCTTCTTTACACTCTCTCCAAAGCATCCACGTCCTTCTGGTAGTGTGGTAATCAAAACTGCACGCAATATTCCAAATGTGGCCTAACTAACAGTTTACACAACTGTAACATGACCTGCCACTTCTTGTACTCAATGCCCCGATCGATGAAGGCAAGCATGCTGTATGCCTTCTTGACCACCTTCTCCACCTGCATTACCACTTTCATTAAACTATGGACCTGAACGCCCAGATCCCTCTGTATGACAATGCTCCGAAGGGTTCTACCATTTACTGTATAATTTACACCTGAATTTGATCTTCCAAAATGCATTACCTCACATTTGTCTGGATTGAACTCCATCTGCCATTTCTCTTTTCAGCTCTCCAGTCTATCTATATTCTGCTTATTTTCTGATGTCCCCTTCAATATGTGCAGCTCCACCTATCTTAGTGTCATCTGCAAACTTGCTAATCAGACCATCTACATATTCCTCCAGATCATTTATATATATTACAACAGTGCTCCCAGCACTGATCCCTGTGGAACACCACTAGTTACGGATCTCCATTCTGAAAAATTTCCTTTCACTCTTACTCTCTGTCTCCTGTTGAAAGCCAGTTTTTTATCCATTTAGCTAGCATACCACAAATCCCATGTGTCTTTACCTTTTGTATCAGTCTGCCAAGAGGGGACCTTGTCAAACGCCTTACCAAAGTCCATGTAGACGACATCCACAACCTTTCCCTCATCAATTAATTTTGTCACCTCCTCAAAAGCTTCTGGCAAGTTGATAAGACATGACCTTCCCCGCAAAAAAACATGTTGCCTCTCACTACCACTCACTAACTAACTTGCATCCAAATGTGAATAAATCCTGTCCCTCAATATCTTCTCCAACAGTTTTCCCAATACTGAAGTCAGGTTCACTGGCCTATAATTACCTGGATCATCCCTGCTTCCCTTCTTAAACAAAGGGACAACATTGGCTATTCCCCAGTCCTCTGGAACCTCGCCTGTGGTCAAAGATGATGCAAAGGCATCTGTTAAGGCCCCAGCTATTTCCTCTCTTGCTTCCCTGAGTAACCTGGGATATATCCCATCCGGCCCAGGAGACTTGTCTGCCTTAATGCATTTTAAGGTACTCAACACTTCCTCCTTCATTATGCTGACATGTCCTAGAGTATTCACACACCCATCCCTAACCTTAACATTCGTCATGACCCTTTCCTTGGTTAATATCGGTGCAGAGTACTCATTGAGGATCTCACCCACTTCCTCTGACTCCACACAAAACTTCCATCCTTTGTCCTTGAATGGGCCTACTCTTTTCCTAGCTACCCACTTGCTCCTTGTATATGTATAAAAGGTCCTGGGATTTTCCTTGACCCTGCTTACCAATGACATTTCATGACCTCTTTTAGCCCTCCTAACTCCCCATTTGAGTTTGTTCCTACTTTCCCTCTATTCTTCAAAAGCTTTGTCTGTTTTAGTTGTCTAGACTGATGTATGCTTCCTTTTTCTTTTTGACTAGTCTCACAATTTCCCCTGTCATCCATGGTTCCCTAATACTGCCATTTCTGTCCTTCATTTTCACAGGACCATGCCTGTCCTGCACTCCAATCAACTGGTCTTTAAAAGACGCTCACATATCAAATGTGGATTTACCCTCAAATAGCCGCTCCCAATCCTCATTCTCCAACTCTTGCCGAATTCTGTTGCAGTTAGCTTTCCCCAATTTAGCACCCTCACTCAAGGACCACTCTTGCCCTTATCCGAAGGGTAATCGAGTATTCGAAAACGTAAGGAATTATGATCACTATTCCCAAAATATTCCCTTATTGAAATTTTGGTCACCTGGCCGGGCTCATTCCCCAATACTAGGTCCAGTACGGCCCTCATTGGACTATCAACATACTGTCTCAAAAAACCCTCTTCTACACACCTAACAAATTGCTCTCCATCCTAACCTCTGGCTCTAAGGGAGTCCCAGTCAGGGGAAATTAAAATCACCCACAACAACCCTTCTACTTTCACATCTTTCATGAATTTGATGACATATCTGTTCCTCTGTATCCCGCTGGCTGCTGTGAGGCCTATAGTACAACCCCAACATTATGATTGTACCCTTCCTATTCATGAGCTCTATCCATAATACCTCACTGTGGGATCCCTCCAAAATATCGGAAATAAAGGCAGCTGAGTTATAGCAGGAAGGAATGTGTTGTGTTATGTAATTTGGAATAATACAAGCTGTCACTTGATGCAGTTTTGAGTAAAGGATGCTCCAGACCTTGAAGGGAGTTCAATGTGTTTTATTGAACTATTAGCACAGTTCTCAATGAGTTCAACTCTCTGCGAATCTAAATGTAGTAACTCAGTCTAACTGAACCAGCCTTGCTCTAAGCCACGTGCTGGGGTGTGATGCTGAGGATACACGCTGTCTCACTCTGGAGATGTTGGTCTGTGGAAAGAGGTGGGGTGTGAGTGCCTCATCCCTTTTATAGTGAGATACCACCCCTGAGTGTCCTGACTGCACATTGGTCGTATCCTATTCTATGTGTTCATTAGCTGCATGTTTGCATGTCATGACAGAATGGGGCCTACATCCTTTGAGGGATGCGCTGTGCACATCAAGAGCATCCCCCTAAGATGATACCACCCTTAGTGCCTCCCTGCCTGGGCTTCAAACCCACCCTTCCAACTACTTGCTTACTTATGTAGGGTGCCTGATTCCTTCCTGCAAAACGTTATTGGACTTGCTGAGCCCGGCTCCCCTGGGTTACATTACTCTTCTTCTCAGGGCCTCCTGGTTGTCCCAACAGCACCTACGACTGAGTTCTGGTGCTGCTGGGACAGCTAGGGCTGCCAACCAATCAGCCAATCCAAGCTGACCAGTGTAAGACTGCTATCATCTATCTCACCATTAATTAATGAACCTCTGAATAAAGTGTTAGCCAATCCCTCATGCAAGCTTTGTGCCTTAATGTTTATACAGCAAATAAGTGCAAAGTTTTATCCACGAAGAACAAAACATGGGGGCAGGGCTGGATATTTCTAAGGGCCACAGCAATGCTCATCCCAGGTACTACAGCTGGAGAGGAATGTATCATAGTGGGTTGAAGAACTACAAAAAACTGACAGGTAGGAACTTATTTAAAGAATTCACAGTCCGCACTTTAAACAACTGCAACAATATTAGGAAAGAGTCTACAACATTCCCAAGGTTAATTTTGAATACAGCTGACCTATGTGAGCACCAAATGTTTAAAAAGCGTTAACAGAGCTACTGGGAGCGATCTTCCAACCACGCTGCGCCAGAAAAGCAGCTCGCTGCGGCACAGCAAGGCCGGTTAAAGCCGGGGGACCCCGCTCCCAGGATCTACCCGGGAGCGGGATCAATTTGTGACAAATCTGCATATTAGAGCAAGGCAGTAAGCCTTACTGATGTGCTGATTCTCAACGGTACCCGAGGCTTTGGTATTCAATCCCTTCTCTTGGGGGACCTCGGGCGAGCGCTGTTACGCGCACGATCAGTCCAGAGTTGCCTGCCGTGGGTGTTGGGGGGTGCGCGGGGGGCGGGGGCTGAGGATTTATTTGTGGGCCTCAGAGATCAGGACGTCATTTAAAAATGACTTCTCGATCTCTCGCTACAACGGGGAGTTCTGGCGAGCCGAGCTCTCCGTTGTAAAAAACCGGGCTATGTGCAGCCTCGGACGCGGATTCCCCGTTTAGACCCCTTATTCAAAGCGAGTGCCGGGAAACACACAGCTAAATGCAGTCACTCCGGAACTTTGTTCCGTTTTGGGAAGAACGTGCCCTAGTTTCTTGACTTAGGTGTGGCTAAACCAAACAAGCAAACCGTAAAGATTTGTGATGTGGAGATGCCGGCGTTGGACTGGGGTGAGCACAGTACGAAGTCTTACAACACCAGGTTAAAGTCCAACAGGTTTGTTTCGATGTCACTAGCTTTCGGAGCGCTGCTCCTTCCTCAGGTGAATGAAGAGGTATGTTCCAGAAACATATATATAGACAGATTCAAAGATGCCAGACAATGCTTGGAATGCGAGCATTAGCAGGTGATTAAATCTTTACTGATCCAGAGATGGGGTAACCCCAGGTTAAAGAGGTGTGAATTGTCTCAAGCCAGGACAGTTGGTAGGATTTCGCAGGCCAGATGGTGGGGGATGAATGTAATGCGACATGAATCCCAGGTCCCGGTTGAGGCCGCACTCATGTGTGCGGACCTTGGCTATAAGTTTCTGCTCGGCGATTCTGCGTTGTCGCGCGTCCTGAAGGCCGCCTTGGAGAACGCTTACCCGGAGATCAGAGGCTGAATGCCCTTGACTGCTGAAGTCATTGAACGGACATCGCGCAACAATCACCAGGCAGGAATGTTCCCTTCCAGTCGGGGATTTCCCATTGAAGTCACCCCATGTCACCAGGAAACCCACAGGCGGGGGTGCAATGCCAGCGGGAAAAGAGAATCCTAACCACTGGAGAATTCTGGCCCTTATTTACGACCTCAAACACACAGTCACTGGAATACCCAAACCTGAGAAGACATGTGAAAGATGCAGATGTCTGCATGCACTGAAGAAGAACTGCTCAGCATTTCATGAGTTCTACAAAACATGTAGAATAAAGGGCCACTGGCAGCGGCATTGCAAAAGAGATAAGGCTGAGGGAGCTACTAAGAGATATGTGAACACTCAAACAGATCATAAACAGGTTTTTGAGGAACAGCGACCATACACATCTGTAAAAAACACATACATGATCTGGTTGATAAACCACACAACAACGATGATGTACAAGATGATGTACAGTGTGGTGAGTACACATCAATCTCACAGAGCACACGGATGCCATCGCACCATCAGAAATGTACACCAAGGTTCTGATGATTTGTCCTCAGAAAGTCAGTAGCTATTCGCCATTGGCAAAGCTAGACACAGGAACAAGTGCCAACATACTACCTCTGACAATTCTCCAAGATGTGCCCACAGAGGTGGACAGCGTATCATGGCTCAGAAATTCCATGTGCAGGATCATTTGTGCTACAGTGCAAATACAATCAATTATCCTGAGTATCACAGATATTCTACATTACAGAAACCAAAGGCTCAGTGATTCCAGGTCTAAAAGCATGTCATGATCTCATATTGGTAACCATCCATAGAATCAGCCAGGTACCACAAGTCTGATCAACATCAGAAGTTACACCTATCACTTCAGTTCTAACATCACAATATCCAGGAAGTTTCGACCAGACTGGCATTTTGTAGGGAGCTGCAACACTAGAGTGCAGGAGGGTGAATTCCATCAATTGACCCACCAGACAAGTGCAGCAGCCACATCCGAGCCAAGTTGAGGTTGGAACTGGACAAGATGGAAATGGGCGGAACCATCAGAGAGGTACAGGAGCACATTTAATGGTGCAGCTTGACCCCATGTGTCAGGATGGGTCACCACAACTATGCCTCGATCCATGTCATTTGAACATTGCTTTGAAGTGTTATCCACCCAAAATCCCTACTTTTGAAGAGCTAAATCTGGAATTCGGGGAGGAAATGTTCTTTTCAAAATTTGATGTGATACCAGGAGATTTGATATGATTTGATGTGATATCAAGTGATTCATTCTTAATATTACTCCCTGTTTGCAGTGAGCAGACAACAGCTCAGACATGTTCCTGAGCTTTGCAACAATGTAAGACTACCATCATCTAGCTGATCTCTTAATAAATGAACCCAGGAATAATGTGTTAATCAGTCCCTTATGCATGGCTAGTGCCTTGATGTTTATACAGCAGATAAGCTCAAGGATTTATTTTAAAATAACACAAAAATTACAGCACAGGAAGCCATTTGACTCACTGAGTCCACACCGCACTTTCTAATCCGTGTTGTCTTTGTTGCCTTTCATTCCTATCATTGAGTTATATTCCCCAATGCTTTTTTTCTCTCTGTGAATGATTTGTTCTCTTTTCTAATCTCTCCAGTTTAACTTGCATTCTGATTGAACTATTTCTGCAGCATTAATTGTTTATGTGACAATAATTGCTGATTGATTTCAAACCGGAAAGCCATTGGGAGCAAAAAGCACCCCATTCACAGGATCTGTTCCCCAAGAGCACGCACAACTTTCTGCGTGAGTTTAATTCGTATCTGTGGTGTTGGGTGCTTTGAGGTACAGATGAACCAACACGGTTGCAATTGGTACAACGCTGTTTTATTCCAACTTGTTATTTACAGATCTGTTGTGGTACTCAGCATGTGGTGACTCTCTGAGTGTCTTGTTAATCAGGTCCTGTCCTTGTCATTGTCTCCAGATGGACTGACCACCAGGTGTCGTGTTTCTTGTCTTATACTGTCTCTGTCCTTGTCTGTGATTGGCTGTCGTGTTATGTGTGCTAATTGGTCTGTTGGTCTGTCTATCATGATGTGTGTGTTTGAATATCATGACATCCCCCTTTTTTTACAAGATTATGTGCCTACGTGGTTATAAATATGAATGTGTCCTGAGTGCAGCTAAAGGTGTGTGTGCGTGATATTTACAGCATGTACATGTGGTGTAACTATATACATGGGGCGATGTCAGGTGTGGCATGCTAACGAGGTTGTACCATAACAAAAGAAGAAAAACTTTGAAGTGTGGTCCAGTCAAACGAGATCTGGAACGATAAAACAGTAACATGTTACAATACAATAGTTTCTAAACTTTGACGTCTGAACAGTCTCATAAGTCCAGTCTGGTAGGTGGGCGACGAATACGGGTTGACCGCCTCGAGGGTGGGTCGAGAACCACCGGCTGAGGTGCGAGCCTGGCCACGGGTGGCGACAGAAGTGGCATGGTATATGGCAGCTCCACGAAGTCACTATCAGGAACCATTGGAGGACACGGCGTCTGTGTATGGTTCCGTTGCGAGCGTGGAAGTAGGCGAAGGGCTCGCCGATTGCGCCTACGCACCGATCCATCCGTCATGCGTACCAGGAACGAGGTGGAGTCTTTTTCTTTTTATGTTTGTGGTGGTGCTGTCGGATGGCATCTTGTAGCTGATGGGTCGTTGACATTGAAGAGGTACCATCAACAATATCATTCAAGGTCATGAATGTGCCAGATGTTGAAGTCGGATGAGACTGTGCGTACTGGTTCTGGCCACATGCTGTGCTGGAAGGGTGATTCTGCTGAGAAGCGTTGAAGCATGTCGCTTTGGAGACAGAATTGCTGCTCGCATCAATGTCTGGTGATGGTGTGAAACTGGAACCTTGCATCTGATAGGAATATGCTATCTGGCCAGGCTGTGGTGCAGCAAATCCTGGACAGTAACTAAGGCATCCAGTCTGTAGTGCAGATTGCGCTGGTGGTAGTCCTCCTTCGGTCTTGATTCCATTAGTGGGCAATCCGTAGTGCTGGCCTGTTTGAGAATATGCTGCATAGACTGCTGGCTGCTGCAGGCTTGAATACTGGGTTTGTCCAGCATGAGCTGTCATTGGCCGCACTGTCGGTGTGGAACAAACGTGTGGACATAGCTGTGGTGAAAATTAGTGTATTCCTCTTGGACTGTAGCTGCTGCTTGTTATTGCTGACCCAGTGTGATTGTCCCGTGATCCATCTCCTGTCGTTGTGGCATCTGCTGTCACCCTGAGCGTGCCATCACTGAGGTTACGACACTGCCTGTCTGGAGTAAAGTCTGGCTTACGTGAATCAGAGTCGGCGTTTGGTTGCTCCCCATCTGGAGTCTGGTCTGTTTTTTGTTGATGCTCCCCGTCCGGAGTCTTAGTAGGTTCACTGGAGTCAGCTGAGATTTCTTGAAGCTGCAATTCTGGAGTCGGAACATGCAGGAATGCATTGACTTGTGGAGAGGTTCGAGCGAATGAGGGTGGAAGTAGTGTGGTGACACCGTAGTGGTCTCACCGTGATCGTCGAGTGCCTCTGTATGCACTAGCTGAGGTCTGTCACTTTGCGCCTTTTGCATGGGAAGTGGGATGCTGTCGTCACTCGTTTCACGTACCATGGGTAGATCCTCAGTAGCTGCTTGCTGTTCACTAGGGTTGGGTAAATTGTCAGAGTTTTCATCTGGTGGTGCAAACCATGTGGGTGGACTGTCATTGTCTTGCCGTTGTCCTTCATTTGGGCTTTTCTTCTTTGGAATTTTAAATCTTCCCCCAGACATTACAGAACCTTGTTCATTTCCCTCAATTTCTCCCATATGTAGGGCATCAAATGTTGGATCCAATGTTTCTTTCGTCATTGTACTAGTTTCCAAAGAACAGTCCGTTTCAATTTTCTTCTCAGTTACTTCATATGTATCCTTTTCTAATGTACATGCCTTCATAGTCTCTGGGTCTGATTTTGCTGGGACTGGCATAGTCACAGTCTCTCTTTTACTGTTCTCAATTGCCCACATTCTACTCCCCAGACATAAATGCTTAATCTCTGGAGTTAATGTGGTACAATGGATAATCGGGTCGACCTTATCTGCATCTTCACCATCACTGGAAAGCACAATTGGTTCACTTGAAACTGCTGCGGGTTTTAAGTGCTTTGTCTGGCTACTCGATGTCGGTGGTCCTCAGGATTCTTGCTCCAATGTTCTGCTCATTTATCAGTGGAGTGTGCATAGGTTCAATGCGATTAATATTCCCATCAGGGTTTGAAGAGCCATTACTGACTAACTGCTGGTCTCTGAAGTTGGGACTTTGTGGTTTTGCGTTGAAGGGAGACAGTTGTCCCTGCTGTAGATATGATTCAGGTTGTGTTAATTCCATTAAATGAGGATCAATGTCTTGTCCATTTTTTCGATCCGTACTAAAGCAATGGCAATTTTCAGTCTGCTCCTTGCAAGTTAGACATACAAGTAATTTCTTTAGCAAATCCTCAGCATCCTTCTGTGACTGTGCAGCATTATTAATATCTCTTCGGCTATAATGATCCTGAAGGTCAGCGCATAATCCTTTTTTCTTTGGGCTTGGAAGAGGCGATTCCTTTGGCTTGTCTTCATTTGGGCTTGAACAGTCATCAGCGCTGTGCCCTTCATTGTAGCATGATAGACTGTCATGGTCGTCCTGCTGTGCACTGGAGCGTGGTGGACTGTTATAGCCTTCTTGCTGTTTACGTCAGCATGGCAGACTTGCATCATCTGCCGCTAGTTGGTCAGAGGAGGTTGCTAGACCCTCATGGTCTTGTTCCTGCAAGGACTGCGCATTGGAGTCTTGCGTTGCTTCCCTCGTAGGGTCGGGAACCCTGAGCGGGGCGTTGACCAAGCTCTGTGTGGATGCAGGCCGCTCTCTGTGGGCTTGTACCACTTTCTGTCTCCTAATTTCAGGTGGCAGCATCATCCTGCACTGATGAGTTGGGACGTCGTATCTGCTGGGTTGAAGATCCTCAGATCCGAAAAATGAATCCGCATCTGCGTCGGATTCAATGCGGGTGTCGCCAATGTGCAACACGAAAGGTTCATCCGGGTCGTAGTCGTCTAGGACCATGGAGCTGTCATTGGGCTCGCGAGGTCCAGAAAAAATGTAAAGATCGGTATCGAAGTATTCGAGGTCGGAATCATCGGTTTGTGCGTAGGTAACTGCTTGTTGCAGGGTTCTTCGGAGGTTAAATTGCACTTCTTGCGCAACTGCGCTAGTGTACTCCCTTTAGCAAGATGGCCGCCGACCTCGACCCAAATCGCTCTCTGGTCCGGGATTTCGGCCTCGAGGTGAGTACTGCTGCTTTTCTTACCTTTCCTTGCCGATTGGAGTGTGTTTTCCTCACAGTATTTGGCGAATTTGTCCAGGACTGCCTGGAAGTCGTACCTGTTTTGCCCCTTGGACAACTTGAATTTTTAAAAGATTTCTTCTGCTCTTGCACCGGCGATGGTGAGGAGAAACTCTATTTTTTCATCATCGGACAGGTCTTTAAGTTCGGCTGCCACCAGGAAGAATTCAAACGTTTGCCGGAATCGCTGCCAGTTTTCGCGGAGATCGCCGTGGCACTGGAGCGGCTGCGGAACCGGGAGCTCGTACATCTTGCCTGGGTATTGCTGGTTGTCTCTGTACGCTGAGTTATGGCGGCAGGTATCGATCCACTCACTTGGTACCATGTGGTGTTGGGTGCTCTGAGGTACAGATGAACCAACACGGTTGCAATTGGTACAACGCTGTTTTATTCCAACTTGTTATTTACAGATCTGTCTTGGTTCTCCGCACGTGGTGACTCTCTGAGTGTCTTGTTAATCAGGTCCTGTCCTTGTCCTTGTCTCCAGATGGACTGACCACCAGGTGTCGTGTTTCTTGTCTTATACTGTCTCTGTCCTTGTCTGTGATTGGCTGTCGTGTTATGTGTGCTAATTGGTCTGTTGGTCTGTCTATCATGATGTGTGTGTTTGAATATCATGACAGTATCTATGGTGTAATGCAGAAATTTCTGGATACTTATGGGGCGAGGTTGATCATGAGCTTCATTTTTTCCAGGGGCTATCGGCAGCGTGATGCAAATCGTTCAGTAATTTGTGGCGATTCTCACCTCACAGTGTATCTCTCACCTTGCCAGAAATTACCACATTTTTTTAAAAAACAGATTAATCACAGCACACGGAGTGAACGTACCCTTATTTGTGGAGCAAATCCTGGGCCAGTAACAAATTATGGGTTTAAATGGCCAATAAGCAAGGTCCATGCTGCTGAAATCATTAGGTCGGGTGGGGCAAAGTAAAACACCGGCATCTGATCAAATTCATCAAGATATATTCAGATCTTTTCAGAAATTATTGCTGCTTATCATCAAGGCTGCTCTAAAAAGGATAGTGAAGAATGGCCTATGACTGCAGGGGGTGTTCACGATCAAGATGAAGCTGGGGAGGCGTGAGACTGGCACAATTCCTCTGCACAAGCACATGTGAGGCCCGATGATCATCTGGACTGGTCCATGATCGGACTATTTGGGATTTTTTTCCCCCAGCGTTGTTCGTTTCCCTTAATATTACTCAGTATAAAGTTACCAAAGTCTGAACTCCCTCACCTTGTCTCTCCTCTTGAAACTTGTCAGGTTGCATTCCATTTGGCACTAAAGCCCGGGTGGGGGAGATTGCAGTCACAGTGGGCGGTGTCATTGTGGAACAAGGACTTGATCTACATCCATTGCTTTTGAGTGGACGGGTATTTCTCTGACACAATCGAATGAGAAAGCTGCATTGGGGCAGACTGGGGTTCTGGATATTGCATTTATATTTCTACCTGCCCACTTACACTTTTGCCTCCAGCTGAAAGCTGAAGCTACTATTTTCTAAACCATATTCTCGTCTGCACAGGACTAAAAGTTCTCTGGAAACTGCTGGTAACTTTGACTCAACTATTCCTTTGTATAAAATCTTAAAATATGATTAAAACCTGTGTGCTCCCATCTGTCTGGGTGACGTTACTCTAATCAAGGCATTGCTAAATTGACAAATGCAACATATGTGACAAATTAAGTTTTGAATTCTGTATTTAAATTTGTGTCCTATTCCAAATGATTGCAGCAGCTGTATTTCTTTTACATGACTTTGAGAGGGGAAAAATGAAAAAAACACAGGAAGGAAATTAGCCATTTAGCCTCGGTGGCTATTTCTGGAAGCATTTCTCCAATATTCAAATGTTAAATCATTGGTTAATTAAATTTTCAGCACATCAACTGGCTGGAATTAACAGGGGTAGATTGTATATTAACATTGCAAAAATGATTTATCCAATTTGCTTCTGGTTTATTTTTCCCAGGCATGAGTTTCAGAAAAGTACATTTGTCCAATGGGATCATAATGCTGCATCCATTAGACATTGCATCAATAGTGAGAAGACAGAGATTACATGTGGGTTTCCCAATGGAGGTTGAGAGACCACAGTAGCTTTACTACTGCCTGCTCGATGTTTTCAATTCACACCATAAATCCGTATGATGAATTGTCACACAACATTTCTTGAATGCCGGAATAAATCATGTGCTTCATCCCACCAGCTAAAAAGAGAACAATTGAAATGAAAACAAGGGCATGCTTCCCTTTTACTTTGAACTGAAGAACATGATGTAACCATTACAGTTGACAAGGGGGAGCCAGTCGATGTGGTATATTTGGACTTTCAGAAGGCATTTGACAAAGTCCCGCATAAGAGATTATTGTGCAAAATTAAAGCGCATGGGATTTGGGGGAATTGTATTGAGGTGGATAGAAAACTGGTTGGCAGAGAGGAAACAAAGAGTTAAGGATTAATGCATCCTTTTCAAATTGGCAGGCAGTAACAAGTGGGGTACCACAGAGATCGGTGCTGGGACCCCAGCTATTCACAATATATATTAATGATTTGGATGAGGGAACAAAATGTAACATTTCAAAGTTTGCAGATGATACCATGTTAGGTGGGAGGGTGAATTGTGACAAGGATGCAGGGATCCTATGGCATGATCTGGACAGGTTGGGCAAGTAGGCAAAATCAATGGCAGATGCAGTAAAATTTGGATAAGTGTGAGGTTATTTACTTTGGAAGCAAAAGCAGGAAGGCAGATTACTACCTGAATGGTTGTAAATTGGGATAGGGGAGTGTGCAGTGGGATCTGGGTGTCCTTGTCCACCAGTTGCTGAAGGTAAGCATGCAGGTGCAGCAGGCGGTAAAGAAGGCTAATGGTATGCTGGCCTTCATTGCAAGAGGTTTCGAGTATTGAAGCAGGGATGTGTTGCTGCAATTGTACAGGGCCTTGGTGAGGCCACACTTGGAGTATTGTGTGCAGTCTCCTCTGAGAAAGGATGTTCTTGCTCTCGAGGGAGTGCAGCGAAGGTTTACCAGACTTATTCCAGGGATGGCGGGACTGTCATACGAGGAGAGATTGACTAAGTTGGGAATGTTCTCGCTGGAGTTCAGAAGAATGAGGGGGGATAGAGGGGCTCTGTGGTCAGATTGATAGAGACTTATAAAATTCTAACAGGACTAGACAGGGTAGATGCAGAGACGATGTTAACAATGATGGGTGTGTCCAGAACCAGGGGTCGCAGCCTGAGGATTCAGGGTAAACCATTTCGGACAGAGTTAAGGAGACATTTCTTCATACAAAGAGCGGTGAGCCTGTGGAATTCATTGCCACAGGAAGTAGTTGATGCTAAAACTTCGGATATATTCAAGAGGCAGCTGGATATAGTACTTGGGGAGAATGGGATCAAAGACTATGAGGAGAAAGCAGGATTAGGCTATTGAGTTGGATGATCAGCCATGATCGTGATGAGTGGCAGAGCAGGCTCGAAGGGCCAAAAGGCCTCCTCCCGCTCCTATCTTCTAAGTATCTATTGTTTTGGATGAGGCGTTTTCAGAACCCCAAAATGTATCATGGAGTTCAACCAACCTCCCCCTTTAATGTATTTGTTGCTTTTCCTAGCACACGGCTTGTTCCCTAGGTGTGGGATTACAATTATGGACATGTGGGTTTTTAAACACAAAACAATGTTTATTCCATGAACTCAACTTAACATCTTAAATAAACATTGGATCTCTTAACACCCCTTATTTCAAAGATAACTCCGAAAATATTGCAACAGTAAATAATTCCTCAAAATGTTCCTTCAAACTTCCAAGAGACTTAATACCTTAAAACAGAATCACATCAGGTTAAAGGCTTTACTATTATGAGTTTAAATCACCCAAATGATCCACAGATAGTCTTTCATGGCAGAGCTCACACCAAATCCAGCTCACTGCAAAACACAGACACTCCCCAAGCTCTTTTCCTCCAAACTGCAGCTCTCTGGAAACACACAGACACACACAAGCTGCTTTTTCAAACGGCAGCTCTCTGGAAACACACAGACACACACAAGCTGCTTTTCCAAACTGAAACTTCAAAATGGCTGATCTAAACTCAGCTCCACCCACTCTCTGACATCACTGTTTTCTTAAAGGTACATTGCTTAAACATCCATGTCTTAAAGGTACTCTCACATGACACCTCCCCCCAAGAAAAAACAACCAAACATCAACTTCAAGATGGTTTCATTTTTCACTTTTGCGCCATCCACTAAGAAATGCACACAGTAAATATACATTTTCATTTAAAGAAAACACACACTCAAACAGGAATAATAATATAGTCCATTTTTCTTTGTTCTTCTTCCAACCAAAATCCTTCTCAATTGACAGTCTCTTTGCACAAAGTCTCTGCATGATCCATCCATTCCTCTACTCCTCGGCATTTCTCTTCCGAATCAGATAATTTAGTTCAATCTGACCACAGAGCCCCTTGCAATTCTCCAATACAGGAGCATTGGTGATCACAGCTTTCAGGCAGTCAAATGCCTGTTGAAAGTCCGCTGTCCCTTGAAATGTTTGACTTTTCTTTAGCAAGTCCATCAGTGGAGTAATCACGCCACAATACTTTGCATAAATGTTCGATCAAATCCACTCGTGCTAAGAAATCGCATTATTTTCCTTAGTCTTGAGGGTATCGGAAACTCCTCAAGGAAAGTGATTCGGGCTGCTCCAAATTCACTTTCAGCTAGGTTCATCACCAAACCCGCCTCCTGAAATCGATCGAAGAACTCCATACGATGTTTTAAATGTTCTTTCCATGTCTGGAAGTTGGAAATAAAAGCAGATTGTCCCAATTTCTCAATGCAATCCTTCAAACGTGGGATAGGATAAGAGTCCGTTCTTGTAACTGCATTCACCTTTCGGTAGTCCACAAACAACCGTTGGGTACCGTCTGGTTTAGGTACCATCAACTATGGGTAAGCTCGATTGGCTGCAACCCACTTCAATTATGCCATTCCTCAGCATAATCTCAATCTCTCTGTTAACCTGTGCCACTTTTAAAGCATTAAGTCTATATGGATGTTGTCTGATAGGAACAGCGTTTCCCACATCTACATCATGTATAGCCATTTTAGTACTTCCCAATTTATCTCTACAAATTTGCCAATGTGATATCAATAACTCTTTTAGGTCAGTTTGTTTTTCCTCTGGAAGGAAACTTAACAATTCATCCCAATTTTTGAGAACATCCTCATTTTCCTATTTAATTTGAGGTATGTCAAATTCACAGTCATCTGGATTTGGTTCATCACTTTGAGTTAGAATCATTAAAACCTCCTTTTTCTCTCCTTCCCTTTCAAAGTACCCTTTAAGCATATTCACATGACACACTCGGTGAGTCTTCCTTCTATCTAGTGTTTTTACCACATAATTCACCTCACTTAATTTCCTTTCAATCTGATACGGTCCACAAAACCTAGCTTTTAAAGGCTCACCTACCACTGGTAACAACACTAAAACTTTATCCCCACTGGTAAAACTAAGAACTTTGGATTTCTTGCCGTTTCATCACATTTTGTGCAACTTTCAAATGTTGTCTCGCCAATTCACCTGCTCTATTTAATCGTTCCCTAAAATTTGACACGTAATCCAATAGTGTAATTTCCGATTTCTCACCCACCAATTTTTCCTTAATCAATTTAAGTGGTCCTCTTACCTCATGACCAAAAATTAGTTCAAAAGGACTACATTTGGTAGACTCATTAGGTGCATCCCTAATTGCAAACAATACGAATGGAATTCCTTTATCCCAATCTTCTGGATAATCTTGACAATACGCCCTCAACATTGACTTTAATGTCTGATGCCACCTTTCTAACGCTCCCTGCGATTCTGGATGGTACACAGTTGATTTGAATTGTTTTATTCCTAAGCTATCCATAACTTCTTTGAATAACTTTGAAGTAAAATTTGATCCTTGATCCGATTGAATTTCTGTGGGTAGTCCATATCCAGTAAAGAATTTAAGTAATTCCTCCACAATCTTTTTAGCTGTAATATTACGTACTGGAATGGCCTCTGGAAACCTAGTAGACACATCCATTATAGTCAAAAGATATTGATTCCCACTTTTTGTTTTAGGAAGCGGTCCTACACAATCAATTATGACCCTCGTAAAAGGTTCCTCAAATGCTGGAATGGGTATTAAGGGCACTGGTTTTATCACTGCTTGAGGTTTCCCTATCACTTGACACGTGTGACATGATTGACAAAATTTAACTACATCTTTATGTAGTCCAGGCCAATAAAAATGTTTCTGGATTTTAGCTTGAGTTTTCCTTATTCCCAAATGACCACCCACTGGTACCGCATGTGCAACTCGCAACACCTCCTTTCTATACGCTACCGGCAATACTACTTGATGAACCTGCCCACTTTACATCCGCCTGCATATGTACAGGTCTCCATTTTCTCATCAAGACATAATTTTTACGGTTATAACACTCTGGTATACTCTCAGATTCCTCTTCCATACATGCTTTCTGATATATCCGTTTCATTTCTATATCTTTCTGTTGTAACTTCTCCAGTTTTCCTTAACTAAAAATATCCGCCTCATCCTCCACCTGTTCTTGTTATTTTTCAACCATCTGATCAAAAATTGTTTCTGATAATTGCACTTCAACTTCATCTTCACTCTTTGATTTCTCCTCTTGTCTTAACTTGTGACTTTGCGACCTTGTTACTACACAATCCGGAAAAATCCCAGGATATTCATCCTTCAAGCCTTCAGTTGTCTGATTTTCCACTGGCTTATCAACCACAGTAGGCATCACTCCCACCTGCGATCCAGCTATATAGTTTATCTATTACACCTACTACCACTTCACCACTCTTCACTAGACTTTCCAACTTTACCTTATATAATGGAACACTACTCCTCCCACCCTGAATTGCACATATCACCAACTTTTCTGGCAACATTCTTCCCAAACTACATAATTCCTCATCTCTTACCATTAAAGATTGACTAGCCCCTGTATCCCTTAAAATTGTAACTTCTTTACCTGCTCCTCCTGATACACATGAGTAAACTTTACACACACAAATAAATTCTTTAAATACATCTGGAACCTTCTTAACAATTACTTCTTGAACAGGCTGTACAATCGTTTGCACCTCCTTCGCTTCCCTTGGGCTTTCCTTTACCACTCTAACAAACCCCACTGTCTTATCCTGCTTTACCACATCAGCCTTCCCAGTGCTTTTCTTCAACCACCAACACTGTGACTTTACATGGCCTAGTTTATTACAGTGAAAACATCTGAAACTTTTCATTTCTTTTCCACCCTCCTGGATTTCTTTTTTAATCTGAGGTACACTCTCTTTTTTGTCTCCCATCAAATCACCTTTACCTTTACCACTTGAGTATTTCTCATGTCCCCAGTTCTATCCCTCACCGGCTGAAACTGATGTCAGAAACCAATCTTTGATTTATGAACTAATTCATAATCATCTGCCATTTCCGTTGCTAATCTCGCAGTTTTAACCCTCTGTTCTTCCACATGAATTCTCACTACATCAGGAATTGAATTTTTAAACTCCTCCAGAAGTATAATTTCTCTGAGAACTTCATACGTTTGGTCTATTTTCAAAGCCCTTATCCACCTATCAAAGTTACTCTGTTTGAGCCTTTCAAACTCCATGTATGTTTGACCAAATTATTTACTTAAATTTCTAAACCTTTGTCTGTAAGCTTCAGGAAGTAGCTCATATGCACTTAAGATGGATTTCTTTGCCTCCTCATACGTTCCAGATACCTCCTCCGGTAGTGATGCAAACACTTCACTAGCCCTACCTACCAGCTTTGTTTGAATCAGTAATACCCACATGTCCTGTGGCCATTGCATTTGTTTAGCTACCTTCTCAAATGAAATGAAAAAGGCTTCCACCCCTTCTCGTCAAACCTTGGCAATGCTTGGACATATTTAAATAGATCCCCACCACGTCTTTGACTATGACCCTCTGTCTCATTATCCTCATCCATCTCCTCCAACTGTACGTGTCCCTTTGCATCTGCCAATTTTAACTGATTTTCATGTTTCAGAGCCATTTTCCGAAGTTCAAACTCTCTCTCTTTTTCTCTTTCCTCTCTATCTCTTTCTTTGTTTCTTTCTTCTCTCTCCTTTTCTTTTTCATTTCTATCTCTTTCTCTTTTTTTCCTGCTCTCTCTCTTTCGTATTTAAGTTGCTTTAATTCTTTCTCATGTTCTATTTGTTTAATTTGCAACTGAATATTTGCCATTTCCCATGAGTCAAACTCTATCTTAGGCAACTTTAAATGCTTAACCACCGCCATAATTACCTCATCTTTTCGCATTTTGTCAGGTAATGTTAACTGCAATGTTATTGCCCGACCCAACAGTCTGCTTTTCGTCTCTGTCCGTAAAGTACTGCGTGTGACAGTCTCCACCCCAAAAACTTCTGAGCCTCTGAAAGAGCCATTGTCCACAACATACTCCCCACTTAAACTAAAATACCACACCAGAAAAGCAACAATCCTTCACTGTCTTTAAGTTCACAACAGCCAATCCAATGGATAGACTTTTATCCCGGATGAGCCCCCAATTGTTATGGGAGAGGCGTTTTCAGATCCCCAAAATGTATCATGGAGTTCAACCAACCTCCCCCTTTAATATATTTGTTGCTTTTCCTAGCACACGGCTTGTTCCCTAGGTGTGGGATTACAATTATGGACACGTGGGTTTTTAAACACAAAACAATGTTTATTCCATGAACTCAACTTAACATCTTAAATAAACATTGGATCTCTTAACACCCCTTACTTCAAAGATAACTCAGAAAATATTGCAACAATAAATAATTCCTCAAAATGTTCCTTCTAACTTCCAAGAGACTTAATACCTTTAAACAGAATCACATCAGGTTAAAGGCTTTACTATTATGTGTAAATGTAAAGATCCACAGATAGTCTTTCATGGCAGAGCTCACACCAAATCCAGCTCACTGCAAAACACAGAGACTCCCCAAGCTCTTTTCCTCCAAACTGCAGCTCTCTGGAAACACACAGACACACACAAGCTGCTTTTCAAACGGCAGCTCTCTGGAAACACACACAAGCTGCTTTTTCCAACTGCAGCTCTCTGGAAACACACAGACACACACAAGCTGCTTTTCCAAACTGAAACTTCAAAATGGCTGATCTAAACTCAGCTCCACCCACTCTCTGACATCACTGTTTTCTTAAAGGTACATTGCTTTAACATCCATGTCTTAAAGGTACTCTCACATGACACTATGTATCTGTGTATCAATGAGATATAGAAGGAGAAGCACGTCATTCGGCCCTTTGAGCCTGCTACGCTATTCAACATGATCATGGTCGATCTTGTACCTTAACTCCACTTTCCTGCAACATCCTTATACCCCTAAATTTCTTTAGTACCTAAAAACCTATTGGCTCCTTCCTTGAATTTGTTCATCAATTAACCATACACAGCACAGGATAGGAAATTTCAAAGGCCTAATATCCTCTGAGTAGAGACATGGGGCTGAATTCTCCATTTGTGAAGACTAAGTGCTGATGTCAGCGTGGGAACAGGGGCATTGTACGCCTGAAAAGACTGTGCAAAAGCTGCACCAATCCTCCGTCTGGTGGGGGGAGGAGGGGGGGGCTAGAAGGCACTCAGTATAGAGCCCTCTAATTTAGCTGCGGATACGACTGGAGAATTGGCAGGTCCATGGCCGCGCATACGCACGGCGGTGGCCTGCAGCGTGCAACATGGCGCCGGCCACACGTGGACCAGGCCTGCCAAATAATCCCCCCCCCCCCACTCACGGAATAACGCTTGTCACCCATGGGCCATCTCCTACCAGTGGCCCCAGCGCCCGCCAAAGCGCCCTCTGCTCGCAGAACAACTCCCACCCGACTGTGGCGACATTGGCCTCAGTCCGTAGCCGCCACGCTGGGTTCCCGAAAAAAAAAGGACACGTGCCCCACGCCGTCGGGAACTCGGCCCACTGGGGGCGGAGCATTGGGAGAGGGCCTCAGATGACGTCCTGAGGCCGTCCCAACGGCGTACGGCGTGCGGCGTACTTGCAGAAACGCCGTTTTGGAGGGGGCGGCACATGGCAAAAGCGCCGCCGCCCCCGATTTCAACGTAAATGGGGATTCTTCGGCCAATCGTCAAACGCGATTTCAGCGTCGGAGAATCATGCCCGTGTTTTCTCATCACAATCCTAAATTGCTTAGCCTTTGCTCTGCGACAGTGACCCCGGATTCCAGACTACCCGTTTAGCATCTATGCTATCAAGCCTCTTAAAAATTCATACATTTCTAGGAGGCCATCTCTCATTCTTTTAAATTATGGTGAATATATTCCCAGCCTACTCATTTCCTCCTCAGAGGCCATTCCTCTCTGTAGTAGTAGGGTCTGGTATATAAAGGGTAAATGCTGCCCACATTGTGATGTAAGCAGTCACATGATTTAGTCGTAGGGTAGTATTGAAGAGATGTTTTAAGACCGAGGGAGATAGCTTTATGCCTGTACCCTTTACTGTATATTTGTATATAGTTACAAGTAGTTTCTGTTAAAATACATAAGACCACGAAGACTTCTTCAACAGATGTTCTGCAACCAACATCATCCAATCATGGTGACAATTCCGAATCACAAACCATCATCTTCACAGAAAGGGAAGTACGTCTTAAATGGATTTTTGAACTGAAAGAAATTCCCAACTGAAGCTACAGGTGCTGAGAAAATTTGCGAGGAAATCTCTGGAGGGAACAATTGGGAAGCTAAGGGCATAGGTTTAACTACAGCAGAGGATTCCACACCATTCCCTCTGGAAGTCCAGCTTCCGCACAGTCCAGAGTCTGCAAGGGTGAGCTAAAACCTTTTCACTTCCAGGCTGCAGTCAGGCCTGAGAAGCCCTTTTACTAATTCAGTCAGAAGCACTGTTTGGGTAAAACCTGTCATTAATCCTAATTCCCTGACTCCAAGTCTCAACACGTGGCCAACAGAAAATCAACTCTCAGAAGCTTCATGACTGCCCAAATCTTAAACAATAAGCCTGTGATTCATTCAGACATCTCGCTACTCGCGTCAATACATCGCCAATTAAATCAAGTCGGTAGAACACTGACCCACGCAGCCGTTGTTAAAAAATCCTCTTCCCGAAGCATGCCACTGCTATTTTGCAAAGTGTGTCAAAACAGGCAAGCACGGGAAATTCATTATTCTGCAGTGAATGTCGATGCCATCTTGGAAGACTCAAAACTTTAAAAACTGTTAAGAATCTTCAATATGGATCATGATTCCACACTTTCAACTCCATTGGGACTCTCCCAAGGCCCAGAATAGTCACAAATTTAGTGTCACTGGGGGAAAATATTTTTAGGATACAGCATTGCATTGAGTTTAGATTAAAAATCAGAAGTGGAACAAATAACCACCCTTCTTTACTCAGTAGGGCCAATTGCAGATGATATAATTGCACAATAGAATATTGATAATTCATGCACCAAATTTGAGGCCATTTTAAAACCCTTTGATGTGTATTTCAACTTGAGATCCAACAAAATATTGGAAAGAGCTAAATTCAATTAGAGAGTCCCAACTGTCTGGGGAGCCCGTCAATTTCTTCATAAAGGGTGGCAGAGGGGTGTGAAGATGGAGATGTAAAGGTCTGAGTTCGTTCAAGTCAAAATCAGGGTGGGTGTTGCAGATGATACACTCTCTGACCTCCTACACTCTCTGACCACCTACAAGCTAAAAGTGATCTTACTCTAGACCAGGAAATCCAATTAATCTAAGTCAGGAATATGTTGGCAGACTGTGCAAGTCAAAACCCCATCACAGACAGCCCAAAGGTAATCCCCGAGGACAAGAGTGAAAACACAGAAGATACACAACCATGCTTCTTGGGTGAGATCAAAGATTGTGGTTCTTCATTTTGGAATGCTGATATCCTGGCAATTGGTCATTCAACACCTTGTAAATTAGATTCCGTTGCCAGCTTGAAATCCTATCAGACAAGGAACCATGGCTCAAAAGCCACTGGCTTCAAACAATGGATACTCCACTTTACAGCACAGGGGTTCATTGGCATGATCCCGGAACCACTGAGATATGGCAGAAAACAAACCTTTGACCTGATGTATGTCATCCATAACCAGTCTTCCTCTCTCCTGAGCAAGGCTGCCTGCATCACCCTGGGTCTTCTCCAGACAGCAGAGGATGTAAAGACGAATGCTGTTGTTAGCCAGCCAGAAAATAACATGGTCCTGAGTCCTGAAACACTAAAGGGGTATTCAGACTCGGAGTTCACCCTCAGTCTCTTCTCTCTTTGGGAGCAGGTTTCTTCATTATCATCCCAGGTCCAGAGGTGGTACGATGGTGCAGTGGGTGGCACTACTGCATCACTCTGCCAAGGACCCAGGTTCGATCACTGGCTGTGTGGAGTTTGCACATTCTCCCAGTGTCTGTGTGGTCTCACCCCCACAACCCAAAAATGTGCAAGGTAGGCAGATTGGCCACATTAAATTGCCCCTAAATTGGAAAGATAAAATAAAAATAAATAAATAAATAAAAATAAAATGATTCCAGGTCCAGGATAGTCCCCAATGGTCAGAACAATCTAATACCCAAGAGATTACGTTGGCAACTCTGGTGGAAGTGGTAGCAAAGAATGATCAGCCATCTGTGAAGCCTCTACCCCCAACCACAACGATGGTACAGCTGGTCGACACGGCAACTACTGGGCATATGCTGTAATTTCCAATCAGCATGCTAATACTCCATGGGAATCTGCCAACAGGTAGCAGTCTGTCACCACCTACAACAAAAAGCACAGGTGAGAATATCACTCAACTTTGCTCTCACTACAGGAAAGTCTCAGAAGGCTTCCAGATGGCCCACATGGAAAAAAGAAAAAAAAGCAGCACAATGGAGACAAATAATTTCTTTGCCCAGCTCGCAAGAAACAATCGAGAGTAACAGCAAACGTGCATCGACAACATAGCCAAACTGACCAGGCATTGTTCAACATAAAGCAGTGGGAGAAAAGGATGAAAGAATACCCAAATGACAGTCCAACCTGCAAGCCAACAACAAGAACTGCAACCTACACAACCTGACAGAACGGCGAACGAGTTGTGGAAGGGTGATAAGGCCTCTAGGCCGCCTGAACCTCTAACCTGGAAGGCTTGAGGAGGAAGATGGGGCACTGAGAATGTGGTTTATATCAATACTGTAATTACAATAATTTTAGAATAGCATTAAGGTTGTAACAATAAGGTAACTGTTTATAATAATGTAAGACATCAAATAAACCAAAGTAACTATATCCATGAGATAAGGATTTGGGGGTAGGTATAGTATAGGGTTTAGTATATACAGGGTTAATGTGGGACTGAGTACTGCACCGTCCACAGAGTGATGTAAGAAGGCACATGATCTAAAGCTAATGTCTGCAGTGTTGGGAAGAGATGTGTTAAGACCTAGGATGGAGATAGCTCTACACTTGTACCCTTTACTGTTTATTTGTATATAGTTACAGGTTGTTAGTAAAAATTTGATTGTTAACATACATTTGATTTGAATTGATTTATTATTGTCACATGTATTAGTATACAGTGAAAAGTATTGTTTCTTGCATGCTGTACAAACAATGCATACCGTACATAGGAAAGGAAGGAGAGACTGCAGAATATAATGTTACAGTTATAGCAAGGTGTAGAGAAAAGATCAACTTAATACGAGGTAGGTCCATTCAAAAGTCCAGTAGGGAAGAACTGTTCTTGAGTCAGTTGGTACGTGACCTCAAACCTTGGTATCTTGGTACTCCGGGTGTGGCTTCACCAAGGCTTCTTCACTCCTTTACACTGAACACCTTTGTAATAAAGGCTAACATGCCATTTGCTTTCCTAATTGTTCGATGTAGCTGCATTTAACTTTCTGTGGTTCATGTACAAGGATGCCATAGTCCCTCTGAATAGCAACATTCCTCACCATTTAAAAAAAAATCTGCTTTTTATTTTCTTCCAAGGTAGCTACCTTCACATTTTTCTACATTGCATTCCACCTCCTGCATTCTCGTCTACTCACTAAACCTGCCTTTGTCGCTTTGCAGCCTTTTTCTGTCCTCATCGTGAACCTAACTTTGTTTCCTCAGTAAATTTGGATGCATTAAACTTACTCCGCTCATTGAAGTCATTGACACAGATTGCAAATAGCTGAGGATGGATCACTTGCTGAACGCAATACTGACAACATATTAGCTGAGCTGGTTTCCATGTTCTAGAAATCCGACAAATGCAAGCTCAGGCAGAAGTGAGAGATTATTATTCATACCAACTGTTCACACAACTCTACAAACACACAAGAACTAAAGAGATTTTACTTTCTCCTTCTGGGATTCAGGAATAGACGTACATAAAGAAAGCCATGACTGCTGCAAACAATTATTCCAATTATATACTGTTGTTTCCAGATTTCAACAGCCATCCTTTGACGTTAACTTCATGTCTGATGAAGTAAATGAAAGAGGTACTGCCAAGGCTGTGGTAACAAATTTGATGCACTTTTGGGGTTAAACACATAACTGTTAAACTTGGCTAGCCTTGTTAAACAATCAATTGATTGAGTGCCTTAATATACTCATTAAGAATGGGTCGGTCTTACTGTAGCGCTGACTTAATACATTACATTAATCAACCTGTGTGAAATAAGAATGAAGGATACCTGAGCTACTTAGAATATTTCTTTAGTCACGGCATCACAAATGTCTTCAGGGACATCTCCACAAACTTTTTCCATCTTTGATATACTGAACTTTGAGTAATGCAAAATAAAAAAAGGATGCCTTTTAAATGTGCAAATTTAAAAATAATATGAATATATACTACAGAATAAATGTTAATACCAGCAGTGACGACAGTTAATACAAAAAGTTAAATAGGCACCAAATGGTACAGAAAGAAATAAAATACAAATGAGTTTAACAATTCTAACTATGCAATATTATTGAATCGAATTAAAAATATCGCATAGACTTTATCGAGTTATACTTTCAAGTTTAAACTGTATCACATATGTCAATAAACCATTTTCACCCATTGACATCTGCATCACAAATTCATACCGCACAGTTCTTTCTATTTGTTGCGCTGCTGGATATTATTTACAAAAAAAGCTTTCCACTTTGAAATTGAAAAGTCAAATCCTCCATCTATTTTCATCCATTCCAATTGAAATTGTCATCATTATTTATGTTTTTTCTCTCTCTGATTTAGTGGTATTCAATAAATTAATAATCAAGCGCAGGGAGGAAGGGAAGGAAATCGATAAGGAAAATAAAAATTGTCAAAATACTTGGGAGAAATCAGATTAAAAAGAAACTTTACAAGAAAGAAAGAAAAAATATTGAATTTGATTTCGGAATTAAAGAGACCAGAGCAGATTTCTAAGGTAGCGGGTTTGTGATGTTGAATAACGTTTTCCTTTGCACACTATGTATTGTGGACTGTAAACCCATTGGTGTTGAGTTCAACTTGAGTCACACAATGGGCTGTCAATTGATTCTATAATAGATCATAGAATTTACAGTGCAGAAGGAGGCCATTCGACCCATCGAGTCTGCACCGGCTCTTGGAAAGAGCACCCTACCCAAGGTCCACACCTCCACCCTATCCCCAAAACACAGTAACCCCACCCAACACTAAGGGCAGTTTTGGACACGAAGGGCAATTTATCATGGCCACTGTGGAAGGAAACAGGAGCACCCGGAGGAAACCCACGCACACAAGGGGAGGATGTGCAGACTCCGCACAGACAGTGACCCAAGTCAGGAATCGAACCTGGGACCCTGGAGCTGTGAAGCAATTGTGCTATCCACAATGCTACTGTGCTGCCCACTTGCCATAATTGTGACTATGAGCTATTTTGAAATCAAGTCCCATCAGTCAAACCACACTCAGGGTGCTACTTGTTAGAGGCCACCAGCTTATGTCCAGCAGGGAGCTGATCTAGGTTGGGCTTTGGGGCCCCGCTCCTCCTGGGCCCACATCTGATTTCTGAATGACCTCCGGCAGTCCATTTAGTAAGCACCATTAGTTTGGATGCTCAAGTTAAAATCATCACCCTGAGTTTACGGTTCATTATAGTGTGCAATACTGCTGGCACAGTGGTTAGCACTGCTGCCTCACAATGCCAGGGATCTGGGTTCGAATCCAGCCAGCCTGTTCCTGACTGGCTGTGTGTAGTTTCCCCATTCTCCCTGTGTCTGTGTGGTTTTCCTCCGGGTAGTTTCCTCTCACACTCCAAAACTGTGCTGGTTAGGTGGATTGGCCACGCTAAATTGTCCCTTAGTGTCCAGGGATGTGCAGGTTAGGTTGGGTTATTGGGGATAGGGCGGGAAAGTGGGCCTAAGTCGAGGTGCTCTTTCGGAGGGTCGGTACTGATTTGATGGGCTGAATGGCCTCATTCTGCACAGTAGGGGTTCTATGGATTCTATGTAACTCAAAGCTGCAGACAGTGCTCTATGTACATTATGGAACCCTCATTTGTATATTACAGTGGTCTCCAACCTCAAACAGACAGATAGGGCCAGCACAGAAGCACAGTGATTAGCACAGTTGCTTCACAGCTCCAGGGTCCCAGGTTCCCGGCTTGGGTTACTGTCTGTGCGGAGTCTGCACGATCTCCCCGTGACTGCGTGGGTTTCCTCCGGGTGCTCCGGTTTCCTCCCACAGTCCAAAAATGTGCAGGTTAGGTGGAATAGCCATGCTAAATTGTCCTTCGTATCCAAAAATGTTAGGTGGGGTTATTGGGTAATGGGGTAGGTTGGAAGTGTGGGCTCAAGTGGGGCGCTCTTTCCAAGAGCCAGGGCAGACTCGATGGGCTGAATGGCCTCCTTCTGCATTGTAAATTCTATGATTCTATGATATTCTGGTTGCCCATCTCAGGAACATGTGTCAGATAATGGCAGCCACAGCATCAGAATAAATAGGGGAAAATGACCCAATGCAATTTTAAAGAAGCGAAATCTGCAGATTCTGGAAATCTGAAACGTTATTTTCAGTAATGTCAATGCTTCATTTACGTATTGGAGTGCGACCTCAATGGAGTGCTGCGGGCCTGGTGAGTTGAGGGAGTTTGTGAGATACTGCTTTGGCTTTTTCTAACTTTTTCACCCTGCAGGAATTAGTTCCTGCTCTGCTGCAGGGAAGAAGCTCGCTCCTCAGTGAATATCTGGTCTGTACCTGGTGAGTAGTTAAGGCCTATTCTACTCCTACGATTTACAACAGTACAGGAATTATTGATAAATTTAAGAAAATACAAAAAAGACAAATAATAATTGAATAAAATAATTAAGTAATTAATTAATTAAAACAGTCAAGGACAGGTGATGAGTCATGGCTGCAGAATGTGGGAGCTCTTGGATGCCAAAGCAAACATGTCTGCAGTAAGTGTCTGTGAATTGAGGAGCTTTGGCTCAGAGTTATTGAGCTGCAGATACATCAGACCACGTGAGAGAAACCTGGATGCTTTGTGCCAGGTGGTGACCACCACCCCTTCGGACAGGGTCTCCTGATTTGGAAGGTGGTCAGGGACAGGAGGGTATGTCTGCAGCTGAGACAGGTAAGGGGATCTAGAGGGCAGGAGTGCAGGAGTGTCAGCCTCCACATTGGCTAACAGGTCTGAGGTTCTCTCAGGTGATTTGGATGATAGTGAGTGCTGCAAGGTGGATGAGCTGACTGACCATGGCACCATGGTACGGAAAGTCATTCAAGTGGGTACAAAGGAGGAGAGAATGGGAGCTTGAATGAAAGGTGCGGGTTTAATCATGGGGAATTTTAATCTACATATAGATTATATAGAAAAATCAGAGAGCAAAGGTTGCATAGATGAAGAGTTCGTACACTGCTTTTGGGGATAGCTCTTTGGAACAGCTCGATCTGGAGGCAAGAAGAGAGCAGACTACACTAGAACTAATATTGTGCAATGAGATAGGATTAATTGATAACCTTATTGTGAAAGCATCCTTATGTAACAGCAATCCTAATAGGATTGAATTTGACATTGGCCAGGATTTTCCTGACCTTCCCGCTGACAGGATATTCTGGTCTCGCCAAAGTTGATCCCTGCTGCGGGTTCTTCGGCAGCAGGACGGAGAAGCCATGCAAATTGCCACAGTCTTTAGCTGGACCAGAAGATTCCATCAGTGGCCAATAGTGAGCCGCCTCCGCCGCAGGGGGGGAGGGGGGGGATGAAAAATTCCTGCCATTCAGTTTGAGGGAGGGATTAGTGGGTCTAAGACTAGTATTTTTAATTTAAACAAGGGCAATTATGAAGGCATGAAAGTGAAGCTTTCTAAGTGACCTCGCAAATTAGGTTAATGGAGATGCAGTAGCAGATATTGAAAGGGACATTTCAGAATACACAGAATAGATACATTCTGATGAAAAAGGAAAATTCCAAGAGGAGGACCTACCATCTGTAGTTAATGTTAAGTATACCATCAAACTTAAAGAAAAAGCATTTCATTTTGCAAAGGTGGATAGAAGTTTAGAAGAACAGAACAGCAAAGACAGACTATAAGATTAATAAGGAGGGAAATATTAGAGTACGAGAGAAAGTTAGCTTCTATACATTTTTAAATAAGAAGTGTTAGCAACGTGAATGTTCATCCTATATGAGTCTGGGTAATTAATAATGGAAAATAAGCAGAAGAATTGAACAGCTATTTTGCAGCGGTCTTCACTATAGTGTTTACAAATAAAATCCCAAAAATAGCAGTAAATCAGAAAATGGAAGAGAGGGAGAAACTCAGGAAAGTTACAATCACCATAGGAAATGGTGTTGAGCAAACTGTTGGAGCTGCAGCCTGACAAATCCCCATGTCCAGATAGACTTCATACTCGGGTCTTGAAGTAAGTGGTCGAGATAGATGGTGCATTGGTTTTAACTTTACAAAATTCCCTGGATTTGGGGAAGGTTCCATTAGATTGTAAAATAATGAATGTAACTCCTTTATTCAAAAAGGATACAGAAAGCAAGATACTACAGACCAGTTAGCGTAACATCTGTCATAGGGAAAAATGTTAGAAGCTATTATTAAAGATGTTATAGCTGGGCATTTGGACAAAGTCAGGTTAATCAAGCAGAGTCAACGTGATTTTGTGAAATTTACTGGAGTTTTTTGAATAATTAACATATGCTGTGGATAAAGGGGAACCAGTGGTTGCACTGTATTTAGATTTCTAGAAAGCATTTGATAAGGTGCCACATCAAAGGTTATTGCAAAAAAAATTAAAGCTCTTGGTGTAAGGGGTAACATATTGGCAAGGATAGAAGATTGACTAGCTGATAGGAAATAGAAGGAAGGCTTAAAAGGGTATTTTTCCAGTTGGCAGGTGGGGGAAAGTAAGTTGTGATGAGGGCATAAGGATTCTACAAATGGACATAGAAAGGTTAAGTGAGTGGAGAAAAAAATCTGACAAATGGAGTGTAATGTGGGAAAGTGGGAAATTGTGCATTTTGGCAGGAGGAATTAAAGAAGCTTATCATCTAAATGGTGGGAGATTGCAGAGCGTGGAGACGCAGAGGGGCCCAAAGGTCCTAGTGCATGAATCATAAGAAGGCTAGCATAAGGACACAGCAAGTCATTTGAACAGCTAATAAAATGTTGTCATTTACTGCAAGGGGAATTGAATACAAAAGTAAGGAGGTTATGTTTCAGTTGTACAACACACTGGTGAGACCACATCTGGTCTCCTTGGTCACCTTACTTCAGGAAAGATGTAGTTGCTTTAGGAGAAATTCAAAGAATATTCACTAGATTAATACCAGGAATGGGCAGTTTATCTTATGAGGAAAGGTTGAACTGATTCGGTTTGTATCCATTGGAGTTTAGCAGAGAAAGAGATGACTTAGTCCATCACGTGAACCCGCCTCACATACATTGACTCTGTCTGCACCTCCCACTGCCTTGGGAAAGCAGGAAGCATAATCAAAGACTCCTGCCACCCGGGTCTCTTCCAACTTTTTCCATCAGGCAAGAGATACAAAAGTCTGAGAACACGCACTAACAGGTTCAAAAACAGCTGCTTCCCCACTGTTACCAGACTCCTGAACGACCCTCTTGTGGACTGAACTGATCTCGTCACACAACCTCTCTACTGAGTAGCACTACCTGTATGCTTCCCCCGATGTCTGTGTCTATGTATTTACAGTGTGTATTTATCATGTCCTATGTTTTTTGCATGTATGGAACAATCTATCTGGACTGTAAGAAGAACAGTACTTTTCACCGCACCTCAGTTCATGTGACAATAAATAAATCAAATCAAATCAAACTTGTTTGAAACTTTTAAGGTCCTGACAGGTCTTCACAGGGTGGATGTGGAGAGGACGCTTCCTCTTGTGGGAGAATCCAGAACTAGGGGTCACTGTTTAAAAATAAGAGGCTGCTCCTTTAAGAGAGATGAGGAGAAATGTTTTCTCTCACAGGGTCATGTGATTTTGGAACTCTCTTCCTCAAATGGCAGTGGAAGCAGAGTCTTTTAATATTTTTAGGGCAGAGCTAGGTATATTCTTGATAAGCTAGGGGGTGAAAGGTTATCGGGGGTAGGTGAGGTTACAATCAGACCAGCCATGATCGTACTGAATCGCGGAAAAGGCTTGAGGGGCCGAGTGGTCCACTCCTGCTCCTAATTTGTACATTCATAAGTTAAAATGGCTCCATTATTTGTAAACGTGTTTACAATATTATTACATTCAAATTGTGCAGAGGCATTCTTTCCCAGTGCTCTGATAACATTAAAAATGTTGAAGGGAAGCCAGAGCAGTGTATGTTCCTAATCTTTAAACTCAACTACCACCCATTTGTTCTCCATGTTTTTCTATATATAAATAACTGTCTTTAATTGACATTTGTGGTAAAATTACTGCATGAAGCTTTAATAGGGTCATAAGAAATTATTTTGCCTGAAATGTTAATGAACGGGTCAACAGGCTAACTGAGGTGTTAACAGGTTAGCACCAAATCAAACAATGTTTTCATTTTCATTGTGCATCAGGCAGCATTGATACGGTTTAAATTAATTAACATGAGGGCGGCACGGTGGCGCTGTGATTAGCCCTGCTGCCTCACGGCGCTGAGGATATATACATATTTATATATATGGCAAATGGAAGTGCGGCAAAATGAGAAGTTCATTGCTGTACCAGAGGCAATTTGCATTACTTTTCCGAAAGCTTTGCTCGACAGGGTGCATATTGATTGTTATTAGGAAACAGTCCACCAATCTTTCTAAAAGTGTATGCAAAGCTATAAAAACATTTGCCTTGCTTTTCAAGTACTTAGAGCAGACCTCCAGAGAAAGATAACTTACAACAAATTCATGCTGTTAACATTTATTCGTAGAAGCTAACAAACAAGAAGCTAACAAACAGCCAAAATAGAAATGCCTTCAGCATAAACGCCAGATCCCAGCATCAATCGTCAACTCCACTGATCTGTTTGAGAAGGAGTATAACATCTCTCCAGGGTACACAAGCACATCAAGTGGTAATGAAGACACTGTGCATTAGGTCCAACACAGCACAAAAAAAATCTTAAAAGAGCATTTTCCATTTAACATGTTGCTGATGTTGTAATAGCCGCTCTTGGAAATGTAATAGAACCACAGAAAAAATTGATTTGCAAATTGAACTATTTTCAATGGCTGACTGAAATCTCGGCACGATTTAATGGAAGGATTTCCAAGTGTCATTTTGGGCGGGTTTGGTGGCCCGTGTTGGAGAGATCACGTCCCGATTTAACGGCACTTAATGCCAAACATAAGCCCCCACAAGCTTCTCACCATCACTGGATGTCTCGCCGCCTGATTCGCCCAGCTCGCGCCGCAGCTTCTCACCACTAACAAGGGGGGAGCTGCTTTTAAACGCTCCCTCATGATTCATTGTCAGTTAACACGCAAGCAGGGCACTGCGCAGACCCGCTCTGGCGATGCCGACCTGTCCAGGCTTCTCGCGCCGTCGATGCGAGATGGGACGTCCTGTTATCCCGAGGAGTCGGAGGGCCAGCAGCAGGGTCACCAATGCCACTTGGGAGGCTGTAGCAGCGGCTGTCAGCGCGGGCAGCATGATCAGGACAACTGCCGTCCAATGTCTGAATGGGACCAGCGACCTCCACCTCGCTGCAAGGGTAAGTTACCACCTCTCTCCTGGCATCAGTTCCACCTGCCACCCCTCAAATCCCCATCCCCACCCACTCCACAAATCACTGACTGACAACTCGCACCCTCACACATCCAATCTTTACCCTTGTTCCTCAGAACCCACTGTCACCCACCAGCACAACCCCTTCATGTCCAGGGGCGGTGCCCACACATGTCACCTGCTATAGACCCCCCTGACCCATCAAGCATATGGCTCATAATGCCCTCTCTTTATCCCTGCAGGAGATGATAGCCCATAATAAGCAGGAAAGGGCCAAGACGGGGGGGACAGAGCCCCAGAGATCTGAGTCCTCACCCCCTATGAGAAATGTACGCTGGAAATCACGGGGTTGTCGAGTAGAGAGCAGTCACCGACAGGAAGTGTGGCCTACGCCAGAGAGGTGAGAATCCACTCTCCTTTCACCTAGGTGACCCGTTTGTTCATATCAGACAAAATGATCTTTCTCTCTTACTGGCCACAGGTCCATTATCTCGCAGGATCTCCATGTGATGATGTTGGACTATCCGGAGTCTATTCCTCCCCCTTTGCCACCCAAGAAACCACCTTGGAGGAAAGCTGTGAGGAGACCATCATCGAGGCATCACAGCTATCACCGCCACCTTCTACCAGCGCAGAGACACAACCCAGGGTGGGAGGCATTAGTGGACAGGATTCTGGGGTGCAATCTGCTGAGCACCATACAGTTACTGATGCACATCATGTGGAGGCAGGAACATCCAGGAGAGACAGCAATTGGAGATCTGCTGGATCCCAGGACTCAGCTGGGTCTCAGTCAGATGCCGAGCCTCTAGACAAGGTTCTCCCAGAACTGATGCAGATGACAGCACACAGCAGTGACATTGAGGAGAGGAGGTCAGTGACAACCCAGTGAGTGCGTAGCCGATTGGAGGAGTCCCAAAGGCTAAAGGCACAGGAGATGTTGCCAACAATGTGTGGGACTGAGGACAACACTGCTAGGTTGACGACCTCAGTGGAAGTCTGTGCGGAGTCTGAACATTCTCCCCGTGTCTGCGTGGGTTTCCTCCGGGTGCTCCACTTTCCTCCCACCGTCCAAAGATGTGCAGGTTAGGTGGATTGGCCAAGATAAATTGCCCTTAGTGTCCAAAAAGGTTAGGTGAGGTTACTGGGTTACGGGGATGGGGTGGAGGTGTGGGCTTAATTGGGGTGCTTTTTCCAAGGGCCAGTGCAGACTCGATGGGCCGAATGGCCTCCTTCTGCACTGTAAGTTCAATGAAATTCTATGAAAGCCTTGAGCATGATGTCTGTATCTTGAGTGGTGGTGCCCAAAGCATGGCTCAGTCTGTGATGATTATGATTGAGGGCCTCAACAGCATGTCCCAATCACTGACGGATGTGTCGCAGATGCAGGTGGACCTTGCTGAGACACTGCAGAGCATGTCCCAGTCACTGAGGACCATCACGGAGGGCATCGGCACCACAGCGCAGACAAGGGGGAGCCGCCAGGACTGGCAGCACCAGATGACACAAAGGCTTCTGGAATTCACTCCAGCTGTCCCTCCATTCCATGGAGACCCTCAGGGCCCTACGGGCGCTGTCAGGGTGGAAGAAGTGCTGAAGGCCAACCCGGGCTCTGCCACCAAGGAGCCTGTTGAACCAGTAAGTCGGCCAGGGCACTCCCGCTCCAGGCCCTCCAGAGGATGTCCACCAAGGGCATCAAAGGCCACAGGGCATGGAAAGCAGTAGGCTGCCTCCACCTCAAGAAGATTGAGGAGCACTGAGTGGTGGTCAACGAGTGGGGTCACTATCTGGTAGCTAGGTGAAATGGAAATGTCAAATATTCACTATTAAAGCAGATCACACTTCATACATTGGAAACATCGGTCACGTTAATCTTCACAGTGGCCCTGCCGGCATCACCACCCACTGTTTCCCTCTAATCCCCCAAACTCCCTCCCAGCGGGCACTGTAGCCCAAGATCGAACGCCTGAATCAGACCCTGTTCAGAGGATGGGTGTGAGCACGCTGTCAGCAGGAACACAGGAGTCAGATTTTAGCTTAAACCGAGGAGCACCAGACCTTTCCTGACAACAAGTTAGCATCACTCTCCTGCCTTACATAGTGACCCACTGATAGGGCCGACACAGGCCCATCAACCTGGAGTGATGGTGCACAGATCCTTGGGAGGCTGGAACAGGGTGATCGGTGAGGGGGCGGTGTGTGGGGTTGGGGGTTGGTGGAGAATGACAGGAGATGGTGTGAGCTGACCGTCAGAGCCTCATCCTAGGAAACTCTGGTGTGGATGAGGGCCTCCCTAGTCTTCTGGGCGTGCAAGACCCTGGCCGCCGACTGTCATCCTTCAGCACCTCCCCCAGACTCGACAGCCACCCCTCCTGGTCCACCTCCTCCTCCTCCTCAGACGATGCCGCATGTCCCTCCTCCTCAAGCATGGTACCCCGTTGCTATGCCAGGCTATGGAGGGCACAGCAGTCCATCACAAAGCGGGGTCCCTCTGGCGTCCCCTCATGGTTCCTCCTTGGCCCAATGGACAGCCAGGCCTTGTGAGTATGCAGCAGCCCCCTGCACATGGGGTGCCACCTACAGTCTGCGTTATTACTGCTGCATTCTCCGGCGTCTGGCCACCTGGGCTGCAACCAGCAACACGGAGGCAACTGCTGCAGGACCTACATCACCATCCATTTTGGTATCTGTAAGGAATTGGAGAAGGAGATAGACCAACATCAATTAGGGCTTCCCTACCAGGACACTCAAATCCCTGAAGCCTCCCCCACCCTTACCATTATTGTCCTGCCTGATGTGGTATGTACTCTGGGATAACACAGGCTGCAACTGGTTTCAGCTTTAACCAAAAGATACTCCAGACCTTGAAGTTAGTTCTATCTGATTTATTGAACCTGTCACACAGTTCGCACAGTTCTCTATGAGTTTGACTCTCTGCTAACCTAAGTGTGGTTACTCTGTCTGACTGAACCAGACTAGCTCTTAGCCACGTGCTGGAGATATGATACTGTACATACACCCTGACTCACTCTGTAGATGTTCATCAGTGGAAAGAGGCGGAGTGTGAGTGCCTCGTGCCTTTTATAGTGAGATACCACCCCCGAGTGTCCTGCCTGCTCATTGGGCATGTCCTGTTCTCTGTGTTCATTAGCTGCCTGTCTGTGTATCTTTATCTGCATGTCTGCATCTCCCCTTTTTTAAAATGTTTTGTTGGGAACGTACTTACATGTGGTGGCATATATTAACATATTTACAAGCGGTAGCATATGTGAACGTATTTACATGTGAAGACAGCTGTCTAATGTGAGAAAACAGAACATAGCAAACAAAACAAATGTTCATATGTCCAGTCTCTGGGGCTTGCGTCTGATCCTTGTCGACCGCCGGAGAGGTGGTGGTGGGGACGATGGCGCCTTGACAGGCGGGATGGAAGCCTGACTGGTGGCCTCGTAGTTCGAGGTATCAGGAGGTGGCAAAACAACGGACGGAAACGGAGAATAAAGCGGTTGTGGGACTGCAACTTTGCGCAGTGCCCGTCTGTTTCGTCGCACAACAGAACCATCAGCCATACGTACAACATACGAGCGGGGCGCAGCCTGTCGATCAACCACAGCTGGAGCAGACCAGCCACCATCCGGTATCTTGATCCTGACAGTGTCTGCCGGTTTCGGAGCTGCTGCACCTTCTGCAGCACCGGGAGGTGATCCAGGTTGGGCAAGTGTATGGCTGGAAGTGTCGTCCGCAGGTCCCTTTTCATCAGGAGTTGAGCCGGCGACATGCCAGTGGACAGTGGGGTCGCCCTGTACGCAAGCAGCGCGAGGTAGATGGCAGAAGCAGAATCCGCGGCCTTGCAGATGAGCTGTTTCACAATGTGCACCCCTTTTTCAACCTTCCCATTGGACTGCGGATAGTGTGGGCTGCAAGTGACATGTTTGAAATGGTATGACTTGGCAAACATAGACCACTCGTGGCTGTTGAAGCACGTGCCATTGTCACTCATGACAGTGAGTGGGATACCATGCCTGGTGAACGTCTCCTTACAGGCCTTGATGACGGTCCGAGATGTGAGGTCTGAGAGCTTCACGACTTCAGGGTAATTGGAAAAATTGTCAATAATCAACACGTCGTCACGACCATTCACACGAAAGAGGTCGATGCCAACCTTGGACCACGGGGAGGTCTCGATTTCTGCTGGAGCGTCTCTTGCTCTGCGCTGGCTGGAAGTGTTGACAGGTTGCACAGTTGAGGACCATGTTCGAGATGTCCTGGCTAATACCGGGTTAGTAGACAGCCTGCCTGGCTCTGCGTCTGCACTTCTCAATGCCCAGGTGTCCCTCATGGATTTGGCGGAGCACCAAGCTCTGGAGATTGAGTGGAATGACAATCCTGTCCAGCTTGAGGAGGATACCATCAATCACCATCAGGTCGTCCGCGAGGTGGTGCATGACGCGCTGCAAGAGGGGGTCTTTGGCTGTCTCCTCGCGGATACGAACCACCTTCTCATCAGACACCGGGAGGGTGCTAGTACACAGCTGCACCTGTGATTCAATCTGCTGGATAATTTCCAGCGGTTCACTAGGCAATGTGATGGAGTGGGACAATGCATCAGCGATGATGAGCTCCTTGCCAGGCGTGTACACTAAGTCAAAGTCGTACCTTCTGAGTTTGAGGAGGAGGCGCTGCAACTGAGGCGTCATGTCGTTCAGGTCCTTGTGGATAATGCGGACCAGAGGCCTATGATCCGTCTCGACAGTGAATGTCGGTAGGCCATAGACATAGTCGTGAAACTTGAGAATGCCAGTGAGAAGACGCAGGCATTCCTTATCTATTTCCGCATACCTTGTTTCAGTGAGCGTCATGGCCCTCGATCGGCAGGTGGCTTCTGAACATGAAAAGTCACCGGTAGTCCATGAAAGTGTCCCGGCGCCACGTCCAGCCTGCGCAGTCAAGCCGGGCCACCGCCCCGCCTCTCCAGCAGTATCGGCATCTGATCTTGCATCACCTCCCTGTCCAAGGACCAGGCCACAGGAACACAGGGGCTATTAACAGGTGACCCACAAGTCCAGAACAGAATACACAGTCAACGCACAAAACAGACCTTTAAAAACATCCACAAACTGCTCGAGCAGCCCTCCTGCATCCTCAACCCGGTATGTAGGCCCACCAAAATCTTCCCCTCGCCGCACTCCAGGTAAAAGAGACCAAAAGGCACAACCACCTTCTTTCTTCCTTCCCTTCCTTCTTTCTTCCTCTCAGCTAAAGCAGCCTCCAGCCCTTCTCAGCCACCAGCAGGAGCAAGTAGCAAACACAACCTGCAGCTGGGACGTGTTCCCACAACTAACCAAGCTAATTCATCATTTGAAATAGCCTTCAGCTGTGAAGCTAGAAGCTGCTCACAGTCAAAGGGAGTTAAAGTGACTTTCACGATAGAACCAAGAGCAAGGCTCTGTCCTGGAAGTATTTGGTAGGACAGACAAGCGGTAGCCTCCACCATATTTCAAGATGCAAAGCCCCCGGCCCAGGGGTGATACCCGACCTAGAATCGCTCCAACCCCCTGAACAACCGTAAGCCCCCTGATCTCTGCCCCACCACCCAGCGTTGGGCCAGCAGCTCCAGTCTCCTTGAGCAACATGCAGGAAAATAGAAATGGCTACGCACCATCTCATTTCCTCTCAGTTGCCGCTGCGCCAGTTCCACATTTAAAAAAAGGAGTACTAAGAGACGCCTGTGTGATTTCTCACTAATGAGATTGAAATGAATGCAAAATGAGGGTTACTGATATGCTTGCCATCTTTGGATGAGATGTGGAACTCCGGGAGCGGGCCAGCTAAATTGCAAACAGGTTGTGCCTGGCGTGAATCTCGATGTGAGTTGTGGATGTGGACAGTGTGTGAATTGTGGATCAGGACAGGATGTGTGACTTGAATGAGGTAAAGCTGTGATCTGGTTGGCTGGTTGGGAATCTGTTAAATTTGGGAAAAAAAAGAATATTGCAAAACAAATCTAATTGATTAACGAGATAGTGGAGTAACTAAACCTGAGGGCAGTGATCGGTATTTAGCATTTAATTTTACAGTAAAAATCATCTAGCGTCAGAGCCAGTGAGTTAATTGTAACTCAATCTAACAATAATTCAAGTGTTTATTTTAAATTAATTAATTAGTGCTTAAATGTCACTAAGCGGTGTGCAGTGCTCCAACTGTGAGATGTGGCAGATATGTGACGCTTCCAGCGTTCCGGTCGACTACATCTGCATCAAGTGTAACCAATGGCAGCTCCTCACAGACCGCGTGGTTTGGTTGGAGCAGCAATTGGATGCACTTAGAAGCATGCAGGTGGCGGAAAGCATCATAGATGGGAATTGTAGAGACGTGGTCACACCCAAGGTGCAGGCAGAGAGATGGGTGACCACCAGAAGGGGCAGGCAGTCAGTGCAGGAATCCCCTGTGGTTGTCCCCCTCTCAAACAGGTATACCGCTTTGGATACTGTTGGGGGGAATAGCCTATCAGGGGAAAACAGCAGCAGCCAGAGCAGTGGCACCACGGCTGGCTCTGATGTTCAGCAGGGAGGTGTGACCTGTATAAGAAGGACGGGTTGCATCTAAACTGGAGAGGCATAAATATCCTGGCCGCAAGGTTTGCTAGTGTCACACGGGAGGTTTTAAACTAGTATGGCAGGGGGGTGGATATGGGAGCAATAGGTCAGGTGAAAACATTGAGGGAGAACTAGGGAATAGGGCCAGTATGGCTCTGAGGAAGAGCAGACAGAGAGATGTTGCTGAAAACAGCGGGTCTGGTGGCCTGAAGTGCATATGTTTTAATGCAAGAAGTAAAACGGGTAAGGCAGATGAACTTAGAGCTTGGATTAGTACTTGGAACTATGATGTTGTTGCCATTACAGAAACCTGGTTGAGGGAAGGACAGGATTGGCAGCTAAATGTTGCAGGATTTAGATGTTTCAGGCGGGATAGAGGGGGATGTAAAAGGGGTGGCGGAGTTGCTCTACTGATTAGGGAGAATATCACAGCTGTACTACGGGAGGACACCTCAGAGGGCTGCGAGGCTATATGGGTAGAGATCAGGAATAAGAAGGGTGCAGTCACAATGTTGGGGGTTTACGACAGGCCTCCCAACAGCCAGCGGGTGTTAGAGGAGCAGATAGGTAGACAGATTTTGGAAAGGAGTAAAAGCAACAGGGTTGTGGTGATGGGAGACTTCAACTTCCCCAATATTGACTGGGACTCACTCAGTGCTAGGGGCTTGGACGGGGCAGAGTTTGTAGGGAGCATCCAGGACGACTTCTTAAAATAATATGTAGATAGTCGAACTAGGGAAGGGGCTGTACTGGACCTGGTATTGGGGAATGAGTCCAGCCAGGTGGTAGAAGTTTCAGTAGGGGAGCATTTTGGGAACAGTGACCACAATTCGGTAAGTTTTAAAGTGCTGGTGGACAAGGATAAGAATGGGCCTAGGGTGAATGTGCTAAATTGGGGGAAGGCTAATTATAACAATATTAGGCGGGAACTGAAGAACCTAGATTGGGGGCGGATGTTTGAGGGTAAATCAACATCTGACATGTGGGAGGCTTTCAAATGTCAGTTGAAAGGAATTCAGGACCGGCATATTCCTGTGCGGAAGAAGGATAAATACGGCAAATTCCGGGAACCTTGGAGAGATATTGTAGGCCTCGTCAAAAAGAAAAAGGAGGCATTTATCAGGGCTAGAAGGCCGGGAACAGATGAAGCCTGTGTGGAATATAAGGAAAGTAGGAAGGAGCTTAAGCAAGGAGTCAGGAGGGCTAAAAGGGGTCACGAAAAGTAATTGGTAAATAGGGTGAAGGAAAATCCCAAGGCTTTTTACACGTACAGGGAAAGGGTTTGCCCACTGAAGGATAGGCAAAGGAATCTATGTGTGGAGCCAGAGGAAATGGTCGAGGTACTAAATGAATACTTTGCATCAGTATTCACCAAAGAGAAGGAATTGGCGGATGTTGAGTCTGGAGAAGGGTGTGCAGATAGCCTGGGTCACATTGAGCTCCAAAAAGATAAGGCGTTGGGCGTCTTGAAATATATTACGGTAGATAAGTCCCCATGGCCTGATGGGATCTACCCCAGAATACTGAAGGAGGCTCGAGAGGAAATTGCTGAAGCCTTAACAGAAATCTTTGGATCCTCACTGTCTTCAGGTGATGTCCCAGAGGACTGGAGAATAGCCAATGTTGTTCCTTTGGTTAAGAAGGGTAGCAAGGATAAGGGTGTGAGATACGGATCTGGACAGGGTGTGAGTTGTGGATCTGGACAGGTTGTGAGACTTGAATGAGGACAGGATGTGAGATGTGAAGCTGGACAGGGTGTGAGATGTGGATCTGGACAGGATGTGAGTTATGAATCGGGACAGGTCGTGAGACTTGAATGAGGACAGGGTGTGAGATGTGGATCTGGACAGGGTGTGAGATGTGGATCTGGACAGGGTGTGAGATGTGGATCTGGACAGGGTGTGAAATATGGATCTGGACAGGGTGTGAGATATGGATCGGGACAGCTAGTGGGGCGTGAAAGAGGACAGGGTGTGAGATGTGGATCTGGACAGGCTGTTCGACTTGAATGAGGACAGGCTGTGAGTTATGTACCTGGAAAGGTTGTGAGACTTGAATGAGGACAGGGTGTGAGATGTGGATCTGGGCAGGGTGTGAGATATGGAACTGGACAGGTTTTGAGAGGTGAATCTGGACAGGGTGTGAGATGTGGATCTGGATAGGGTGTGAGATGTTAATCTAGACAAGGTGTGAGATGTGGATCTGGACAGGGTGTGAGATATGGATCTGGACATAGTGTGAGATGTAGATCTGGACAGAGTGTGAGTTGTGGATCTGGGCAGGGTGTGAGATATGGATCTGGACAGGTTTTGAGATGTGGATCTGGATAGGGTGTGAGTTGTGGATTTTAACAGGGTTTGAGATGTGGATCTGGACAGGGTGTGAGATGTTAATCTAGACAGGTTGTGAGCTGTGGATCTGGACAGGATGCGAGATATGGATCTGGACAGGGTGTGAGACGTGAATGAGGACTAGGTGTGAGATATGGATCTGGACAGTGTGTGAGACGTGATTGAGGACAGGGTGTCAGATATGGATCTGGACAGGGTGGAAAATGTGGATCTGGACAGGGTGTGAGATGTGGATCTGGACAGGGTCAGAGATGTGGATCTGGACATAGTGTGAGATATGGATCTGGAAAGAGTGTGAGTTGTGGATCTGGGCAGGGTGAGAGATATGGATCTGGACAGGTTTTAAGATGTGAAACTGGACAGGGTGTGAGATGTGGATCTGGATAGGGTGTCAGATGTTAATCTAGACAAGGTGTGAGATGTGGATCTGGACAGGGTGTGAGATATGGACCTGGACATAGTGTGAGATATGGATCTGGACAGAGTGTGAGTTGTGGATCTGGGCATGGTGTGAGATATGGTTCTGGACAGGTTTTGAGATGTGGATCTGGACAGGGTGTGAGTTGTGGATTTGAACATGGTTTGAGATGTGGATCTGGACAGGGTGTGAGATGTTACTCTACACAGGTTGTGAGATGTGGATCTGGACAGGGTGTGAGATATGGATCTGGACAGGGTGTGAGACGTGAATGAGGACAGGGTGTAAGATGTGGATCTGGACAGGGTGTGAGATGTGGATCTGGACAGGGTGTGAGATGTGGATCTGGACAGGGTGTGAGATGTGGATCTGGACAGGGTGTGAAATATGGATCTGGACAGGGTGTGAAATATGGATCTGGACAGGGTGTGAGATATGGATTGGGACAGGTTGTGGGACGTGAAAGAGGACAGGGTGTGAGATGTGGATCTGGACAGGCTGTTCGACTTGAATGAGGACAGACTGTGAGTTATGTATCTGGACAGGGTGTGAGATGTGGATCTGAACAGGGTATGATATATGGATCTGGACAGGGTGTGATATATGGATCTGGACAGGGTGTGAGATATGGATCTGGACAGGGTGTGAGATATGGATCTGGACAGGGTGTGAGTTGTGGATCTGGACAGGTTGTGAGACTTGAATGAGGACAGGGTGTGAGATGTGAAGCTGGACAGGGTGTGAGATGTGGATCTGGACAGGATGTGAGTTATGAATCTGGACAGGTTGTGACACTTGAATGAGGACAGGGTGTGATATATGGATCTGGACAGGGTGTGAGATGTGGATCTGGGCAGGGTGTGAGATGTGTATCTGGAGAGGGTGTGAAATATGGATCTTGACAGGGTGTGAGATGTGTATCTGGACAGGGTGTGAGATATGGATCGGGACAGGTTGTGGGAAGTGAAAGAGGACAGGGTGTGAGATGTGGATCTGGACAGGCTGTTCGACTTGAATGAGGACCGGCTGTGAGTTATGTATCTGGATAGGTTGTGAGACTTGAATGAGAACAGGGTGTGAGATGTGGATCTGGACACGGTGTGAGATATGGATCTGGACAGAGTGGGAGTTGTGGATCTGGGCAGGGTGTGAGATATGGAACTGGACAGGTTTTGAAATGTGAATCTGGAAAGGGTGTGAGATGTGGATCTGGATAGGGTGTGAGGCACAGGTTGTGAGATGTGAATCTGGACAGGGTTTGAGATGTCGATCTGGACAGTGTGTGAGTTATGGATCTGGACAGGATGTGAGATGTGGATCTGGACAGGGTGTGAGATGTGGATCTGGACAGGGTGTGAGATGTGGATCTGGACAGGTTGTGAGACTTGAATGAGGACAGGATGTGAGATGTCAAGCTGGACAGGGTGTGAGATATGGATCTGGACAGGGTGTGAGTTCTGGATCTGGACAGGTTGTGAGACTTGAATGAGGACAGGGTGTGAGATCCGGATCTGGACAGGGTGTGTGATGTGAATCTGGACATAGTGTGAGACTTGAATGAGGGCAGGGTGTTAGATGTGGATCTGGACAGGGCGTGAGACTTGAATGAGGACAGCGTGTGAGATGTAGATCTGGACAGGGTGTGAGATATGGACCTGGACAAAGTGTGAGGCGTGAATGAGGACAGGATGTGAGATGTGGATCTGGACGGGTTGTGAGACTTGAATGAGGACAGGGTGGGAGATGTGGATCGGGACAGGATGTGAGTTGTTGATCTGGACAGGATAGTGAGACTCCAATGAGGACGGGGTGTGAGATGTGGACCTGGACAGGATGTGAGACTTGAATGAGGACAGGATGGGAGATGTGGATCGGGACAGGATGTGACTTATGGGTCTGGACAGGTTGTGAGACTTGAATGAGGACAGGGTATGAGATGTGGATCTGGACAAGGTGTGAGTTGTGGGTCTGGGCAGGGTGTGAGATATGGATCTGGGCAGGGTTTGAGATGTGAATCTAGACAGGGTGTGATTTGTGGATCTGGATAGGGTGTGAGATGTTAATCTATACAGGGTGTAAGATGTGGATCTGGACAGGGTGTGAGATATGGATCTGGACATAGTGTGAGATATGGATCTGGATATAGTGTGAGACGTGAATGAGGACAGGGTGTGAGATGTAGATCTGGACCTGGGTGTGAGATATGAATCTGGACAGAGTGTGAGATATGGATCAGGACAGGGTGTGAGATATGGATCAGGACAGGGTGTGAGACTTGAATGAGGCCAGGGTGTGAGATATGGATCTGGACAGGGTGTGAGATATGGATCTTGACAGGGTGTGAGATGTGGATCTGGACAGGGTGTGAGATATGGATCTTGACAGGGAGTGATATGTGGATCTGGACAGGGTGTGAGATATGGATCTTGACAGGGTGTGAGGTATGGATCTTGACAGGGGTGTGAGATGTGGATCTGGACAGGGTGTGAGATATGGATCTGGACAGGGTGTGAGACCTGAATGAGGACAGGGTGTGAGATGTGGATCTGGACAGGGTGTGAGATGTGGATCTGAACAGGGTGTGAGATGTGGATCTGGACAGGGTGTGAAATATGGATCTGGACAGGGTGTGAAATATGGATCAGGACAGGGTGTGAGATGTGGATCTGGACAGGCTGTTCGACTTGAATGAGGACAGACTGTGAGTTATGTATCTGGACAGGGTGTGAGATGTGGATCTGAACAGGGTATGATATATGGATCTGGACAGGGTGTGATATATGGATCTGGACAGGGTGTGAGATATGGATCTGGACAGGGTGTGAGATATGGATCTGGACAGGGTGTGAGTTGTGGATCTGGACAGGTTGTGAGACTTGAATGAGGACAGGGTGTGAGATGTGAAGCTGGACAGGGTGTGAGATGTGGATCTGGACAGGATGTGAGTTATGAATCTGGACAGGTTGTGACACTTGAATGAGGACAGGGTGTGATATATGGATCTGGACAGGGTGTGAGATGTGGATCTGGGCAGTGTGTGAGATGTGTATCGGGACAGGGTGTGAAATATGGATCTTGACAGGGTGTGAGATATGGATCGGGACAGGTTGTGGGAAGTGAAAGAGGACAGGGTGTGAGATGTGGATCTGGACAGGCTGTTCGACTTGAATGAGGACCGGCTGTGAGTTATGTATCTGGATAGGTTGTGAGACTTGAATGAGGACAGGGTGTGAGATGTGGATCTGGACACGGTGTGAGATATGGATCTGGACAGAGTGTGAGTTGTGGATCTGGGCAGGGTGTGTAATATGGAACTGGACAGGTTTTGAAATGTGAATCTGGACAGGGTGTGAGATGTGGATCTGGATAGGGTGTGAGACACAGGTTGTGAGATGTGAATCTGGACAGGGTTTGAGATGTCGATCTGGACAGTGTGTGAGTTATGGATCTGGACAGGATGTGAGATGTGGATCTGGACAGGGTGTGAGATGTGGATCTGGACAGGGTGTGAGTTCTGGATCTGGACAGGTTGTGAGACTCGAATGAGGACAGGGTGTGAGATCCGGATCTGGACAGGGTGTGAGATGTGGATCTGGACATAGTGTGAGACTTGAATGAGGGCAGGGTGTTAGATGTGGATCTGGACAGGGCGTGAGACTTGAATGAGGACAGCGTGTGAGATGTAGATCTGGACAGGGTGTGAGGTATGGACCTGGACAAAGTGTGAGGTGTGAATGAGGACAGGATGTGAGATGTGGACCTGGGCAGGTTGTGAGACTTGAATGAGGACAGGGTGGGAGATGTGGACCTGGACAGGATGTGAGACTTGAATGAGGACAGGATGGGAGATGTGGATCGGGACAGGATGTGATTTATGGGTCTGGACAGGTTGTGAGACTTGAATGAGGACAGGGTATGAGATGTGGATCTGGACAAGGTGTGAGTTGTGGGTCTGGGCAGGGTGTGAGATATGGATCTGGACAGGGTTTGAGATGTGAATCTAGACAGGGTGTGAGATGTGGATCTGGATAGGGTGTGAGATGTTAATCTAGACAGGGTGTAAGATGTGGATCTGGACAGGGTGTGAGATATGAATCTGGACAGAGTGTGAGATATGGATCAGGACAGGGTGTGAGATATGGATCAGGACAGGGTGTGAGACTTGAATGAGGACAGGGTGTGAGATATGGATCTGGACATAGTGTGAGATATGGATCTGGACATAGTGTGAGACGTGAATGAGGACAGGGTGTGAGATGTAGATCTGGACCTGGGTGTGAGATATGAATCTGGACAGAGTGTGAGATATGGATCATGACAGGGTGTGAGATATGGATCAGGACAGGGAGTGAGACTTGAATGAGGACAGGGTGTGAGATATGGATCTGGACAGGGTGTGAGATATGGATCTTGACAGGGTGTGAGATGTGGATCTGGACAGGGTGTGAGATATGGATCTTGACAGGGTGTGAGATATGGATCTGGACAGGGTGTGAGATATGGATCTTGACAGGGTGTGAGATATGGATCTTGACAGGGTGTGAGATGTGGATCTGGACAGGGTGTGAGATATGGATCTTGACAGGGTGTGAGATATGGATCTTGACAGGGTGTGAGATGTGGATATGGACAGGGTGTGAATTATGGATCTGGACAGGCTGTGAGATGTGGATCTGTACAGGGTGTGAGATATGGATCTTGACAGGGTGTGAGATATGGATCTTGACAGGGTGTGAGATGTGGATATGGACAGGGTGTGAGATATGTATCTGGACAGGGTGTGAGATTTGGATAAGAAATAGGTGTGAGATGTGGATCTGGACAGGGTGTGAAGTGTGAATCTGGACAGTGTGTGAGATGTGAATCTGGACAGCGTGTGAGATGTGAATCTGGACAGGGTGTGAGATGTGAATCTGGACAGGGTGTGAGGTGTGAATCTGGACAGGGTGTGAGATATGAATCTGGACAGAGTGTGAGATATGGATCTGGACAGGGTGTGAGGTGTGAATCTGGACAGGGTGTGAGATGTGAATCTGGACAGCGTGTGAGATGTGAATCTGGACAGGGTGTGAGATGTGAATCTGGACAGGGTGTGAGGTGTGAATCTGGACAGGGTGTGAGATATGAATCTGGACAGAGTGTGAGATATGAATCAGGACAGGGTGTGAGATATGGATCAGGACAGGGTGTGAGACTTGAATGAGGACAGGGTGTGAGATATGGATCTGGACAGGGTGTGAGATATGGATCTTGACAGGGTGTGAGATGTGGATCTGGACAGGGTATGAGATATGGATCTTGACAGGGTGTGAGATGTGGATCTGGACAGGGTGTGAGATATGGATCTTGACAGGGTGTGAGATATGGATCTTGACAGGGTGTGAGATGTGGATCTGGACAGGGTGTGAGATATGGATCTTGACAGGGTGTGAGATATGGATCTTGACAGGATGTGAGATGTGGATATGGACAGGGTGTGAATTATGGATCTGGACAGGCTGTGAGATGTGGATCTGTACAGGGTGTGAGATATGGATCTTGACAGGGTGTGAGATATGGATCTTGACAGGGTGTGAGATGTGGATATGGACAGGGTGTGAGATATGGATCTGGACAGGGTGTGAGATATGGATAAGAAATAGGTGTGAGATGTGGATCTGGACAGGGTGTGAAGTGTGAATCTGGACAGGGTGTGAGATGTGAATCTGGACAGGGTGTGAGGTGTGAATCTGGACAGGGTGTGAGATATGAATCTGGACAGAGTGTGAGATATGGATCTGGACAGGGTGTGAGGTGTGAATCTGGACAGGGTGTGAGATGTGAATCTGGACAGCGTGTGAGATGTGAATCTGGACAGGGTGTGAGATGTGAATTTGGACAGGGTGTGAGGTGTGAATCTGGACAGGGTGTGAGATATGAATCTGGACAGAGTGTGAGATATGGATCAGGACAGGGTGTGAGACTTGAATGAGGACAGGGTGTGAGATATGGATCTTGACAGGGTGTGAGATGTGGATATGGACAGGGTGTGAGTTATGGATCTGGACAGGCTGTGAGATGTGGATCTTGACAAGGTGTGAGATATGGATCTTGACAGGGTGTGAGATGTGGATATGGACACTTTGTGAGATATGGATCTGGACAGGGTGTGAGATGTGGATAAGAAATAGGTGTGAGATGTGGATCTGGACAGGGTGTGAGATATGGATCTTGACAGGGTGTGAGATGTGGATATGGACAGGGTGTGAGTTATGGATCTGGACAGGCTGTGAGATGTGGATCTGGACAGGGTGTGAGATATGGATCTTGACAAGGTGTGAGATATGGATCTTGACAGGGTGTGAGATGTGGATATGGACACTGTGAGATATGGATCTGGACAGGGTGTGAGATGTAGATAAGAAATAGGTGTGAGATGTGGATATGGACACTGTGTGAGATATGGATCTGGACAGGGTGTGAGATGTGGATAAGAAATAGGTGTGAGATGTGGATCTGGACTGGGTGTGAGGTGTGAATCTGGACAGGGTGTGAGGTGTGAATCTGGACAGGGTGTGAGTTGTGAATCTGGACAGTGTGTGAGGTGTGAATCTGGACAGGGTGTGAGGTGTGAATCTGGACAGGGTGTGAGATATGAATCTGGACAGCGTGTGAGATGTGAATCTGGACAGGGTGTGAGATGTGAATCTGGACAGGGTGTGAGATGTGAATCTGGACAGGGTGTGAGGTGTGAATCTGGAGAGGGTGTGAGATGTGAATCTGGACAGGGTGTGAGGTGTGAATCAGGACAGGGTGTGAGGTGTGAATCTGGACTGGGTGTGAGATGTGAATCTGGACAGCGTGTGATATGTGAATCTAGACAGGGTGTGAGATGTGAATCTGGACAGGGTGTGAGATGTGAATCTGGACAGCGTGTGAGGTGTGAATCTGGACAGGGTGTGAGGTGTGAATCTGGGCAGGGTGTGAGATGTGAATCTGGACAGTGTGTGAGATATGAATCTGGACAGGGTGTGAGATATGGATCTTGACAGGGTGTGAGATGTGGATATGGACAGGGTGTGAGTTATGGATCTGGACAGGCTGTGAGATGTGGATCTGGACAGGGTGTGAGATATGGATCTTGACAAGGTGTGAGATATGGATCTTGACAGGGTGTGAGATGTGGATATGGACACTGTGAGATATGGATCTGGACAGGGTGTGAGATGTAGATAAGAAATAGGTGTGAGATGTGGATATGGACACTGTGTGAGATATGGATCTGGACAGGGTGTGAGATGTGGATAAGAAATAGGTGTGAGATGTGGATCTGGACTGGGTGTGAGGTGTGAATCTGGACAGGGTGTGAGGTGTGAATCTGGACAGGGTGTGAGTTGTGAATCTGGACAGTGTGTGAGGTGTGAATCTGGACAGGGTGTGAGGTGTGAATCTGGACAGGGTGTGAGATGTGAATCTGGACAGCGTGTGAGATGTGAATCTGGACAGGGTGTGAGATGTGAATCTGGACAGGGTGTGAGATGTGAATCTGGACAGGGTGTGAGGTGTGAATCTGGAGAGGGTGTGAGATGTGAATCTGGGCAGGGTGTGAGGTGTGAATCAGGACAGGGTGTGAGGTGTGAATCTGGACTGGGTGTGAGATGTGAATCTGGACAGCGTGTGATATGTGAATCTAGACAGGGTGTGAGATGTGAATCTGGACAGCGTGTGAGGTGTGAATCTGGACAGGGTGTGAGGTGTGAATCTGGGCAGGGTGTGAGATGTGAATCTGGACAGTGTGTGAGATATGAATCTGGACAGGGTGTGAGGTGTGGATGTGGACTGGGTGCAAGACATGGGGCGCGATTCTCCACTCCCACGCCGGTTGGGAGAATCGCCTGGGCCACCAAAATTTCCCAGGACGCCGGTCCGACGCCCTCCCGCGATTCTCCCAAGCGGCGGGAACGGCCCGGTCGAGTTTCGCGGGCCGCAGGCAGGAGAATCGCCGGAGACACCGAAAATGGCAATTCTCCGGCACCCCCGCTATTCTGAGGCCCGGATGGGCCGAGCGGCCAGGCCAAAACGGCGGGTTCCCCCCGGCGCCATCCACACCTGGTCGCTGCAGTCGTGAGCGGTGCGTGAACGCTGGGGGGGTGGCCTACGGGGGGGGGGGGGTGCGAGGGGGGGATCCTGCACCGGGGGGTACCTCAGATGTGGGGTGGCCCGCGATCGGTGCCCACCGATCGTCAGGGCCGTTCTCTCTGAAGGAGGACCTCCTTCCTTCCGCGGCCCCACAAGATCCGTCAGACATCTTCTTGCGGGGTGGACTGAGAGAGGACGCAACCACGCATGCGCGGGTTGGCACCGGCCAACCCACGCATGCGTGGATGACGCCCGTTATGCGGAGCTGGCCGCGTCATCTATGCGGCGCCGCTTTTACGCGGGCGACTAGGCCTGGCGCGTGTAGATGACGCGGCCCTGATCTTAGCGTTCACGACGGCACGGCCACTTCGGCGCGGGAGTGGAGAATCCCGCCCGTGAATCTGGACAGAGTGTGAGGTGTGAATCTGGACAGGGTGTGAGGTGTGAATCTGGACCGTGGGCGCGATTCTCCACCCCCACGCCGAAGTGGCTGCGCCGTTGTGAACGCCGTCGAGGTTCACGACGGCGCGGAACGGCCCCGGTCACGACCGATTCAGGCCCTGACAATGGGCCAGTATCGGGGCCGCGTCATCTGCCTGCGCGAGGCCTTGTCGCCCGCGTAAAAGCGGCGCCGATTAGATGACACGGCCGGCGCCGCATAACGGACGTCATCCGCGCATGCGCGGGTTGGCCGGCGCCAACCTGCGCATGCGTGGTTGCCGTCCTGTCCACATCCGCCCCGCAAGAAGATGGGGGACGGATCTTGCGGGGCGGCGGAAGGAAGGAGGTCCTCCTTCTGGACAGGGTGTGAGGTGTGGATGTGGACTGGGTGCAAGACATGGATCTGGACAGAGTCTGAGCTGCAGATCTGAAGTTGGTGTAAGTTGTGGATGTGGACAGTTCGGAGGTAAGTGTTTTCACTTTCTCTTTTTCTCTGGAAAAAGTACTTAACTGCTTTTGATGCCAACCTATCAATCATTAACAGATGTTTGTAAACATTGTGGTTAATGTGGACAAGGTGCAGTGTTGTTGGAAGGAGAAGCGGTTGGGTGGGTGAGGATGGAGGAGGAATCTTTTAAAGGGTCTAGTTTGAGGGCTATGGTGACGGCAGCATTGCCAATGGCTCCTAGTAGGTATTCAGGGAGCCCGGTGGTGCAGTCCACGGTGAAGATATGGAATCAGCTGAGGAGGCATTTTAGGATTGAAGGGATGTCGGTATCTAACGCCGCTGTGCGGGAATCATGGGTTTGAGCGGGGGGGGATGGATAGTGTATATAGGAGGTGGTGGGAAGCGGGGTTGGTCAAGGTGAGGTATCTGTATTTGGAGGAAGAGTTCACCCGTCTGGAGGAGCTAAGGGAGATGATAGAGCTGCCGAGGGGGAGTGGGTTCAGGTTAGGGAATTTGCGCAAAAGGTCTGGAGAGGATTCCCTAGGTTGCCGGGATACACCCTGCTGGAGCGACTGCTGTTTCCGGATGTGGAAGGGGTGTGAAGAATTGGGGATATATACAAGTGGCTGGGAGATGAGCGGGTGGTGAAGATCAAGGAGAAATGGGAAGCGGAGTTGGGAGGGGAATCAAGGCACTGCGTAGGATAAACGGGACCTCCTCTTGTGCAAGGATGAGTCTGATACAGTTTAAGGTTGTGCACAGGGTGCATATGACTCAGACAAGAATGAGTGGGTTCTTTCAGGGGGTAGCAGATGAGTGTGAGAGGTGTGGGCAGGGGCCAGTGAATCACCCGCACATGTTTTGGGGTTGCGAAAAAGTGGGAAGATTCTGGGCGGGAGTGTTCGCGGTCTTAGCCAGGTTAGTGGAGGAAGAGGTGGACCCGGACCCTTTGGTGGCGCTATTTGGGGTTTCAGAGAAGCCGGAGCTCATGGAGAGAAGGAAGGCCGATGTTGTGGCCTTCACCTCTCTGATTGCATGGCGGCGCATTTTACTGGAGTGGCGGTTGGCATCGCCACCGGGCTTGATTGGCTGACCTATATGACTTCCTGCAGTTTGATAAGATAAAGTATAAGTTAAGGGGCTCTGCAGAGGGGTTTGAGAAAAGGTGGGGGATGTTTGTGGCCGTGTTTGAGGAGCTGATCATCGCAGAGGGGTGGGGTGAGGGGGGAGCAGGGGGGGAGGGGGGTTGGGTGATAAAGGGGAAAAGGGGAAAAAATCTCTATAGACTGTATAGTTGTTTGTTGGGAAGTATGTTTCCCGGGATGATTATTTGCTGTAACCTGTTTTGATACATGTTTGTAATAAAATACATTTTTTTAAAAAGCGTTGTGGTTGTCTTTTCAGTCGAGTACTTGTGGCTTATTTGCCCGCTTCAGAGGGCATTTAAGAGACAAGCACATTGCTGTGGTTTTGGAATCACCTGTAGGCCAGACCAGGTAAGGATGGCAGTTTCCTTCCCTGAAGGACATTAGTGAGTTTTTACAAGAATCAATAGGATATTATGGTCATCTTTAATTCCAGACTTTTACTGAATTCAAATTTCACCATCTTCCATGGTGGGATTCAATCACTGGTCCCCAGAGCATAACCCTGATTATCTGGATTACTAGTCCAGTGAATTACTAGTCCAGTGACAATATTCTCCAAGATCCCACCCGCCCTGGATGTAATTTTAAGGTGAGGCAGGAAGTGCCCTGGATGGGCAGCCTGCGCTTGTACCAATTAAGGCTTTAAATGGCCACCTAATAGCCACTTAAGGGCTTTTTCCCACCCAGACTCAAATTTCAGGCTGATGGGCAGCGGATGAACCAGGGTAGGAAATAGAAACATTCACCATCCTCAATCTTGAATCAAAAGATGGGAGGGCACTAACTGGGGGGAAGCCCCCATCAAGAACGGGATATCTCCAGACCTTCCTCCTCTGGCCTATCTCCCGATAACCTACCCTAAAACTCACCCAGGCATCCCATACCCTGCCCTCCCCAGGAGCCCTGCACTTATCTTTACACCGGCTCCATGCACTTAGCCCCAGGCATGGAGCTGCAGTGCCTCTCCTGACCACTGCAGAACTGTGTGTGGATGAGCTGGAGAGCTGTCGGCCAATCTGATTGGTTGGCAACTCTCTGAGGCAGGACTACCTTCCAAATGTGGACAGAAGTCCTGCCTGTTGCCAATTGTTGTGACTGGTCCACCAATTTGTTATCCTCCATCCTCTGTGCGATCTATCTCAGCACAAACAACTTCATTGCACTGTTAATGTAAGCCTACTTGTGACACTAATAAGGATTATTAACATTATTATTATTATTTGTTATAATTCCAGAGGCATATCCCCAAATGGTTATGCTCCTGGGTGAGGAGGGATGAACTGCCTCCCAATCTTTATTCAACTCCCTTGGTTGGTGACAGCAAGGTTAATATAAAAGGGATCCCTTCTCTGTGGCTATCTTTTCACAACCCAAATATATTTATCTTTTAAAAGGAACTAATTTAGCCAGGCTTTCTTGAATTGCAGAAAGAGTGAGTTCATTAGTTACAAAAATACAAATAAAAACTAATGAAACACATGCACATACATACACACAGATTGGAAATGAGGAATGAGTCCAAAAATAAAAGTAAAAACAAATATGTGAATCAGTCTTTGACTTGTCCATGAGGAGTAGATGGTGAGATATTGCAGCCATAAGTTGCATGAAACCAGTTGCTCTGACTTCAGCCGCTAAGCATTTGGTTTTGAAATTCTGGTTCTGCAGTTTAGCTGAGAGAAGTTGTCCTGATCCCTTTTCAACTGTGACGTTGCTGACTTGAAATTCTTCCAACAATCAGAGAGAGAACAAGACCACTTACCTCCCAGCACAAGCATGACTCAGTCAATATCCTCCAGCTGTGATCCTCACAGAACATAGTAGCATAGTGGAACTAGAACAACAGTCTTTCACACAGAGACCCGGGTCACACTTATTTTTTAGCCCTTTTTCTTATATATTCCTGGACGGGGATAACCTCAAACAAGTCTGGGACATAATTTACGGGAGATCATTCCTGTTGAGATTGTAACTCGCTCCCATTATCTCCACAGGAGGTTACAGTCAGTTTCTGCATTGTTGTTTCCTTTGAAATAGCCACATCTGAAAAAAGATGTGACGTTCTGTGGTCTCTCAGGACTGAGTATAATCCACACAGGAATCTTTAAGACTGTTACTTAATTACATTGTCATACTTTATATCCTCAGCCATATTTGGCTTGTATGGCCCTTTGTAAAACACACATCTTATTTAAAAGTTCAATATGTCCGAGTGGAATTTGGGGCTATGCTGGCTTAAAGCATTTCAAACACTTGTTGACTGAAGGACTCCATCAGCAGCAAGTCAGACATCTGGGATAGCCAAGCTGAGAAGAGAGGGAGAAAGAGATTTCTAAATGCAAAACTCCAGAGTTAAAGAGTATTAGAAACAGGAGAGTTCAATCTTGAGCTGGCTCAACTGGGAGTCGACAAGAGTGGAATGGTTGGAGGAGGTTTGAAGGGAAAAACTTCATGGAAGGCCCAAGAAAGTTTAGCCCTAATACAGATCTTTGAAACCATTCAGGCCAAAAAGGTAATCTTCCAATTTCTGATATGTATCTGACTTGTGGATTTAAGCCAAATGGCTGTCGATGGAAAGTCAAGTTAAGAAGGTTGTTATAAGTGCAAGTAACTGTTCATTGTACATTTAACAATTTTAATGTCACTGAATATGTAAGATAATTATTGGTATTTATATTCTTTGATTTATTGTAGTAAAATTATTTTGATTTAAACCATCAACCTGGTGGCTTCGTTCTTTGGTAATATCTGAACTTTCAGATTCTAAAATAAAAATAAAAGGCATTATTGATCTCATTCAGGCATCTAGACAATATTCCATCATTATCACAGCTTCGAGGATAAACAGAACATTTTGGAGTAGAGATAAAAGCGAAACAGAATAAAGCCTGTTTCAGAATCTTATCTCTGGACATAAAGGTTAGTTACTTCAAGATAACAATTGGGTTTTTGCTTTGGGTGGTTGTATCCTTAACCTACTGACTCGAGACTAATTGTGCTTTGCTGTATGGCACTAGTTTAATAACACAGATTGTTTCCTGTTCCTATATTTTGTATGAATTAATTGTACATAAACAGCAAACAAACACACATCGGTAAGGTGAGGCAGCAACAGTTTGTCAGCATGAACTGCTCCAAATGGTATTACAGGAGGGAAGAACTGCACATGCAAATATCATTTTGCTGGAGACAGGATGGATTTGGTCAACAATGATGAGTCAATGGGAGCATGCAAAATATCTGTTATCTACAGGTGAACAGACGGTGGGGTTAGGGATGAATGCACAAGTTCACAGGGCCCATACACTTAAGGCCCTGTCTAGATGTGGAGCCCTGTGGTCTCCTCGGCACTGCAGAAATGAAAGTGAAAATGCCCATGGCTTATGCATGCCACCCTGGTTCTCTGAATTTCCCATGGCAGGAATGTCAAGTTCTGACACCAAACCCTTCCTGCTCCCAGCCTTAATAAACTGTTGCAGTGCTACAGTGATCTGCATTTACTTTTGTCTTCCTTGTCCCTGGTGCTCTACATGTTGCCGGGTAAGGACGGCAGATTTCCTTCCATAGAGGACATTAGTGAACCAGATGGGTTTTTACGACAATTGACAATGGTTTCATGGTCATCATTAGATTTATAAGTTCACATTTTTATTGAATTCAAATTTCACCATCTGCCGTGGTGGGATTCGAACCCGGTGCCTAAAGCGTTACCCTGGGTCACTGGATTACTAGTCCAGTGACAAAACCACTGCGCCACCACCTCTTCTTAAAGCAAGTGTAACAACTTGATTTTTTTATTCATGAAATATTAGTATCATAGAATCATAGAATTTACAGTGCAGAAGGAGGCCATTCGGCCCATCGAATCTGCCCTGGCCCTTTGAAAGAGCACCCCATTTAAGCCCACACTTCTAACCTATCCCCGTAACTCAGTAACCCCACCCACCTTTTTGAACACTAAGGGAATTTAGAATGGCCAGTCCACCTAGCCTGCACATTTTTGGACTGTGGGAGGAAACCGGAGCACCGGAGAAAACCCATGCAGACACAGGGAGAACGTGCAGACTCTGCACAGACAGTGACCCAAGCCCGGAATCAAACCCGGGACCCTGGAGCTGTGAAGCAACTGTATCTTGATTGGTAACAGGGTAAACTAAGAATTTAGATATTCAGCAAACTCATGGCAGGAAGTCAGGTCAAGCCACAAACATCCAACTTTACACTTGTATTAGTGCCCCTAAGACACTTCTTCTCATTTGGTCAGATATCTCAACGGGGAAGGGTGGTTTTGTGGGAGTGCATGTGGGCCCTGAATGTATTTGCTGCCCAGGGTCCCAAGATTTCTTAATCTGGCTTCAATAAGACAGAGTAAGGATAAACAACAACACCTCCTCCACAATAGTCCTCAATACCGGGGCTCCGCAAGGCGAGCCCCCTACTATCCTCCCTATACACACATGACTGTGTGGCAAATTTTGACTCCAACTCCATCTACAAGTTTGCTGATGACATGATCATAGTGTGTCGGATCTCAAACCTTGATGTGTCAGAGCACAGGATGGAGATAGAGAACCTCGTGGCAATGGCAACAATCTCTCCCTCAAGGTCAGCACAACTAAAAAGCTGGTCATTGACTTTAGGAAGCAAAGTATCGTACAAACCCCTGTCTTCATCAATGGTGCCGAGGTGGAGATAGTTGACAGCTTCAAATTCCTAGGTGTTCACATCACCAACAATCTGTCCTGGTCCACCTATGTCAACGCCACAACCAAGAAAGCACAACAACGCCTCGACTTTCTCAGGAAACTAAGGAAATTCGGCATGTCCACATTAACTCTTACAAATTGTTACAGATGCACCACAGGGAGCATCCTATCTGGCTGCATCACAGTCTGGTATGGCAACTGCTCAGCACAAGAGCGAAGAAACCACAAAGAGACGTGAACACAGCACAGTCCATCATGCAAACCTGCCTCCCATCCATTGACTGTCTACACCTCCCGCTGTGGGCAGCATAATCAAAGACCCCTCCCACCCGGGTTATTCACTCTTCCAACTTCTTCCATCGGGCAGGAGATACAAAAGTCTGAGAACACGCACTAACACGTTCAAAAACAGCTTCTTCCCCGCTGTTACCAAACTCCTGAATAACTCTCTTATGGACTAATCTGATCTCTTCATACATCATCTCTACTAAGTAGTACTACACTCCGTATGCTTCACCCAATGCCTGTGTCTATGAATTTACATTGTGTATTTATGTGTGTCCTATGTTTTTTTTATAAGTATGGAATGATCTGTCGGGACTATATGCAGAACAATATTTTTCACTGTACCTCGGTACACGTGAAAAACAAACAAATCCAAATCCTGAATATAGTTTGCCGGGATAGCAAGCACATTCTAGCACTAAATTACACTGCAAATAGGCAAGTGTGTGGTCCCAGCCATGTCAGCAAATTTCTCCAGCACAGCTAGGATTGTGGGGGAAGAGAGATGTAAGGGAGTGGCCGAAGATTCAAGTCCAGCCTTCTCCTCATTCAACATTCACACACACCAGTAGGAATATTCGATATAGCTGGTAATTTATTTTGCAAGTATCTTTTCATCCCTTGGATACTGTTTTAGTAGTAGTGCTCTAAACACGAAAGAGCAATAAATAGGGCAATGACTCAGAAGATAAACAAGATTCTTTATGAGTCATAAACGAGGTATATGATTCTTTATGTTTCACATCAATATATTCTCAGATGGAAGTACCATAAAATTTGGTGTTAAATGGCATTGTGCAAAGATTTAGATGTGATTACAGCTTAAGTATGGCCATGAGGTTTTACCATGGAGACAGAGTCATATGTTTCTTTTTCATACTGGGAGAGAGATCTTTATATTGGTGATTGGCACAGTTACAAAACTAAATTCCAGCAACTTTGGTAAAATGTAATTTTAAAATGTTTTTAAAATTTAAAAATTAAAATGAGAGTATAGTCGAGAGGGCTAGATGTACCTCTGAGGCTATATAAGGCTCTGGTCAGACCCTATTTGGAGTATTGTGAACAGTTTTTGGGCCCCGTATCTAAGGAAGGATGTGCTGGCCTTGGAAAGGGTCCAGAGGAGGTTCAAAAGAATGATCCCTGGAATGAAGAGATTGTCACATGAGGAACGGTTAAGGACTCTGGGTCTGTACTCATTGGAGTTTAGAAGGATGATGAGGGGATCTTACTGAAACTTACAGGATACTGCGAGGCCTGGATAGAATGGACGTGGAGAGGATGTTTCGACTTGTAGGAAAAACTAGAAGCAGAGGACACAATCTCAGACTAAAGGGATGATCCTTTAAAACAGAGAGGAGGAAGAATTTTTTCAGCCAGAGCGTGGTGAATGTGTGGAACTCTTTGCCGCAGAAGGCTGTGGAGGCCAAATCATTGGGTGTCTTTAAGACAGAGATAGATAGGTTCTTGATTAATAAGGGGATCAGGGGTTATGGGGAGAAGGCCGCAGAATGGGGGTGAGAAAAATATCAGCCATGATTGAATGGTGGAGCAGGCACGATGGGCCTAGTGGCCTAATTCTGCTCCTATGTCTTATGGTCTTATATTTCAGCTTATGCTTTTTGATGTAATGGCCTGAGTCCAAAGATTTGCAGGATAGTGGATTGGCCATGCTAAATTGCCCCTGAGGCTGGGATTACAGGGAGGGGGATTGGGCCTAGCTACGGTGCTCTTTCGAAGGGTCGGTGCTGAGTAGATGGGCGAAATGGCCTCTGTCTGCATTGTAGGGATTCTACGATTCTATTATTTTGTGCATGTGGGCGGGTTTTAAATGAGTTAAAATTTCACCTAGTTTATGAGGACAAAGCACACTCCAAATTTGGAAACAGATGGTATACACAGATTGGTCCATAGTGATTGGTTAACAGTAAACTCTTTGAACAGAGCAATATATTCAAAATGTATTAACTACATTAGGAATAGTATATTTTCTCTCTCAGCACCAGACTTACTTCCTGTCCCACTTTAGGTACCACGCTTCAGCACATTCTCTGATTTGTAGAGGCACATCGGAGTAGCTGGAGGACAGAAGGCAAAGTCCATCCAGTTTAGCATCCACCAACCTGGTAGTCAAATGATACAATGACAATGGAATTGCTGAATACTTATGGCAATAAATCTCCATCAATTAGTCTACTAGAGATCCAGACATACAGGAGGGGATTTTCGACCGTTTTCACCAGCGGGATCTTCCATTCCTGCTGATGGCGAAGCCTCGCTGCGGGTTTCTCGGAGGTGGGGGAGGGGTGGATTCATTGGGAAATCCTATTGACAGCAGCAGGACCATAAGATTCTGCAGCTGGCCAGCCAACGGAATATCGCCCCCTGAAGCCGAGAAACATGCAGCGGGGTGATGGGACTGGCAGGAGGGGGGGCCTGGAAAATCGCTCCCTCAGAATCCCACAGCAGTGCAAAGCTTGATCAAAAATCATCTGTTCCTCACAGGCACACTGCACTTGCCATATGCCATGGAACATATACTGTATCTCAAAATATTATTTTATTTGATACATCAATCAAATTTGCATTTGAATGTTTCTGTTCAAATTAATCACCATGTGGAAATCTTTGACAAGGCAGTAATCTGACCAGCATTACAGTGAAGTTCAGTTTATAATTTAATATCATTCTCTGGTATTAGGAATATATATATAGTTTTAAATGCAAGGTTAGTATACTGTTGGCAATCAATCAATCAATCAATACTCCATGGGCGGCAAGGTAGTACAGTGGGTAGCACTGTTGCTTCATAGCTCCAGGGTCCCAGTTCGATTCCCGGCTTGGGTCACTGTCTGTACGGAGTCTGCACGTTCTCCCCGTGTCTGCGTGGATTTCCTCCGGGTGCTCTGGTTTCCTCCCACAAGTCCCAAAAGACGTGCTGTTGGGTAATTTGGACATTTAGAATTCTCCCTCCGTGTATCCAATCAGGCACCGGAAAGTGGTGACTAGGGACTTTTCACAGCGCCTTCATTGCAGTGTTAATGTAAGCCTACTTGTGACAATAAAGATTATTAATATTATTATCTATTAGGAAATTAGTAAAAGAAGATGAATATACTGTCAGCACGGTGGTGCAGTGGTTAGCATTGCTGCCTCACGGCACCGAGGTGCCAGGTTCGATCTTGGCTCTGGGTCCGTGTGGAGTTTGCACATTCTCTTTGCGTGAGGTTCGCCCCACAACCCAAAGATGTGCAGGCTAGGTGAATTGGCCAGGCTAAATTGTCCCTTAATTGGAAAAAATGGATTGGGTACTCTAAATTTATTTTTAAAAAGATGAATGTTGCTTAGTTGCTGGACTGAATGTGTATTCACGATTACCAGGACAGACTTTCCTTTTCTGTATTTGGATATTAACTCATCACCAAGCCCATGTAACAGAGGTCAGCTGCTTTCCATTCAGATAAATGGAATTGTTCATTGGTTGATGCCAATCGTGAACAGACTTGCACCTCAAGATCCTTTCATAGCAAGTACTGGGATCCCAGAAGATAGTGGAACCTCTACAATATCTTTTTAATTTGGCCGCAGCTGAGTTCCAGGTTTCCCAAACAACCAGAGCAAATGAATATGACCTACTGGCTGTTAAAACTTGGACATTTAAAGGGATCCTGGCAATTGTCTGGAGGTAATACTGCAGAGAAATATTATGATGAAAGGAAGAGGCCAGCTAAAAGCAAGTCTTCATGGGCAGATGTTGCAGAGGAGGAGAGCCATTGGAGTGTGGTCACAAGATTATGGATATGGTGGCAAAAGGGGGTTCAATGGCCCCATTGGGGAAGGAAACTTGAGTGGCATGCTATGTTTAAGTGCCAATTTCCTCAACCTGACTTCTTCCCCTCTCTTGCACAGCACTCTTCTGACCAATGCACCTTTCATCCATCCATCTCTCTCAAAGAATCTCACCTTATTAGAAGCTCACAATTAGCAGGAGAAAAGAATGTAGAACACAAGGAAAAGGCAGAGAACCAGGGGTGGCCCTCGAGTCACAGGTAGGTCTGACTCTTGCTGCGCAGTATGTTGTGAAAGACACAGCGGACCACAACCATTCAGGACATGCATTCTGGTACCTACCGAAGGTCATTCTCCCGCCCTTGCCCCCGCCGAAGTCTCCGGTACCGGAAATTGGGCGGGGGCGGGAATCGGGCCGCGCCGATTGGCGGGACCCCGCGCTCAATTCTCCGGCCCGGATGAGCCGAAGTCCTGCCCAGAAATTGCCTGTCCCGCCGCCGGAAATCAAAGCTGGTATTTACCGGCGGGACAAGGCGGCGCGGGCGGGCTCCGGGGTCCTGGGGGGGGCGCGGGGCGATCTGACCCCGGGGGTGCCCCCACGGTGGCCTGGCCCGCGATCGGGGCCCACCGATCCGCGGGCGGGCCTGTGCCGTGGGGGCACTCTTTCCCTTCCACCTCCGCCACGGCCTCCACCATGGTGGAGGCGGAAGTGACTCTCCCCACTGCGCATGCGCGGGAAACTGTCAGCGACCGCTGATGCTCCCGTGCATGCGTCGCATTTCCGCGCCAGCTGGCGGGGCAACAAACGCCATTTCCGCCAGCTGGTGGGGCGGAAATCCCTCCGGCGTCGGCCTAGCCCCTTAATGTTGGGGCTCGGCCCCCAAAGATGCGCCAACCCGTCTGATTGGCGCCGATTTGGGAGCCAGTCGGCGGACATCGCGCCGTTGGGGGAGAATTTCGCCCCTGACTACATTTTTAGCTCTCCATGCACCAGTTCTAGGGCTCCTCAGGGATGTTTGTACATCTTTGTCTACAATCTGCTACCTGCCGATTCTGCAAATATCCATGAAACTTGACTGGTGTAAAATGAAGGAATCATGGCAGCATCCTGGGTATCTTGCACAGGCTGTTACAATCAAGTGAAGAGTGGTCAAATGGCTCTTTACCCACTCCCTATTTGACCAAATCAGACATTTTGTTTTGAAAATGATATTCTTGCCAATTCACTGTTTAACTCTTTACATGCCGTGATCATTAAAAAATTCCTTGAGCTTAACAAATAAAGAGGAGAGGACGGTGATACAAATTGGGCAGCATATTTGTTGTGAGCCCAAGTCGCATTCCTTGGGTGCAATTCTCCCATCGGGAGTATAAGTGCCGACGGCGGAGTGAAAACCGGAGTGTTTCACTCCGGCGTCGGAGCCCGCTCCCAGTTCCATATTCTCCCGCCCCCGGGAGGCTAGGAGCAGCGTCGCGTCATTTACGCGCGCCGGGAATTGGCGCCGCGTGGTTGAAGTCCTCCCCGAGGCCGCCCCGCAAGAAAATATCGGATGGATCTTGCAGCGGAACAAAGGAGGTCCTCCTTCAGAGAGGCTGGCCCGCCGATTGGTGGCCACCGATTGCGGGCCAGATCCCATTTGAGGCCCCCCCCCGGTGCAGGAACTCCCCCCCCCTCCACAGGCCGCCCCCCCAAGCGTTCCCGCGCTTCCCGCTGGCAGCGACCAGGGGCAGTATTCTCCCCTACCCGGCGGGGCGGGGGGTCCGATGGAGTGGCTTGTACCACTCTGGTGTCGGGCCGACCCAAAGTTGCGGAAGTCTCCGCACCTTTAGGGGCCAAACCCTCACCTTGAGGGTCTAGGCCCGCGCCGGAGCGGTTTCTGCTCCACCGGCTGGCAGGAAAGGACTTTGGCACCACGCCATCCGGGGCCGAAAGGTCTTCACGGGTGACGCGGGTCCGCGCATGCGCGGGAGCGTCAGCGGCTGCTGACGTCATCCCCACGCATGCGCAGGGGAGGGGGTATCTTCCGCCTCCGCCATAGTGAAGACCATGGCGAAGGCGGAAGAAAAAGAGTGCCCCCACGGCACAGGCCCGCCCGCGGATTGGTGGGCCCTGATCGCGGGCCAGGCCACCATGGAGGCACCCCCCGGGGCCAGATCGCCCCGCGCCCCCCCCCCCCCCAGGACCCCGGAGCCTGCCCGCGCCGCCTTGTCCCGCCGTCCTAAAGGTGGTTTAATCCACGCTGGCGAGACAGGCATTCCAGCAGCGGAACTTCGGCCCATCACGGACCGGAGAATCGCCGGGGGTGGGCCCGCCGACCGGCGCGACGCGATTCCCACCCCCGAATCTCTGGTGGCAGAGACTTCGGAACACGGCGGGGGCGGGATTCACGCCAGCCCCCGGCGATTCTCCGACCCGTTGGGGGGGGGGGGGGGGGGGGTGTTGGAGAATCCTGCCCCAGGTGTGGACGGCGCCGGTGGGAACCCATCATATTGGGCAGGCCGCTCAGCCCATCCGGGCCGGAGAATCACCGCTTTCCCGTTACAAACGGCGATTCTCCCAGCGGCCAGCCGTGATTCTCGCCGCGCCGGTTTGGGGGGGGGGGGGGGGGGTGGGAGGATCGCGTGCGGCCGTCGGGGCGGCGTGGCCAGACACGCGCGGCGCCCCGGTGATTCTCCCACCCGGCGTGGGTGGGGGAGAATTCCGCCCCTTGTGTTTTAAAAAGTATCTGCTTTTAAAATTCAGTTTGGAGTCCCAGCAGGTTGATCAAAAGTCACTATTCAGCATAAAGCATGTTTTCATGACTCGATATACATGATAATCGTCCAGTGGGTACATAACATCTGAACTTCGATGGAGTAGAAACTGAATAATCCTGGTTGATCTGAGAGTGAGTTAATTGCCACAGGGTGCAATCGGTGACTCGCTGTACTGGGAATCCAGATATTGCAGCAAATCCGAGGATCTTCCCATTCTCACTGACCTCATCAGTTGCAAAGTGATCATGGCCCTGCGCTTGTTGGCGACAGATTGTGAAATCTACAGATGGCAGCCGCAAATCCCTGGAAGGAGTCCAAAGCAAAGTAATTCAAGGCTGTGATGGCCTTGACGCCACTGGCAGCGCGTGCTCATCTGGTCCATTTGGAAATAAATTCTTCCAGGGGGCTGTCAGCAACAACCTGCAGAAAATGTCTGATCTTCATTAGGCACCGGTACTCAATCATGTCCCAAAGCCGACCCTCCGCCTGTAGAGCCTGTGCAGGGGAGGGCTCACCTCCTGTGAACGACAACTCCGTGTGCATCCCCTCTGTCCAGTGGAGTGGCCGGTGGCTGAGCTGCCGAAGGTGTCCCTCTTATTCAATTGTACAACTGTGTCAATCCCCACAGCGCTCTGAACGTGTTGACCCTGGTCAGTTGCTGACTGCCCACAAACCTATCTGTCGGCAGCGAAAGCCTCAGTGACTTGGCTCTTTGCGCATTTAAATCTCAGAATCTTTAGTTCCACAGGGTATTCGTGTTCTGAAGTGCACCTCGGTTAAATGTGCCCGTCAGCGGGTTCCTGTCATCTTGCCCACATGCTGCCACTTTTTGAAGTTTTAACCCTCGAACGCACTGGACATCCACTCCCCCAATTCCCTTGGCTGTTGAAACTCTCCACTCTGTATCCCTGCAATGAGAAAACTTGGCAACTTGATGAAGCTGAAGGTTTCAGGCAAGCTGCAAAAATATACCCAGTAGGCACCAATTACTTGAAATCAATCAACCTGATGCTCAGGGTGTTTCCGAGGGCCTGGCAGTGTTAAGGCATTCAGAAAGGAACAGTAGGAGGCAGTTTGCGAGTGGCTGATGTATTGACTAATAAGTAGTGTTGATACAGGTGTGGGCCTCATTTACAGAGTTTAATTTGTCAGATTCGGGGCAAATCAAAGGGCAAAGTAGAGATGTGTTGCTGAATTTTCTTGATCCCCTTCCCCCACCCCGGCAACCCTGTAGAAAGAAGGCAGTAGGCTACAAAAATGGTGGGCAATAATTTCTCCCCCTTTTGCTGTGGCAGCAGCAGTTTTCCAAAGGTGACTGCTGGAGCTTTGGGTGGGCGGAATGACTAGCTTTTAGAGCATAGCTCCTTCATCAGTTTTTTTTTTAGGGCTGGGCGGAGCAGGAACATTCGTTTAGGCTGCGCAAAACAAGCCTGGGTCACTGTTGCTCCAGCTTCCTTGCTTCCTGAGATTGGAACTCTCATCTTATTCATTCTGCTGCAGCTGCAGGCAAGTCCAGCGTGCCTGATATTACCAATGGCATAGAGCCAGTGGGCAGCCCGAGGGTCCTAATCCCATTTCATAAAGATCATCTGCTGGCTAGCCACTGGAGGCAAAACCTTGCCGAATTTTGCAGGTTCTGAGGGAGGCACTGGAAGGATTATTAATGAGAATGGTTCCTTGGGTCTTTAGAAGCAACTACCCCATACTAAGAAGTGCTGCTCAAGACATCTTGCACTGTCAAATACTTAGCGGAACATTTTTTTTCTTATAAACGTCATTCTGCCTGCAGATTGTCAGAGGTGGATCTAAATTATTTAGAAGGAGTAGGTCATTCGGTCCTTCAAGCTTGCTCTGCCATTCATTAAAATAATGACTGATCTGATTGTAGGTTCAATGCCACTTTCCTACCTGCCCCCCATGTCCTTTGGTTCCTTTGTCTGTCAAAAATCTACCTGATGCACGATCAATGACCACTAAAACGAGGTTGTAGTCCAACTGAATGCTTTAATAAGCTAGATGTTTCCCCCAGCAGCTCAGGTACAGAATGAGGGCTGCTGGGACGGCACGGGTTCTTATACCCCGCCTATCAGGGCGGAGCTATTATACACTCTAGCCAATAGCAAGCATACAGGTTCTACCAATGGTACTTCAGCCTCTCAGGTAGCATAATACCTATAATACCACATTCACCCCCTGTTAAAAAAAGTCCAGCGGGGGTGGTGGCCAGCAACTACAAAACATAACAACATGGTATAATTAGTTATGGAGGTACCGTAATACCTCCGTACAGTGTTTAGTAACTATTTACAAGTCTGGTAGCTATGTACATTTGGTGTTTTATATTTACAGATTACAGTTAAAATGAAGCAATCAGTCGATCGGGGGCCCTGGTCGTCCTCTGTGATCGTCGGAGCCTCAGTGGTGACTCCGGTGGAGGCTCGGGCGTCTGTGACTCCGGGAGCGTGGCTTCGATCTCCATGGCAGCTTCTTCACCCCTCGACGGCGCTGGTGGGGAAAACGGCTGACCTGGGGAGGGAGCGCCTGCAGGGGCGTCGGTGGGTGGGGGGGCCTAGGCAGGGGCGGCGGAAGGACCGATCCTCCTGTAAGGTGCTGCGGTGGAGTGGAGGGTGGGACTGGTGGCTGGAATGTGTGTGGAGTTCCGGCGGGCGCCAGGTCCCGTAGGGAAACCATATCTTGTCGGCCGTCGGGGTATGCCACGGAGGCGTACGGGGGGTTAGCATGGAGCAGATGGACCTTCTCGACCAACGTGTCCAACTTGTGCGCCCGCACGTGTTTTCGGAGCAGGATGGGTCCGGGTGCTGCCAGCCAGGTCGGGAGCGAGGTCCCGAAGGAGGACTTCCGAGGGAAGACAAGGAGATGTTCGTGAGATGTCTGATTGGTGGTTGTACAAAGTAGTGACCGAATGGAGTGGAGGGCATCCGGGAGGCCTTCTTGTCAGCAGGAGACAGGGAGGTTCCTGGACCGTAGGGCCAGTAGGACAGTCTTCCAGACCGTTCCGTTTTCCCTCTCTACCTGTCCGTTACCCCGGCGGTTGTAACTGGTCGTCCTGCTCGAGGCGATGCCCTTGCTGAACAGGAATTGACGCAGTTCGTCGCTCATAAAGGAAGACCCCCTATCACTGTGTATGTAAGCGGGGAACCCGAAAAGTGCAAAGAAGCTATGGAGGGCCTTGATGACGGTGGAGGGGTTATGTCGGGGCAGGGGATGGCGAATGGGAACCGAGAATACTCGTCAATCACGTTCAGGAAGTACGTGTTGCGGTCGGTGGAGGGGAGGGGGCCTTTGAAGTCCATGCTGAGGAGTTCAAAGGGACGGGAAGCCTTTATAAGGTGCGCTCTCTCTGGCCGGTAGAAGTGCGGTTTGCACTCCACGCAGATTTGGCAGTACCTGGTGGCTGTCCTGACCTCCTCGATGGAGTAGGGCAGGTTGCGGGTCTAGACAAAATGGAAAAATCCAGTGACCCCCGGGTGGCAGAGGTCCTCGGGGAGGGCTCGGAGGCGGTCCACTTGTGCGGTGGCACATGTGCCGTGGGACAGGGAGTCAGGAGGCTCGTTTAGCTTCCCGGGACGATACAAGATCTCGTAGTTGTAGGTGGAGAGTTCGATCCTCCACCTCATGATCGTGTCATTTTTTATCTTGCCCCGCTGTGCATTATCGAACATCGAGACATAAAAGTCTGTCGGCTTTTTACTTTCATTTTAGGCTGTTTGCAGCAGGATGTGTTTTAGTTTCGTTTACAGAGCTGGATAGCTGCAGTCAGAGCCAGAAGGGGTATTAGTCTCTCTCTCTGTAATCTAAAAACTGTAAATCGATCCTTTGGTGATTTAAAACTAATAACTGGTCTCAGTAGTGACTTTAACCTGATGTGCTTCTGTTAAAAGTTATTTTTTAAGTCTTATGGATGTTAAAAGGAAAGCTTAAAGGATTACTTAGTGTTGTAGTCTTTGGGGGTTGTATTTGAATTAATGGTTGCTAAGATGTTCACTGTATGTTTTAAAAAGGTTAACTTGAGTTCATAGAATAAACATTGTTTTGCTTTAAAAAATACTTTTCCATTTCTGCTCTACCACACCTGTAGAGTGGGCCAAGTGCTCCCCATACCACAATCTTTTAAAAGTTGTGGGTCAGGTGAACTCCATGATACACTTTGGGGTTCTCTAAATCCTGGCCCATAACAAGAATAGCCTTCAATAACAGGACGATATGGATGGGCTGGTCAGATGGACTGAACAGTGGCAAATGGAATTCAATCCGGATAAGTGTGAGATGATGCACTTGGGCAGGACAAACAAGACAAGGGAATAGATGATAAATGGCAGACACTGGGAAGCTCTCAGGTGTGCATGTACACCCCTCCTTTGTGCCAGAACAGATGGATACAATGGTGAAGAAGACATATGGGAAACTTGCCTTTATTAGCTGAGGCATAGAGTTTAAGAGCAGGGAGGGTTATGCTGGAACTGTATGTAATGTTAGTGAGGGCGCAGCAAGAGTATTGTGTTCAGTTCTGGAATACACATTACAGGAGAGGTGTGATAACACTTGAAAGGTTGCAGAGGAGATTTACCAGGATGTTACCTGGGCTGAAGAGTTTTCGTTGTGAAGAGAGATTGGACAGACTTGGATTATTTTCGTTTGAGCAGAGGAGACAGAGCGGGGACTGAGGGGGATGTATAAAATTATGAGGGAAAAGAGAAAGTCCTTTGGTGGATGGATCAATGACCAGGGAGCATAGATTTAAGGTAAGGGGCAGGAGGTTTAAAGGGGATGTGAAGAAAAATGTTTTTACCCAGAGTATGGTGGGAGTTTGGAACTCAGTGCCTGAAAGGGTGGTGGAGGCAAAGACCTTAATATAATTGAGGAAGTATTTAGATGTGAACTTGCGATCCCAAGACACACAAGGCTATGGGCCAAGTGCTGGGAAGTGGAATTAGAATAGTTAGGTGGTTGTTTTTGACTGCCACAGACTCGATGGGTTGAAGGGCCTTTCTGTGCTGTATGACTCTATGATTCTACGAAGACACTCAGATCCCTCTGTACCACCAAGTTATGCAATCTCTCCCTATTTAATTATTGTGCTACTTTTCTATTCTTCCTGTCAAATTGGACAAGTTCACACTTTCCCATATTTTACTCCCTCTGCCAAATTTTTGCTAACTCACTTAACATATCTATAGCCCTTTGCAGGCTCACTACCTCCTTTTGACAATTAACATTCCTCCTTATTTTGGTTTTATTGACAAGTTTAGCCGTGGAAATGGGAGAATCCAGTTGCTGTGGTCCACCTAGGTAGCAATGACATAGATAGGTCTAGGAAAGGGGTTCTCCTTCGAGAGGCTGCAGCTCGGGGCTAAATTAAGAAGCTGAACATCTCGGGGTAGTAAAGATGAGGTTCAAAGATTGGAGTGGGGATAATGGGCTTTGATTCATGGGGTACTGGCACCATTACTGGAAAAAGTGGGAGCTGTCCCAATGGAACAGTCTTCACCTGCACCATTCAGGAATGATGGCTTCAACATTAGAAATTGATCACCTTGGCCATAAGCACAATAGCCAATGTCTATTCAGACCAATTATCTTCTGTGGAATGCTCAAATCAGTATGAAGGGAGCAGTCATGTGATCAAGATCACTATTTTGAACTATCTTTTATCACAGCATCCTGGTTGCTTTCGGGGTGGTCTTGAGAAGAAATATCTGAAGGCAGCAACAAAGTTGCATGCCTCTCTCTCTCTTTTTCAACTAAAATGAACTCTGCTTGTATCAAACTGGGAACGACAGAGACATTCAAAAGAAGACTTCAAATTCAAAAGCTAGCATTTCCACGAAAAAAATAACAAGGACTACCATTTAAAGAATTACTTCAGCTATGGACCCATAAGAACTCATAATTACTGAGCACTATTTACTTGCCTCATATCGTTCAATTGTAATGTGGCCAAAAGTTAATCTCCTCTACTTTATAACTCATAATTTTGCATGCTTATGTGTTTTTTATTGTTCTTTTATGGAACATGGGCATCGCTGGCTCGGCAAGTATTTTTATTGCCCATCCCTAATTGCCCTTAAGGTGATGGTGAGCTGCCTTCTTGAACCACTGCAGTCCATGTGGTGTGGATATACCCACAGTGCTATTAGTAAGTGAGCTCCACAATTTTGACCCAGTGACAGTGAATCTATATAGTTCCAAGTACGGCTTGGAGGGGACCATGCAGATGATGCTCTTGTCCTTCTATGTGGTAGAGCTAACAGGTTTGGAAGGTGCTGTTGAACGAACCTTGGTGAGTTGTTGCAATTTATCTTGTAGATGGCACACACTGCTGAGTTGCTGTAATGCATCTTGTAGATGGCACACGTTGCTGCCCCTGTGCATTGGTGGTAGAGGGAGTGGATGGTGAAGCTGTAAATGTTGGATGGGGTGCCAATCAACTGGGCTACTATATGCTGGATGGTGTCAAGCTTCTTGACTGTTGCACTCATCCAGGGAAAGGGAAGGTATTCCAACAGACACCTGACTTGTGCCATGTAGTTCGTGGATAGGTTTTTCTCTTGCAGCCACAGTATTTATGTTGCTAGTCCAATTCAGTTTCTGCTCAATGGCAACCCTCTGGATGGTGTTTAATTCAAGGGGCGTTACATCCTCTCTTGTTGGAGATAGTCATTACCTGGCACTTGGGTGGTGCAATGCTACTCGCCTGTGTGCATGTGTGTGCGTGTATGTTTTCATCTTTAAACTCACAAAAGCCTGTCAGACTGAGTTCTCAGCAATCAGCACGTAATCGGTTAAGAACATACGCTGAATTGGCACATTCAACCTTATAACTTTCAAAAACCCTGGGCGGGATTCTCTGGTTCCACAGCCACGTATTACTTGGCGGCGTGCTGTTGACTGGCGGCAGGATTCTATCTTCCTGCCACTTGTCAATGGGATTTCACATTGTATCCAACCGATGCTGCCAGGAACCCTGTCGGCAGGAAAGGTGAATTGCAATGAATGGAGAATTCCGGCCACTGATACAATCAACCCAGGGGCAGAAGAAAATGGAAAGTCCTTGCGCCCATCCTCACCTGGTCGTAACGCACTGGCATCCACAAGCTCTCACATACTACTGCCATCTTCATTATGTGTTCATTACTTTAATTTCCTCAATACATTTATAATTAATAAACACTCCTCTTAATACCATAAGACATAGGAGCAGAATTAGGCCACTTGGCCCATCGAGTCTGCTCTGCCATTCAATCATGGCTGATATTTTCTCATCCCCATTCTCCTGCCTTTTCCCCTGATCCCTTTATTAATCAAGAACATATCTATCTCTGTCTTAAAGACACTCAGTGAATTGGCCTCCTCAGCCTTCTGCGGCAAAGAGTTCCACAGATTCACCATCCTCTGGCTGAAAGAATTTCTCCTCATCTCTGTTTTAAAGGATGGTCCCTTTAATCTGAGATGGTGTCCTCTGGTTCTAGTTTTTCCTACAAGTGGAAACATCCTCTCCACATCCACTCTATCCAGGCCTCGCAGTATCTTGTACGTTTCAATAAGACCCCCTCTCATCCTTCTAAAACACTTTACCACTGCTAGTAAACTTTACTACCACTACGATGCCGGCGTTGGACTGGGGTGAGCACAGTAAGAAGCCTTACAACACCAGGTTAAAGTCCAACAGGTTTGTTTCGAATCACTAGCTTTCGGAGCACTTCACCTAAGGAAGGAGCTGTGCTCCGAAAGCTAGTGATTCGAAACAAACCTGTTGGACGTTAACCCGGTGTTGTAAGACTTCTTACTGTTACGACTACTAATAAAACCTTACATTACAGATAAATTACCCATGTTTTAGAAGATAAATGAGGACAACACTCACCAACCAATCACTTACCAGTCCGCAGACTGGCCGTTGTCTGTGCTCTTTTAAAATGATGCCACCATTGCTCTTTGTGCTCTTTTAAAAATTTCAGAGTGAAGTGTTTTCTATTATTCATCAAAAAACCAATGTAAGGTAACCATGAAATTATTTCAGTGAACCGCAGTATTTCTCTGTACAGGAAGAAAACCTTGGTAAGCATTGCAACAAAAACACTGTTAAATCTCCAGAAGCAAGCAGAAAGGTCCAACCCTCAGCCATTAGAAATCTGCTCTGACTAACATTGCCACTGATGTGCTAACCGCCACATGGGAAGTTGTTTTGCCATCTGTACAAATTATCTCAAGCAGGAGTGCCAACAGAATTGTGATTTTGAACAGTGACACTCCATCCAGCTCTTTGCCATAAGGACACCTTGAGTCCCTGCGTTCCCAAGATAGTTGCAAAATTAGCATTGTCTAGTTGTGGACTTGACACTAAAGCATGTGTGTTTGTGACTGACAATCAATCCTCTACAGCCTGTGCTTTTTATAGGCCTGTTAGGTACATGAAACAGTACCAGGTAACGTGGAAGAAATGCGAAGAAGCAGCAGTGCAGTGTTGAGATACATTCCATATAACTGTGATCATTTCACCCCAGTGCTGACTGATAACCAGGGAATAAGTAGTCTGATGAGTTTTAGATTCAGTGCTGCAAACTCCTTTGCAGACACTGATGCTCTTGTTTCTGATGGGACTTTTTCATCATCCAGCAAAACTATAACAAACTTGACAATATATTTGGAGCTCGAAGTTGAGTTGCTTGGAGAAGAGTACGAGAATTTCCTGCAATCAAACTAGAGAAACAAATCTCACAGCTTCTCTCAACCAAGCTGCACACTTTTCAAAATAAAGGGCCTAATATTCCTGCTGTTGTCAATTTTAGAAAAAAACATGACTGGAAACACGAATGGACTACTCATATGTTAGGTTTTTGGACAATGTCTTTTAACTTAGGATAAAGCAAAGAGGGGTCATGTGACCTGTTCTGACGCCTGCCTAGCGTGGCAGTTAGAAATTAAACAGAGCCATCCTAGGGGAAGTTGGCCGGTTCTTGGCGTATAAATTGAATATGGGTAAGAGTGAGGTCTTTGTTATCCAGGCGAGGGGGCAGGAGAGGAGGCTGGGAGAGTTGCCGTTTAAAGTGGTGGGAGAGAGTTTTCGATACTTGGGAATTCAGGTGGCACGGGGATGGGAGCAGCTACATAAATTAAATCTGGCCTGGTTAGTTGAGCAAATGAAGGAGGACTTTCGGAGGTGGGACATGCTCCCGTTGTCCTGGCTGGGAGGGTGCAGACCATAAAGGTGACGGTTCTCCTGAGATTTGTGTTTATTTTCCAGTGTCTCGCTATTCTTATCCCAAAAGCTTTTTTAAAATGGGTTAATGCGGTGATCTCTGAGTTTGTTTGGGAGGGCAAGACTCCGCGAGTAAGGAAGATGCTGTTGGAGCGGAGCACAGGGGTGGGGGGGCTGGCTTTGCCGAACTTTAGGAATTATTACTGGGCGGCATATGTAGCTGTAATTAGGAAATGGGTAGTGGGGGAGAGGTCGGTGTGGGAAGGGGTGGAGGCAGCGTCATGTAGGGACACAAGCTTAGGGGCACTGATAACTGCACCTCTGCCGTTCTCGCCGGCTCGGTACTCCACGAGCCCGGTGGTGGTGGCAGCTCTGAGAGTTTGGGGGCAGTGGCGGAAGCGTATGGGAGTGGAGGGAGCGTCGGTGTGGGCTCCAATTTGTGGTAACCACCGGTTTGTCCCGGGGAGGTTGGATGGGGGGTTTCGGAGGTGGCAGAGAGCAGGGATTGGGAGGCTGGAGGATCTGTTTATTGATGGGAGCATTTCTTGTTTCGAGGATTTGGAGGAGGAGTTTGAACTGCCAGGAGGGAATGGGTTTCGGTATCTGCAGGTGAGGGATTTTGAGCAGGTTCCGGCCTTCCCACTTCTACCGCCCCAGGGGATACAGGATATAAACAGGGGTCGGGGAGGGGAAGGTCTCGGATATTTATAAAGAGCTCATGGAGGGGGAGGGAACCCAGATAGGGGAGGTAAAACGTAAATGGGAGGATGAGTTGGGCAAGGAACTAGAGGCGGGTCTGTGGGAGGCTGCTCTGAGCAGAGTCAACACGTCCTCATCACGTGCCAGGTTCAGCCTGACAATTTAAGGTGGTCCACCGGGCGCACATGATGGTGGGCCCGATCAGTAGGTATTTTGAAGGGGTGGAGGACAGGTGTGAGAGATGTGCAGGAGGGCCCACAAATCATGTCCACATGTTTTGGGCAAATCCGAAGCTCAGGGGATTCTGGCAGGGATTTGCCGATATCATGTCCATGGTTTTAAAGACAAGAGTGGCACAGAGTCCAGAAGTGGCGATTTTTGGAATGTCGGAAGACCCGGGAGTCCAGCCTCCTTGGTAGCCCAGAGACAGATCTTATTGGCTTGGAGGGACTCAGAGCCCCTGAAATCAGGGGGGTATGTGTTAGCGACATGGCCGGGTTTCTCAGGCTTGAGAAAAATCAAGTTTGCCCTAAGAGGATCAACGTTCGGGTTCGTCCGGAGGTGGCAGCCGTTTATCGACTTCTTCGGGGAAAATTAAATTGTTAGCAGATATGATAGGGGGTAGGGGTTATGGAATGGGGGGGGGGGGGTAGGGGAAGATAGTTTAGTTTAGTTTAGGCGGGATCTGCGAGAGGAGGAGGAGGGACTGGGGAATTTTATAAGCCATGTTGGCTGGGTATGATTGTTGGTTGGAGGGGGGGGTGTTATTTACTGAGTTATGTTTAATCTGTATTTGTTGTTATAAAATCATAAATGCCTTAATAAAATGTTTTACAAAAAAAAAGTAATTAAACAGAGCCTGTGTTCTTTCGCTGTAAAGGTGTAAGGTGTTCACACTTGGAGACAATGGTGGCAGCATCTGTGTTTACAGTGTTGAGACTGCTAGTCTCCATGTCCAAGGATGGGGTTGAGAATATCGGGTTGTAAACAGCTGTAATTTAAACTGTCTATTTACTTCAAAGATGAAAGAGAGCTGGAGGCTAAAGTATAAGCTAATCAACATTTCTACCTGGATACAATGCGCATGTGATTCATGTTGCATGAAGATGGGCTTTGAGAGAGTTAGGCTTTCCAAGATGTCCCTGAAAACTCTCAGATATAGTCAGTTTTCCAAGAACCAAGAGGAAGGGAGCAGCTAAAAGCCAAAAATCTCTATGGTTCGTCATTCAGGAATGTGGGTGAGAGCTTGCGTATGGATTGAAAGGACCAAATTCTGAGGGCTTGCACGAGCAAAAGAATCTCTTGGAAAAAAAATCCTTCACCATGAATGACAATAATAGGGTTAAAGGTTACCAAGCCTGGAAAGGAAAAGAATGGAAGTAAATCCTTGAAAACTAAGAATTTACTGTTCGGCCATTTTCTGCTTTGAGAGGCTGCTCACCCTCCAAGGTGCTGGCTACTCTCTTCTGTAAGGCAGAAGCAGGCCCCATCATGGCTGTCACCTGCCTTTGTCACTCATGCTCTTCAGGCAGCTCACGTCTCTTGGCAATATGTTCAGCATTAATTGAGCAGCGAGCTCCCGTCTGGCCCAATTAGTGCATATACATTTGAAGATTGCGACACAGGGTGGGACCCAGAAACTATCTGCCCATGGGATTTCCGACCCTGGATTGAAAATCAAGCCTTTCTATCTTTGATTTATACATTAGCTTACATTTAAGCATCTACACACTGCTTGTAATAATAGTGCACAAACAGATCCTTTCACTTACCAACACCTAATCTATCATCTTCTCTCTTCACAGAGCCAGGAATAACTCATTGATTTATTACGAATGTCCAAAACAGAAAACACTTGGCTGAGTAGCAATTGTCATCATCTTACAAAAAACAAGCACAAATATAGATCTTTAAGAATAAAATTGGATTTGTGCTGGACTGCAAAGTAGGATGAAAAGGTTTGAACTCCTGTTCTTAGAGGAAGTTTTGTTTCTATCAGTCAGCCAGTCCCCGGGAAACTCAATAAGCACTGACTACATAATAAAATTAGCGGTTTCTCCCTCCCTCTCCCAAGACAACAATGAGTTGTTTTGCCTTCTTTTCCACGACCTTGCTCCCTCTTGAAACTCCCTCTCTCTTCCTGCATCTCATTCCTCTCCTGTACAGCAGCTTTTTCCCTAAGCCTTGTTGACCGCAGCAGGAAAAGCACACAGACAGGACGATTGCCATTGTAGTGCTGAATTACCCCATGAGGGGTTGTAGCTGTGAAGCTTGGATCAGTGTGCTAACCTGCACCATTAAGAATTAGCATGTGGACAGGTACTCAACTTCATCAGGGCCCTAGTGGGGTGATAGCTTAGCTCTTCACTGACTTCTTCTTGAGCCCACTCAACTCTTTTCTCTCTCCTATATTTTGCGCACCGTCATGCAGAGACAGAAATGTAAAAGCTTTCGTTTGTAGTAGTTTGACTGAGTGGAATAATTGCGTTATTATCCCTGTAGAAACTAATAACTTCAAAAAGACATTAGAATTTCCAGTTAATAGCCAAAAGGATGAAACAAAAAGGTTTCATGTTTAAAGACTTTTACTGTAACATATAAACTAAGAGCAATTTTGACTAAACACAATTTGTGTAGGAAACTTAAACTTCAAACTACCGCATAGAACTTTTCCCATTTTCCTTCCAGGACAACTGAAAATCCTGCTTCATGATTATTCTTTGCACTGTCCCTTAAGGTGCATATTTAATTATCTTAAAAGCAGCCCAAGGCACTGGGACTACTCTATTAAATCTCCACATGTCAGAGGTTTCTCATCATAAAAGAAAACACGGAACTGTTCCCTGAACGGAACCTGACAACTAAACACTAATGCGTGCACCAAATGTTCCTGCTTTTTGTTCAGTGATATCCTGTTGGCCTTCCCTCATCCATTAATAAGCTCCTTAAGCACCTCAGCAATTCTTTAACAGGAGCGAGGGAGCACTCGGGTCTCGCTCCCTGCTCTTGCCCCCTCCGGCTCTCACTTTGAACATTCCAACATGTCCCAGAGGAATCAGGACACATACACGCCATCTGGGAATGTTATTTTCCAAACACGCCACTCCTGTTCTTACCCACACGGGTGATTGAAAATCATAGAGTCGTAGAAAGTTTACGGCACACGAACAGGCCACTTGACCCATTGTGTCTGAGCCACCCAGCCTAATGCCACTTTCCAGCATTTGGTCCATAGCCCTGCAGGTTAGGTATACATCTGGACATCTTTTAAATGAGTTGAGGCTTCCTGTCTCCACTACCCTTTCAGGCAGTGAGTTCCAGACTCTGAGTTTCTCCACACCGCTGGATGCTTCAGCTCTTCAGTAACTCCACTACCGGCAGCGCAAGGAGGTGAATCCAGCCCCTCATATACAATTAGTTTTCTGTGATTAACCGCTTGTTGTACACAATGTCCGCCTATTAAGAGCAACAATTTCCTTGAAAATGTTAATGCAATTAGCGTTCTCATGGAAATTACTTGCTGCAAAAGGTTTCCTCTCCCATTATCAAAAGTTAATAAGGGCATGGTGAGGACAAAGAGGCATCTGGGACCTTGGTGAATGATGGACCCCACAGACTATCTCCTTCAGCGAAGGAGGAATGACTCAGAAGGGGGGTGAATTAATGTGATATCAGATACGGAAAGCAAAAGATGAAGGCTAAGATTATCCGGCGCCGTCACGGTGGGGCCTACCCCAGGAGATTCGACGGCCCAGCCAAAAGTCCATTGACTTTCAGCAGGTCTGGATTTTCCCAGTGGCGGGCAGGGCTGGAAAATCCCACCCAATGAGTGAGACAGAAAACAACCAGAAATTTAAAAAAAACATATTTCACATCTTTAATAACAGGTCTATGAATGAGCTTAATGATTTCCTTTCTAGGCTCTAACAATAATCATGTCATTCAAAAGGTACTTGTGCTGTTAATTTTAAGACTGAACTTTGAACAGCAATGAGGTGATGGGCAATTAATTTGCAAGTTCAGCGGGTTCTGTGAGGTGAGGGCCGCACGGTGTCAATGTGGTTAGCACTGCTGCCTCACGACGCTGAGGACCCGGTTTGATCCCACCCCCAGGTCACTGTCCGTATGGGGTTTGCACATTTTCCCTGTATCTGTGTGGGTTTCAACCCCACAACCCAAAAGATGCGCAGGGTGGGTGGATTGGCCATGCTAAATTGCCCCTTAATTGGAAAAAAAATTGGGTGCACTAAATTTATTTTAAAAAAGAAACAAGAAGTTCTGTGTGGCTGAGGGTGAACCAAGCTACTCAGGAGCATAAATGAGCCAGAAACTTCTGGAGATTTGCAATCCACAGCTCATCTCTTCATCCCCTCAACTTTCTAGCCATTTAGCGCATTAATAACATAATTACTGTTGCTTATTTCCATCACCCAGTAACATCATTCCCTAAATGGTGCACCCATACATGGAAATGTTGATACTTTACCGTCAATGCCCCTCCTACCTTCGCACTATTTCATTATTTTGTGTATCTATTGCCAAATCTCCATCATGTAGTTAAGACCATGTTGACTCTTTGAGTGACAGATCAGCAGGACACTTTATCTGCATATTTTAAAAAATTTGTTCACAGCATAAGGGTGTCACTGGCCATCTCTCTTTGCCTTTGCAAAGGCGATGGTGAGTCAACCACTTTCTTGGCAACCGAATGGCCATTTCAGTGAGCAGTTAAGAGTTAACCTGAGGTCTGGAGTCATGTTTAGGCCGGACTGGATAAGCATGGCAGATTTCACCCCTAAAGAATGATTACTACCCTTTACTGCTATCAGCTATTCATTTCAGAATTATTTAATTAACTGAATTTAACTTCTCCATTGAGGAATTTGAATTAATATCTCCAGGTCTAGAGATCAAAAATTATCTGTTATATTTCTTGTTTTGTGGGTTATAATTTAAAAGGAAGAATTTCCAAAAATGTGTATACATAACAAGGTTTTGCCCTCTGGTAACCCTTTTAACAAAGCATTTCAATTATTGATCCGGTGACTTAGCCAATGTGTTACCATACCTTCACCAAAAAGCTGCTTGCATTCAATAGCACATGGACATGTTTGATAAATTGGGAGATTCTCATTTGTCATTTGTCCATTTTCCAACAAAAATGCAAACAAAAGCTGGTATAATAATGTTTTCAACATTTATACTGAATATAGCTGCCTTATTAGCATCATGGGAAGTGTTAAAGAATCAGTATCACAGACGCACCATGACAGACTGCTAATTTTTCATTGCCTCCAACAGAATTATATTCACAGGAAGCAGCACTTAAAAGTAGCCGGTGCCCAGATTTTTCTTGGCAGCTTTAACTCATGAAAAACAGACAAATCTTCTGCCTGATGATTATATAGGAACATTGGGTCTATATTTTACAGGAATCGTTGTATTTCTTGGTGCACTTGAGCAGTCTAATTGTCCTTCCGAAAATATGAAAATACCTGTTCAGAAGTTGAATTTTAATCATGGTTTGAAGTTCTGGTGTTGTGGCAGCAGCTTTATCGATTGGGCAACTTCTTGCTGCAAGCTGTGTTTATGGCTTGGAGGTGAAAATTAGGAGTCGCAAGAATGGTGTTACTTCTGAAATGGTCGAACTGCAACACACTTCATATATTTGGAGAATATGAATTTTGGCCTGCATTTTGCAAAAGCCCGGTTGTATACTCCAATAAAGGTAGTAACCAAATGGATATTTTATTTTGGCTGCAGACGGATAGCTGGGTATAGGCTTGGCTGTCAGTTGGAAGGTACTGACATTGACAACACTTATCATTACTTTTCTCTATCTATTCTGCTGGTTCTGATCCACTTATCCCCTTGTCGGATGGCTGCGGGAGCACTATATCTTGGGGTATATACTCCATTCTTTTGTGCAAGTACAGTGGCGAGAGATTCTGGCAGCGCCACTCTCGCTGGTCGGAGTTGCGCCCGATTCCGCACTTGGAGCCTCATTAATTTCACACGAGTGAATCACGTGGCGGGTCAGGAGCGGATTCATCCACCCACCGTTAGCTAACGGATTCTAAGGTCTGGGTGCCATATTTAAACGCCAGTCCAGCACAGTCATATCACTCTCTCCAGCCTCCTTGTCTTCACCTAACAATACAGGATGTCAGGAACCCAGGGGCGAAAGGCTAGCAGCCTTAAAAAAAAGCCTGCAGTCTGATTCAACCACCATGCCTTCAAGGCCTTGATTCGAGGCAGGCACAGAGGCTTGTCCTCTACCCCAGGGATAGCACAAGGAAGCACACCAACCTCACATCTCTGGCCTACGAGGCTATTGCCCAGGATGTCAGTGCGGCTGGCAACTGCGCCAAAAGCACCATCCAGTGCAGGAAGCAGATGTATGATCTCATCCTCTCCACCCACGGTAAGTCTGCTCTCATCTCCCTCCAGTATCAAACACTCTTACTGGCATTATGTCCTCAAGCAGCTACTCTCCACTGATCTCAAACGTCCAAGAGCGGAAGGTGCATATCAACACTCATATTCCATAAGACCATAAGACATAGGAGCGGAAGTAAGGCCATTCGGCCCATCGAGTCCACTCCACCATTCAATCATGGCTGATTTCAACTCCATTTACCCGCTCTCTCTCCATAGCCCTTAATTCCTCGAGAAATCAAGAATCTATCAACTTCTGTCTTAAAGACACTCAACGTCCCGGCCTCCACCGCCCTCTGTGGCAATGAATTCCACAGACCCACCACTCTCTGGCTGAAGAAATTTCTCCTCATCTCTGTTCTAAAGTGACTCCCTTTTATTCTAAGGCTGTGCCCCCGGGTCCTAGTCTCCCCTGCTAATGGAAACAACTTCCCTACATCCACCCTATCTAAGCCATTCATTATCTTGTAAGTTTCTATTAGATCTCCCCTCAACCTCCTAAACTCCAATGAATATAATCCCAGGATCCTCAGACGTTCATCGTATGTTAGGCCTACCATTCCTGGGATCATCCGTGTAAATCTCCGCTGGACCCGCTCCAGCGCCAGTATGTCCTTCCTGAGGTGTGGGGCCCAAAATTGCTCACAGTATTCTAAATGGGGCCTAACTAATGCTTTATAAAGTTTCAGAAGTACATCCCTGCTTTTATATTCCAAGCCTCTTGAGATGAATGACAACATTGCATTTGCATTCTTAATTACGGACTCAACCTGCAAGTTTACCTTTAGAGAATCCTGGACTAGGACTCCCAAGTCCCTTTGCACTTTAGCATTATGAATTTTGTCACCGTTTAGAAAATAGTCCATGCCTCTATTCTTTTTTCCAAAGTGCAAGACCTCGCATTTGCCCACGTTGAATTTCATCAGCCATTTCTTGGACCACTCTCCTAAACTGTCTAAATCTTTCTGCAGCCTCCCCACCTCCTCCATACTACCTGCCCCTCCACCTATCTTTGTATCGTCGGCAAACTTAGCCAGAATGCCCCCAGTCCCGTCATCTAGATCGTTAATATATAAAGAGAACAGCTGTGGCCCCAACACTGAACCCTGCGGGACACCACTCGTCACCGGTTGCCATTCCGAAAAAGAACCTTTTATCCCAACTCTCTGCCTTCTGCCTGACAGCCAATCATCAATCCATGTTAGTACCTCGCCTCGAATACCATGGGCCCTTATTTTACTCAGCAGTCTCCCGTGAGGCACCTTATCAAAGGCCTTTTGGAAGTCAAGATAGATAACATCCATTGGCTCTCCTTGGTCTAACCTATTTGTTATCTCTTCAAAGAACTCTAACAGGTTTGTCAGGCACGACCTCCCCTTACTAAATCCATGCTGACATGTCCTAATCCGACCCTGCACTTCCAAGAATTTAGAAATCTCATCCTTAACAATGGATTCTAGAATCTTGCCAATAACCGAGGTTAGGCTAATTGGCCTATAATTTTCCATCTTTTTCCTTGTTCCCTTTTTGAACAGGGGGGTTACAACAGCGATTTTCCAATCCTCTGGGACTTTCCCTGACTCCAGTGACTTTTGAAAGATCATAACTAACGCCTCCACTATTTCTTCAGCTATCTCCTTTAGAACTCTAGGATGTAGCCCATCTGGGCCTGGGGATTCCCACAGATACTTTCACATCACCATCAGCCCATCTGCCGTGTTGCTCATAGTCCATCTTCCAGCTGCTCGGGGGAGGACTCGCCACACACAGGGGACATGCATTTCACCCAACCGCTCATGTATTTCACCCAACCTCTGCTCCATCCTTCTGATCATGTCTTTCTTTTGTCTTCATCCAGTATAAGCTGGTACACAACAAATGTGAGTGAGCCTAATGCAGGGGATGGACAGCCGAGGTCATTGCTCTCACTAAATTCAAGGAGGTTTCAGCCAGCCTTACTGGGGAAAGAGAGGGATCACTCCTGTAGCTGCTCCCAACAACCTTGTATGGATCTCAGCTCCATCACTTCATCAAATCCTGACAATCACAATGAGTCAAAAATAGCTTTAACTTATCCACTAAAACTGTCATTTACTTCGTGCAGATTGAGGAGATCCATGCAGCTGAGCAGTTCTCTGAGACCCCAGAGCACATCTGAGGACGAGGGGGGCTCATGAAGAACAATCACAGCACTCACCCACACCCTCCACCATCGCAGAGACACACACCTTGGTGGGGCGTAGCTCTAGACTAGATTTGGGCTCACTTTCTGGAGAGAACCTCACAGACATGGTCCCACAGCAGTCAGAGGCAAGGACAGCCCAGATAGCTGGCATGTGGAGAGCTGCTGGAGACCAGCCACCCGCTCAGCCCCAGTCAGATGATGAGCCTTTGGGAGTGGCGGCTAGCTCACTGGTGGAGTTGCAACGACAGGCGGCAGATCAGGCAGAGCTTTGACAGTCATTCAGTGGACCAGAGCGAACAATGGAGGCGTTGTTCTGAATTCTGTCTGATGTCATGACACTGACACGTGAGTGCCTCAAGGTTCATCACAGGAAGGTTGGCAAACATCATAGAGGCCTTGGTCCAGGGGGTCCTGCTGAATTTGTGCTCAGCCCTGCACTCCATGGCCACACACCCTGGTGGGCACCATCAGGATGTAGGCCACATGGGGACAAGGCACCTCAACCTCCTTCCAGGTGCACCATCTCCTGCAGGAGTCACATTGGGGTTGTCTGGCACCGGAGGGAGGATGAGTGTCAGCCGGATACTCTGGGGGTCTCCACTCACGACAATTCAAGGATGTACAGCTGCTCTGATCACTTCTGCCTGTGACCACACCAACTCCAGCAGTGCAAACCATCAAGCGTGCTTCTGCCCCTGAACAGGAGACCCTTATCAGGCTGGGGCCCACCAGGGCTCGGGCCACCAGAGGACATCCATCAATTTACAGGCATCAGGACGTAGCAGTAACAGGCTGCAGCCACCCCTGCTGATATTACCTCTGGTTCATGGGTGTGCTGCCACTGCAAATAAATTGTACTTTTGAAACCTATTGGAAGTATATGTGAATGTGCTGGTCAAATGGAAGCATTTTGATTTTGTTCTTTGGAATCCTCTTATTTCAGCCTTCGTCTCACTCAGTCTGTGTCCCATTTTAAGCTTAACATTCATGTGGTGTCAACCTCAGTACAACAGTCTCCGGACCCTTGTGTTGTCAGTGAGCTGTGTGCACATCTTTATTAGGACTGTATGATAGGTAGGTTTTGAACCCTTATTCCTAAAGGGGCAGTAATGGTTGAAGACAGCTCATCAGCAAAGATGCTGCAGTGGCACCTGGGTCTCCTCACTGTTAGTATCTGAATCCAAGACGCACACTATCGGATGAAAGCCCTAGCCTGGTCCACATCTCAGTCACGGTGCTGCTTGCATCATTAGATGAAGTTGAAAGCAACAAGCCTCGTATCAAATCATTGTTGTTCCTCAGTGGACTTTAAATTGACAGAGTGAGCACGTTAGATAATCATCAATAACCACAGCTAAGATCAACTCCTAACGAGTCATGGGGTCAGAACCCTCAAGTATGACTGCGGGAGCCTTCCTCTCTGCGATGTTTCAGCTATCTCCTGAGGTGACAGAGAAAGGCTTAAAGGGCTAGAGGACATGTTTCCAGATGACCAGAGATAAATTTACTCATCTTGGAACCTGTCAGCTAGTAAAGCATCGCAGACATGTCTCCCACTGCTTCCCTCCTCCATGGCATCAACGTGCTCATCTTGGCCCTAGCAGCCTCCTGAGCTTCCTGCACCTCCTCATCTTCGTCCTGCAATGAGCCCTCAACCTCCTCCGATTCATCTTCTGGCAAGGGCACATCTCTCTGCAGTGCCGGATTGTGAAGGACACAGCACACTGCCATCGTGCAGGAAACCCTCTCCAGCTCGTACTGCAGTGAGCCACCTGAGTGGTCCAGGCATCTCAATCGCATCCTCAGAAAGTCCTGCGTCCGGGCGACGTACTGGAGACAACAGTCAGTGTTTAAGTGGGTGGCCCATATCCCCCAGCAACCCATCCCTGAAGATGTTCTGGCCTCTGAAATTCAAACTTGAGAGGAGGCTGCATGAGTCCAGCAGGACATCGCTGTCCAGATAGACACTGGTGTGTGGCACCGGATGAGGAAGATCAGTGTCATCCCCAATCTTGGGCGTAATACTGATCCGTGTTGGTAAAACGGTGAGGTGTCTATCATAACCAGCTCGGCATGGAGCTTGAGGTCAGGAAACAATGTGCCCCAACAGAGTGGCATTCAGCACATCAGGAGTGATGCAACACTGTAGCAGGTACAAGCTAAGAATGTTGCACTCACCCCAAAGTCTCGAGTGAACTGAGGTCCGCCTTGTGCACGTCACTCTTTTTAACCAAATAGAAAATGCTGGAAAATCACTTCAGTGTTGACTGGGGTGCCCTGTAAAGATGGTGCCCCGATCTCTGTGGAGCCGAATGCCAGCCCTATCAGGCCTTATTCTGTCAGAGTGATGGCGAAAACCATGCCCACTCATGTTTTTTTCTCAGAAGGGGCTCAAGATCTGGAGAGAAAACTGGAGTGTGCAACTGGAGAGTGACACGTCGGTTTTCAGTCTGAGCCTGATACTTTGAAAAAATACGGTAAGGTTCCCCGCAATATATTATGAACTTGCTCTTCACACGGTAGCGGTGTCAACAATTTATGGCACGCTAAGTCAGAAATTAAAAAAAGGAGGCAAAATGAGGAAATCACAAATAGGGCCACATATGTTGTTATTTTTCGCAACAGTGCCTCCGAGGTTTGATGTTTCAAGCCAGGAATTCCAGACCAAGCTCTATATGCAGCTAATTCCTACAATCTGCATATATCTAAGCTGGAGTGTCTGCCAGCAGGGAGGTACTGACATTGACAACATTTTGCTTGACAGTGCCTGCAGAGTATTCCACAACGCAGTATCTAAAATTGTAATGATACAGGTTGACTTTTGAAATAACGGGCCAGCTTCATTACAATCGAAACCTGTTCATTTGAATGGTGGAATCAAATTGACCAACAGACTGATCAAACACATCCACACTGATGTACAAGTCACTGCACTTATTGGAAGCCACTTCAATAATTCTGACCTGAAAGATGTTTTGTTTGTTTTTAGCTAATGGTTACATCTTAGTTGTTTGTATAATTGGAACTTGTTGTGAATATTTGCTATGCACGAATTTCTGGAACTTACAATTGGCTGAACAATCAAATAACTAAATTTTTTCTAAATAAATTACTGTGACTTGTACACAAATTAAAGTGTTTGAAGCTGCAGCGAGTTTGATGCATGCTTCATTATTATGTATTCATTCATGAGTTGTGGGTATCGCTGGCTAAGCCAGTATTTATTGCCCATCCCTAACTGCTCTTGAGAACGTGGTGCTGAGCTGCCTTCTTGAACCGCTGCAGTCCATGTGGTGTAGGTCCACCCACAGCGATGTTAGGGAGGGAGTTCCAGGATTCTGACCCAGCGACGGTCGAGGAACGGCAATATATTTCCAAGTCAGAATGGTGAGTGATACGGAGGGGAACTTTCAGGTGATGGTCTCATCAGGCCTCTGCTGATCTTGTCCTTCTAGATGGTTGTGGGTTTGGAGGATGCTGTTTAAGGAGCCTTGGTGAATTCCTGCAGTGCATCTTGTCGATGGTTCACATGGCTGCCACTGTGCATTGGTGTTGACCTGTGTCTATGTTTGTGGAAGGGATGCCAGTCAAGCAGGTTGCTTGTCCTGGATGTGTGTCAAGCTTCTTGAGTGTTATTGGAGCTGCACTCATCCAGGTAAATGGAGAGTATTCCATCACATTCCTGATATGTGCTTTATAAATGATGGGCAGGCTTTGGGAAGGCAGGAAGTGAGTGACTCACTGCAGGATTCCCAGCCTCTGGCCTGCTCTTGTACTCATAGTATTTATACGGCGAGTCTCGTTCAGTTTCTGATCAATGGTAACCCCAAGGATTTTGATAGTGAGGGATTCAGTGATGGTAATGCCATTGAATGTCAAAGGGCAATATTTAGATTCTATCTTGTTGGAGATGGTCCTTGTCTGGTACTTATGTGGTACAAATGTTATTTGCCACTTCTTAGTCCAAGCCTGGATAGTGTCTAGGTCTTGGTGTATTTGGATATGGACGGCTTCAGTGTGTAATGAGTTGCAAATGGTGCTGAACATTGTGCAATCATCAGTGAAAATCCCACATCTGACCTTACGTTAGAAGAAAAGTCACTGATGAAGCAGCTGAAGATAGTTGGGCCAAGGATATTACCCTGAGGAACACCTGCAGTGAAATCTCGGAACTGGGATGATTGACTTCCAATCACCACTGCCATCTTCCTTTGTACTAGGTATAACCCCAATCAGAAGAGAGATTTCCCTCTGATTCCCATTGACGCTAGGGACGGGGTATCTCAATTAGCCAATGTGTAAAAGGTCGGCCAGCAAGGCACTGGCCAGAGAAACCCAGTAGGGATCTACCGAATAGTGTACATGTCGTTTGTGTAAGTAAAACTTTGTTTCTTATTTTACTCGGTGTGGACTCCCCAAGTCCATATTCCATGTCCATATTAAAATTGGGATGAATCATCCACTTCTGGCTGAAGATTATTACAAAAGCTTCAACCTTGTCTTTTGTACAGATGTGCTGGCTGTGGTAGGGTTCTGTAGTAATGTGCTACACTGGCTGCAAAATTCTGGTGCTGTCTTATGGATGCTCCAAAAACATAAGCGGTATGGGTTGCGTGACTGGTCACTATTGGCATGGCCTAGACAATGGCCAATTCTGGGAAGGGCACCAGCACGGGCATGAAATGAAAAATCGCTTGTTGTCATAAGTAGGCTTCAAATGAAGTTACTGTGAAAAGCCTCTAGTCGCCACATTCCGGCGCCTGTTCGGGGAGACTGTTACGCATGCCATGCGTGCACCAGAAACATGAGGAGACATCAGATCATGACATCAATCAGACATTTTGATGTGATATTTGTTGCTGCAAATTTGGCCACACATTAACCACTGAACGCTGACGCCAACCACTCTCAACTGTGCGCGCATTCAGCTGTACATGGGACCTTCGCTGGCATTATTTAAAGGGTCAGGTATCCAAGCTGCAGGTGGGGTTGGTGCTTTTGACTTACTTCTGCTATTGCAGCTAATGGGAACATGATGGCTTCTCTTTGGAAGTCAGCTGGTGGGTTTGTGTGTCCATTCTGGGAGGGCCTAGAATGTTGGCACCTGTCGTCTGCATGTGGTATGGAGGTTGTTGTTGCCGAGCCTCTGGGCCTGAAACGTGACCCACATAAGGAACAGAGGCTGCAGAGGTCCTGGTCAGTCTGAGCTTCTTGACACATGGTAGTTTCTATGTTTGTCAGCCATTGTTAAGCCAGGGAAGTGAAGCCGAGCAGGAAAGCCAGCATACAGCATATGTTGCTCACCCTCTTAGCAGAAGCTCTTGTCTCAGCAGAATCTAAAGCTGAGGCAATCCATATTTGTCAGGTGAACACTTGACGTTCTTAGCCAGGCCTTGCCAGGATTGGAACTATGTGACTGAATCATGTGAGACTGCATTCTAAGTCAGAAATGAGACTTTGACAGGGCCATGCAAATGGGGCGTGTCCATATCAAGGGCCTGAAGCATTTTCCCTTCTAGGTGCCAAAGGTCATGAGCCAGTAGGTTAGCCAGGAGAGAGTGTGCCGGATGGAAATGAAGAGATCCTGCAGGATAGCCTTTCCTCTATCATTACGTACCAGCCTTCCCGAACAGGCGCTGGAATGTGGCGACTAGGGACTTTTCACAGTAACTTCATTTGAAGCCTTCTTGTGACAATAAGCGAGTTTCGTTTCATTTCGGCTCCCTTCTTCTATCCCCCAAGACCCTTCTTAGGGTTCCCACACCCCATACTCTTTCTGTCAGACAACCATGTTCTGGCCTGCCTGGACAGCCACCTGGACGAGCTCAGTGAAACAGCTCAGCGTCTTCTCTACCGCTCCAAAAAAGCTCCCCATATAAAGAAAGCAGCTCGTACTCACTCCTGCTGCGTGCCTCCCTTAACCAGTTGTGAATTTGAAGGCATATGTTTCTTATTTGCTGCTGACATGGTTGCACAGCTGAGCTTTAATTCGGCGGCCATGTGTTTTAATGAGTATGTATGACATGCTAATGCAGTGCTTCCCAAGCCTTTTCCCTCTGTGACCCCATTTTGAAGCTTGAAAATTGCCATGACCCCATTGTGAAAGTGGGGTGGGTGTGTAGAGCTTTGGCTCTGGGAATGGTGTAGGGGGTGGGGGCGTTAGGTTTGTGAGATCAAAGGAGGAGGGATATGTGAGAGCAGAGGGCAGTGATTCAGTGTGGTGGGAATTATTTAAACTGCAGGTTTCTCATCTCCCTTTTCACAGAAGGAATCAGGCCTCAAAGATCTGCCCATTAGGGCACACTCACCGATTTAAACAAACCCAGAGGATTTCAATGGGCCCAGCAGCTCTTAGCATTCAGTTCGTGCTCCGCGGCAGCCATTGCCGCCTCGCAGCTTACGACCCTAAAATCTCACCTCGCGACCCCCACAGGGGAGGGTCACAATCCCCAGTTTGGGAAAGCCTGTGTTAATGCATTAAAATTAGGTTTCTGATGCTTGTTGTCAGGAACCATGATCCGCCTTTAATCCGCTGCCAACGGAATTCCCAACATTCCCACCATGAGAATGCTGACATTTTGCCTCTCCCACAATTAAGTGCCTTGTTTTCCATTCCCAGGAGCTTCACCAGATTCCGTCCTGTGAATAACCTGATTTGAATAACCAAAAATCACCTTAAAAGCTATCAGGAACCATTTATTCGTTTCATTGGATTGGATTGGATTGGATTTGTTTATTGTCACGTGTACCGAGGTACAGTGAAAAGTATTTTTCTGCGAGCAGCTCAACAGATCATTAAGTACATGAGAAGAAAAGGGAATAAAAGAAAATACATAATAGGGCAACACAACATATACAATGTAACCACATAAGCACTGGCATCGGGTGAAGCATACAGGGTGTAGTGTTAATGAAGTCAGTCCATAAGAGGGTCATTTAGGAGTCTGGTGACCGTGGGGAAGAAGCTGTTTTTGAGTCTGTTCGTGCGTGTTCTCAGACTTCTGTATCTCCTGCCCGATGGAAGAAGTTGGAAGAGTGAGTAAGCCGGGTGGGAGGGATCTTTGATTATACTGCCCGTTTTCCCCAGGCAGCGGGAGGTGTAGATGGAGTCAATGGATGGGAGGCAGGTTCGTGTGATGGACTGGGCGGTGTTCACGACTCTCTGAAGTTTCTTGCGGTCTTGGGCCGAGCAGTTGCCATACCAGGCTGTGATGCATCCCGATATGATGCTTTCTGTGGTGCATCTGTAAAAGTTGGTAAGAGTCAATGTGGACATGCCAAATTTCCTTAGTTTCCTGAGGAAGTATAGGCGCTGTTGTGCTTTCTTGGTGGTAGCGTCGACGTGTGTGGACCAGGACAGATTTTTTGAGATGTGCAGCCCGAGGAATTTGAAACTGCTAACCATCTCCACCTCGGCTCCGTTGATGCTGACAGGGGTGTGTACAGTACTTTGCTTCTGGAAGTCAATTAGCAGCTCTTTAGTTTTGCTGGCATTGAGGGAGAGATTGTTGTCGCTACACCACTCCACTAGGTTCTCTATCTCCCTCCTGTTTTCGGACTCATCGTTATTCGAGATCCGGCCCACTATGGTCGTATCGTCAGCAAACTTGTAGATGGAGTTGGAACCAAGTTTTGCCACGCAGTCGTGTGTGTACAGGGAGTAGAGTAGGGGGGCTAAGTATGCAGCCTTGCGGGGTGCCGGTGTTGAGGACTATTGTGGAGGAGGTGTTGTTGTTCATTCTTACTGATTGTGGTCTGTTGGTCAGAAAATCGAGGATCCAGTTGCAGAGTGGGGAGCCAAGTCCTAAGTTTTGGAGCTTTGACATGAGCTTGGCTGGGATTATGGTGTTGAAGGCGGAGCTGTATTCAATAAATAGGAGTCTAATGTAGGAGTCGTTGTTTTCGAGATGCTCTAGGGATGAGTGTAGGGCCAGGAAAATGGTGTCTGATATGGACCGGTTGCAGCGGTATGCGAATTGCAGTGGATCAAGGCGTTCTGGGAGTATGGAGGTGATGCGCTTCATGATCAACCTCTCGAAGCACTTCATTACGACTGAAGTCAGGGCCACTGGTCGGTAGGCATTGAGGCACATTGCCTGGTTCTTCTTTAGTACATTGGTGTGCAGTCATCACTTTCTCAATAAGCCCATTTTGCAATATTTAAATGTTTTTATAAAGTGCTCATACTGTTCTTGCACCAATAAAGCACAGCTTAATTTTCATTTTAATTTTAAGATTCCACTGGAAAGCAGAATTCAAGAAATGTCACCATGGCGATTAGTTCCATCGGAGGTTGGCTAGTGTTATGAATGGGATGTAATAAGCCTCACGGGACCCACGAGGATGACCCAATAAATCTCCCCGTAGATCTCCAGGAATACCTGAGGGGCAGAGGCCTAGCAGCTGGGGCTCATGAACAAGGCACGTAAAAGCCAGCCAGGATTGGAACTGGGATGATCAATAGTCCCGGCTGGCACTTAGGTGCGTTATGCTGCATTGCGGCCTTTACTTTTATTTGATGAAATAAGCCTTTGTTGTTAAACCTTCTGGAGACTCCTGAGGATATTATCGGCTGGCTTCAAGCATAATGGCCCAGATCACCAGGGCTCTATTTTCAGCCAGGGCTTCCATTCCAGGCTGAAGCATAAATGGCCCAACGAAACCTCTCGAGGGCAAGACCGGTGAATGTAGGAGAGTCATGGAAGGGTACATCTCATTTTACGGCACCAGCTCCCATATTCAGTTAAGTTTTCAAAGGTCTCAAGTCTTTTTTTTTTAATTAGAATTTTATATTTTAGAAACAGATGCAACAAAGTTACAAAATAAGACCAATCATAAGGAGAGCGGGGAAAAAATGCTCAACATGCATTGGGCACAGAGTGGGACCAGAGAACAACATCACAACTGGCTCGGTTCAATCACTGGTCAAAACCAAATATTCCCACGACCCCCACCCCACCGGAAACAAAGGCCAGAACAAGCTAAAGTCATAAAAACATGACACAACAGGATGTTGCATCCCCTTCCACCCGCAGCCAGATCAGGTGCACAACAGCACAGAATCCCCTCGGCTCCAGCAGCACAGTATCAGCAACCCAACACAGCCATCTCCAAGGGTATCAAACTATTCGGAAGGACAGAGTGGATGGTAAGGGAGGTAGTATAGCTCTGTTATTTAAGGATGACATCCGGGCAACGGTAAGGGATGACATCGGTGCTATGGAGGATAAGGTTGGATCCATTTGGGTGGAAATCAGGAATAGTAAGGCGAAAAAGTCACTGATAGGAGTAGTCTAAAGGACACCAAATAGTAACAGGATGGTAGGGCAGGCAATAAACAATGAAATAACTGAAGCATGTAGAAATGGTACAGCAGTTATCATGGGGGATTTTAATCTACATGTCGATTGGTTTAACCAGGTCGGTCAAGGCAGCCTTGAGGAGGAGTTTATAGAATGTATACGCGAGAGTTTCCTAGAACAGTATGTAATGGAACCTACGAGGGAACAAGCGGTCCTAGATCTGGTCCTGTGTAATGAGACAGGATTGATTCAGGATCTCATAGTTAGGGATCCTCTCGGAAGGAGCGATCACAATATGGTGGAATTTAAAATACAGATGGAGGGTGAGAAGGTAAAATCAAGCACTGGTGTTTTGTGCTTAAACAAAGGAGATTACAATGGGATGAGAGAAAAACTAACTAAGGTAGACTGGGAGCAAAGACTTTATGGTGAAACAGTTGAGGACCAGTGGAGAACCTTCCAAGTGATTTTTCACAGTGCTCAGCAAAGGTTTATACCAACAAAAAGGAAGGACGGTAAAAAGAGGGAAAATCAACCATGGATATCTAAGGAAATAAGGGAGAGTATCAAATTGAAGGAAAAAACATACAAAGTAGCAAAGATCAGTGGGAGACTATAGGACTGGGAAATCTTTAGGGTGCAACATAAAGTTACTAAAAAAAGCTATAAAGAAGAGTAAGATAGATTATGAGAGTAAACTTGCTCAGAATATAAAAACAGATAGTAAAAGTTTCTACAAATATATAAAACAAATAAGAGTGGCTAAGGTAAATATTGGTCCTTTAGAGGATGAGAAGGGAGATTTAATATTGGGAGATGAGGAAATGGCTGAGGAACTGAACAGATTTTTTGGGTCGGTCTTCACAGTGGAAGACACAAATAACATGCCAGTGACTGATGGAAATGAGGCGATGGCAGGTGAGGACCTTAAGTGGATTGTTATCACCAAGGAGGTAGTGATGGGCAAGCTAATGAGGCTAAAGGTAGACAAGTCTCCTGGACCTGATGGAATGCATCCCAGAGTGCTAAAAGAGATGGCTAGGGAAATTGCAAATGTACTAGTGATAATTTACCAAAATTCACTAGACTCTGGGGTGGTCCCGGCGGATTGGAAATTAGCAAACGTGACACCACTGTTTAAAAAAGGAGGTAGGCAGAAAGCGGGTAATTATAGGCCAGTGAGCTTAACTTCGGTAATAGGGAAGATGCTGGAATCTATCATCAAGGAAGAAATAGCGAGGCATCTGGATGGAAATTGTCCCATTGGGCAGATGCAGCATGGGTTCATAAAGGGCAGGTCGTGCCTAACTAATTTAGTGGAATTTTTTGAGGACATTAACAGTGCGGTAGATAACGGGGAGCCAATGGATGTGGTATATCTGGATTTTCAGAAAGCCTTTGACAAGGTGCCACACAATAAGATAAAGATGCATGGCATTAAGGGGAAAGTAGTAGCATGGATAGAGGATTGGTTAATTAATAGAAAGCAAAGAGTGGGGATTAATGGGTGTTTCTCTGGTTGGCAATCAGTAGCTAGTGGTGTCCCTCAGGGATCAGTGTTGGGCCCACAATTGTTCACAATTTACATAGATGATTTGCAGTTGGGGACCAAGGGCAATGTGTCCAAGTTCGCAGACGCCACTAAGATAAGTGGTAAAGCAAAAAGTGCAGAGGATACTGGAAGTCTGCAGAGGGATTTGGATAGGCTAAGTGAATGGGCTAGGGTCTGGCAGATGGAATACAATGTTGACAAATGTGAGGTTCTCCATTTTGGTAGGAATAACAGCAAAAGGGATTATTACTTAAATGATAAAATATTAAAACATGCTGCTGTGCAGGGAGACTTGGGTGTGCTAGTGCATGAGTCGCAAAAAGTTGGGTTTCAGGTGCAACAGGTGATTAAGAAGGCAAATGGAATTTTGTCCTTCATTGCTAGAGGGATGGAGTTTAAGACTAGGGAGGTTCTGCTGCAATTGTATAAGGTGTTAGTGAGACCACAACTGGAGTATTGTGTTCAGTTTTGGTCTCCTTACTTGAGAAAGGACGTACTGGCACTGGAGGGTGTGCAGAGGAGATTCACTAGGTTAATCCCAGAGCTGAAGGGGTTGTATTACGAGGAGAGGTTGAGTAGACTGGGACTGTACTCGTTGGAATTTAGAAGGATGAGGGGGGACCTTATAGAAACATATAAGATTATGAAGGGAATAGATAGGATAGATGCAGTCAGGTTGTTTCCACTGGTGGGTGAAAGCAGAACTGGGGGGCATAGCCTCAAAATAAGGGGAAGTAGATTTAGGACTGAGTTTAGGAGGAACTTCTTCACCCAAAGGGTTGTGAATCTATGGAATTCCTTGCCCAGTGAAGCAGTAGAGGCTCCTTCATTAAATGTTTTTAAGATAAAGATAGATAGTTTTTTGAAGAATAAAGGGATTAAGGGTTATGGTGTTCGGGCCGGAAAGTGGAGCTGAGTCCACAAAAGATCAGCCATGATCTCATTGAATCGTGGAGCAGGCTCGAGGGGCCAGATGGCCTACTACTGCTCCTAGTTCTTATGTTCTTATCTCGTTCGGATCTCAGACTCAACTGCACCCATGGAAACGCCAAGGATGAATCCATCATACCCAGCACTACAAAAAAACCAAAGGAAGTCCACGAGAACTCCAGCTCTAAGGGGAAGTTACACACGTACCCAGAACGCAATCTCACCCGCATCCAGGCCCAGAACAGAACCAAAATCAATCATATAGTCGAAAAATAATGAACAGAGGGCCAGCAGCAACAATTCCAAGTTGTTCTCTGACTCAGGGTCTCCCATAGAAGAAGAAGAGAGGATGGTCCAGACCTACCAGAACTGACCCTCTGTTTAATAAGAGCTCAGGACCCAGTCCAACTCCCAACTCAGCACAGCACTCATAAAGTACTATAGACCAAGAGGAAAATAGACCATTCAACCGACAAGCGTACAACACATCCCAAGGGGACCAACAGGATACCCATGAAGCCCAGGACTTGAGTAAGGATAATCATTCCAGTCCCAACCAAAAGGGGAGCCCTGCCCTTAGGAGAAGGGGAGGCGGTCAAGATGCCCTTCAAATGGATACCCTGGGAAGGAGGGCAGACACACCGGGCGGCACCAGGCAACACTCCCACCAACCTGAACTGGCCAAGAGAAAAGCCAACACCACCATAAATAGAACATTCAAAATGGAACCGGTCCTAAACAGCCTGATCACTGAAACGCAGCCAGCCTCAATATGGCCAGAATTGAGTTAGCATTTCAAGGAGGGAAGAACAAAGGCAAAGTGAGACACAGTGTAGGCCACAGCCGCCGAGCACTCCAGAAGAGAAAAAAGAAGGAAGAAAAATGCAGGACCATCAGAGCTAATCACATGAATAACGGGGAAAGAGCAACCAACCCAAACTCAACACCTCTCAACACTTACCCGACCCATGCCAAATGACGAGAAAAGCCAGCCACTCAGTCAACAAGTGGGCATCTCACCCACCCCAGAAAAAAAGACAGTGTATCTATTCGTGCAGATACCAGATACCGACCACAGTGCTGAGCCTGACCTAGCCCAGCACCATCATAAAGAAGAAAAGCACAGGAAATTATGGCCCGAAACTCTGTCAAAACCCCAAACCTATACCTCACCAAGCTTGCACTTATCCAACCCCATCTAGGGCAAGGTAGATTCCCACTTACACAGGGAAAGTAGGGATAACACTCCAGCCCTAACAAGGAGGGGACCCCGATGCAGAGGAAGAAGAAACGTCAAGGCACCCATTCATTGGATGTCCTGGGAGGGAGGACCAGTCCAGTCCTCCTTCCCCATTCCACCAGGTCAAACCAGAACCAGGATTAGGATTATGCTCACCCAGACAAGAGAAGACCCAAGAGGGGAACACCCAGAGCAAATGACGGAAACCACCACCATACAAAGGATACCCAGAACTACCCTCATGCCCCATCCTCAACCACGGATATCGATTCTACCTCAGTCTGCTCTAATAACAGACAAGACACTCCATCAGCTCCAATAGTATTGAAAACAGCCAAAGAGAGAGACCCATGTAAAGACAAACCCGTCCAAAGGAAGCCTCAGACAGAACTATTGAATTCATACAGTGCAGAAGGAAGCACTGTGAGGCAGCAGTACTAACCAATATGCTACCGTGCCGCCAGTCCTCCCCAGGATAACAAAAGGTCTGTCCGGGGCGACAAAGGATAAATGCACAGACTCTTAGGTCTCAAGTCTTTTAATGAATGAGCGTGTTTTGGTAAATGGGTGTGTGACTGAATGAGTGGTGGGTAGGCAGTTGGGTTGGGTGGTTGGATTGAGTGGGGGGGGTTGCTTTTTGGGTCAGGTTGGGGGTAGTTGGGTCAGGGGGAGTAGGGTAGTTGAGTCAAATCCGGGGCGATGGTCGGGTCAGGAGGATGGCTGGGTTGGTGGGTGGTCAAGTTGGGGAGGTTGTAGCGATAGTATGAAGGCATGCTAATGTAAGACACAGATGAAGATGTATGACTGGCATCAGTCAGTCACGTGTTAGATTCTCGCAACAGAGAGGCAGGAAAAGCATGCCTATGTGCAACATGGCTACTCTGTAATCTGTTGAGAATTAGTACTATGTACCCCCTGGGCTCGTGCGTGGTCAATTCCAGCCCCACAACACGGAGTCACAACATAAGTGAAATTAGATGTTATTTTAAAATATCAGAGGACTTTGGCTGAGCCCAATGAACTGCAGTACCAGGTTTGTAAAATTTACCACACAAATAACCTTTTGTTAGTGACAGTAATTATAATTAGATAAGAAAAAAAACAATTGGCTATCTACTATCTGATCCCCTACCCACAGTCTCTACACACGCACACACACACACACACAGATAATCAACACAGAAGGGAACGGTGGTTGAAAAGCAAAGAAATTGTTAATAAAAATAAAATGATAAAGTATCTTTGATGCACTGGGATGACTTCTAGTTAGTGTCTTTCTTCCTTCTGGGCTTGAGATGGTTTGCTCTAGCAAGGTTGTCTACTTTCTCTGTGGATTCCAGCTCATTCAAGTTTACAGCCAAGATGTGCCAGGCACTCACTGGTTTTAGAACAACAAAGCAGTTCTTTACTTCAGAGTGAGAGAAAGACTGTTCCTTCTCCTTCCAAGGTCTAATCACTTCTGCCAAGGTCTCAAAGAAAGCGTCACGCAGGGACCAATCACTAACTATTGTCAGGCAGAACACTGTCCCTGGCCACCCACAGGTTGCCAGGCAACCAATCGAACTGACTTCTTTGAAAGCTATTTCCTAAGGTCCACTCGGCAGCAAAGCATTTGCTCCTGTCCAAAACACAAAACATGGAACACAATGGCCTGACAAGCAGGCTGCTTCAGCTTGTGTCTTCTGCTTAAAGGCACAGTCCAATTATGGCTTCGTGGACCAGAAATAATGAAATAAAATAAATGGGAACAAATACATCAACAGGAAGGACGCGTACAACTATTAAACAAGCCTCAGGCAGATACCAGACTATGACTACAGTCTGTCTTAAGAACCAAGTACCAAGTTCAAATCCCACAGGTAAAAGGTCCATCTCAGAACAGTGGGTGAGTGAGTTGGGTCAGGCTGTGGTTGGGTCAGATGGGTAGTCAGTTGCGGGCTCAGATATGGCTCACAGTTCAGTTAAGGGGGCTAATCACTGAGTTTGATACATCAGGGACGGGAGTTTCTGGCCTCCCTGCTGGTGGGACCTTCCAGTCCCACCAAAGTCAACAGGGATTTAAATGGATCGCCGCATGTGCCGTAGGGAAACCTGCCGTGCCGGGGCCGCAAAGGCTCAGTGCAGATGTTAACCAATGTAACATTTCCTGGGTGTATAGCCTGGTAATCCCGCCTATCTGACCCCGAGCTCAAAGACGGAGCCATTCATGCAGGATCCTGGGGAGGAAAAATCAACCCATCGGAGGTTTAAGCCTCCCAGGAAATTACAGTGCACCTGTTCATACCAGGACCTTCGCAGCGTCGCAACTTAAATCCAGATTTCTCTGCTTTGGGCATCAGAAGGTTTGGGCGAAGGTGTTGTAATCATCACCAAAGATCATGGGACTTTGATTTGCAGTAGCTGTGACTTGCAATCAAAATTCCTTGATCATTTGTGTTGGTTTGGTCAATGTTGTGCAAAAGAAACTCTGCCTCTCAGTGCTAAACAAATTGATAACCATTGTTTTCAGTTCCTTTTATGCACCCATTACAGCTTTCAAAATATACATATTGTATTTTGCTATATAATTTACAGTCAAGCAATCATGTTTTTAATGAAAAGCCTCGTTTTTGAATGTTATATTGTTAACTGTTTGATGCATGATGTGCCAACTGAGAAGCCAGGTCTTCGGAACATTTTTTAAAAATCCAATTACGGGGCAATTTAACTTGGCCAATCCACCTCCCTGCACATCTTTGGGCTGTGGAGGTGAGACCCACACAGACACGGGGAGAATGTACAAACTCCACACGGACAGTGGATTGAACCCGGGTCCTCGGCGCCGTGAGGCAGCAGTGCTAACCACTGCGCCACCGTGCCGCCCTTGGTGGTGGAACTTTATAAACAGCCAGCGAACATGCAAACACCCCAAAACTCTGATCTCTTTCCCTTCTCTGTGTAGGCAACTACTTCTCTCTGTCCAGATAGAACTGGGTTTTAGTATATCTAGATTTTTTTCAGTGAATTTGCCATAAAAAAACTTACAGTTGGAGTAATATAGATCTCTAAATGATATTGATGGTACAAATAAAAATTACCAGGCAGATGACTGGCTCATTAATGTTATTCTGTCAATATATTGTTGCGCTAATATTATAATATTGATTCTTCATGTGCTGAACAGCTCCTCATTACTCATAAGGTTTAAAGGTGATGCAATATGGCTTGCCAGCAGTCAATTTACTGAGCGATTACCCTTTTTATAACCACCATACAGGAATCGGAGTCTACAAAGTGCACAATTATAGCTTTCTATCATATTAATATTTTTGTAACACCTGCCGATGTCTAATTATAAAATATGAACATTGAGGACTGGCAATCATTTATTATTCATCACTCTATAGTCCAGCCGTGTTCGATGAATGAAATTACTGTTAATTATATTAATCAATCAGACTTGCTATCATAGGATCAACTTCCTTTGCTTTACATATTGGAAGTTTTAAACTTAAAAGCTTACGAATGCAGATTGATAGAAGCTCTAATTGACTGAACCATCACGTTCACTGATGCAATTAGGGCCAGCATTTGACATCTTACGTGAAATCTAAACACTTCCTAGGTGCGATGATTAATTCTTGCCCATTCAATTTGAACTGGAATGTCATTAAACTCAAGGGTAGGGTTTATGGGGGTTTCTTCTGAATTGTTTAAGATGTTCAGTTCAAATGTCTGTGACAGCTTGCAGTTAATTACATCAATTCCCTGCCAGGTCAATAAAAAGGGTTGCCACACTTGAGAGAAATAAACAAGATTGTCCATCAGAACCTATATTAGCTGAACATTCTAATAGCTCAAAAGAGTGATGAGCAAAACCAGTCATCAGTAAATATTCAGATGGAAAAAGATCCTTAAACGTTGGGGGGAAAAAAACTTGGAGGATACCCTCCATGTCTGGAACTACCACCGTGTTAAACAGGATAGTTTCAGATCAGACCTAACAGCTAAAATCAGGCCATCTATGAACACTATGGGCCCATCAGCAGTAGCAGAACTAGCAACCACAAAGTGTAACCTCATGGCCCGGCATGTCCTTCGTTCTACCATTACCATCAACCCTGGTCACCAACCATGGTTCAATGAGGAGTGTAGGAGACCATACCAAGTGCAACACCAGGCATACCTAAAATGAGATACCAACCTGAGAACTAGGTGCTAGATAAACTGAAGCACCATGCAATAGTCAGAGCTAAGCAATCTCACACCCATGGATCAGATCAAAGCTCTGCAATGCTGCCACATTCAGTCACGAATACTGGTGGACAATTCAACAACTAATGGGAACAGGGGATTCAAATGGGTTTTGGTATTCTCAATGCGAGCACAGCCCAGCAAAAGAAAGCTGAAGCTCTGTCAGGAATGGCGAGTGGAGGGGCAGCACGGTGGCACAGTGGTTAGCATCGCTGCCTCAGGGCGCCGAGGTCCCAGGTTCAATCTCGGCTCTCGGTCACTGTCCGTGTGGAGTTTGTACATTCTCCCCGTGTTTGCGTGGGTTTCGCCCCCACAACCCAAAGATGTGCAGGGTAGGTGAATTAGCCACGCTAAATTGTCCCTTAATTGGAAAAAATTAATTGGGTACACTAAACTTATAAAAAAAAGGAATGCCGAGTGGATGATGCATCTCGGCCTCTTCCTGAGGTCCTCAGCATCAAAGTTGGCAATCTTCAGCCAGTTCAATTCATTCCACATGATGTCAAGAAGTAGCTGAAGGCACTAGATACAGTAAAGGTTGTGGACCCTGGCAACACCCTGGCAATAGTTGCTCCAGAACTAGCCACAAGCCTCGGCAAGCTGGCCCAGTACAGCTACAACACAGACATCTGCCCAACCAAGTAGGAATTGCCCAGGTATGTGCTGTCCATAAAAAGCAGGACAATTCCAATCTTGACAATCATCACCCTAATCTTTCCTCAATCATCAGCAAAGTGATGGAAGGTATCACTGACAGTGCTAAGAAGTGGAACTATTAACCAGTATCTTGCTGATCCACATTCAGGGCCTGTCAGCAACAGTCCACATTACAGCCTTTGTCCAAACTGAACTCCAGGAATGAGATGTGAGTAGCTGCCCTTAACATTAAGGCAGCATTTGACCGAGTGTCGCATCAAGAAGTGCCAGTAAACTGAAGGCAATGGGAATCAGGGAAAAGATTCTCCACTGGCGAGAATCAAACTTAGCACAAAGGAAGATTGTTAATCATCCCTGCCACATGACATTGCTGCAGAAGTTCCTCAGGGTAGTGCTATAGACCCAACCATCTTCAACTGCTTCATTATAAGTTCGGAAGTGGTGGTGTTCGCTGGTGATTACAGTGTTCAATTCCATTGGCATCCCCTCAGATACTGATGCAGTCCATGCTCACATGCAGAAAGACCCATATAAGATTCAGCCAGGAGCTGGGAAATGGCACATAACATCTGCAGCAACAAGTGCCAGGCAATGACCCTCTCGAACAGGGGAGAATCTAACCATCTCCCCCTGTCTTTCAATAAGATTCACAAAGCTGAATCTTCCATCATTCCTGGGGGTTACCATTGACCAAAAACTGAACTGGACTAGCCATATAAATATAAAAGCATGTTACTCCAGATGCTGGAATGTGAAGCAAAAACAGAAAATGCTGGTAAATCTCAGCAGGTCTGACAGCATCTATGGAGAGAGAAAGGAGCTCACATTTCGAGTCTGCATGACTCTTCGTCAGAACCATATCATTAATGTGCCTACCAGAGCAGGTCAGAGGTTGGGAATTTGGAATAGGCTATCTCACCTCCTGACTCTACAAAGTCTGCCCACATTCTACAAGACACAGGTCAGGAGTATGATCGAATACTGGTATGAATCTGTGAATAGATTCTTGCTGGTTCTGCGACATGTGATGTGTAGTGACATTAGCAGTGTGTGTGTGTGGGGGGGGGGGGGGGGGGGGAGGGGAGCTTTGAGCAGATCACCATCTGTATTGCATGAGCAACATCCTTAATAAAACTCTCATTGTGTTTTCTAAGAATCCAGTGTGGACACTTGCATAACTTTTCGCTTTGCATCAACAAAGAAATATAATTGGAGAGAAACCTGGTGACAAGGATAGAGGCAGCAAAATTGCTGGAAAGAAGACTTTTGTCCACTAATTGTGGAACGGCTTCGGGAGCACCGGAAGATTCTTAGGACCGAACTTGCACACGCACACAGATGTCGGGCAAAGTATTGCTGCCGATCTGAAAGTTTAACAAAGGTTTTTTTACAGTAACTGTGAGTAAGACCGACAGTGGGGGAGGACTTGCTTGCATTGAGGTCTGTGTTGCAGAGACCATTCATGTGGCGAAGCTATATGGACTGCAGGGAACGGAGATTTAGAAGTCGGCTGATTCTGCACAAGCCACGACTCAGACGAAAAGTCGAAATACTCAGGCATAAAAGGGAAAAGTTTCCTAGCTGCTTGTTCAACACAGTCGGAAGGGAGGAAGTGTCGACCCTAGGAGCCAGGACCCCAAAATGGCAGGAAAAACTTGCCATGGGCGCATTTGATGAAGATTATTAAAAAAGGAATTTATATGAAAAAAGATTCCAATCGTTTTTAGTAGTTAATCAGACACTGAGGACCTAAAGGTTGCAACATTTCTCAGCTCAGTTGGCCATAAAATGTTAATGCTGGTACAGAATCTTGTTCACCCAGCAAGACAAGGAGACCAGTCCTTCAGTGAATTAATGAAAATCTTAGATGGACATTCATTTCCTAAACCATAATCGATTGCAGAAAGGTTCCAATTCCGTTGCTGTAGTCAGGAAGAAGTTGAAAGTATTTTACAGGTTGTAGAGTCTTTAAGAAGATTAGCTAGATATTGTGAATTTGATGCAACACTTGATGATGATGCTCTTCAACACAGGCTAGTTTGTGGATTACTATGAATCTATTCAGAGGAAGCTTACTTTAAGTGATTTAACTCTAAAAGGTGCTGTAGAAGTTGCCACATCTATGGAGCTTACAACGAGAACAGCTTCGCAGGTAGAGGTTGGAGTGAAGATCCACAAAATAGATACCCCAAAGAACAGGGTTACAAAGGTGCAACTATGTCACAGGTTGGAAACTCAGCAGAGGAATGCTGAAGTAAACCAAATACATGCGAGAATTGTGGTAAGAAGGCCCAAATTGCCAAGGCGTGTTGGGCTCAGAAAACCTCTTTGACACCAAGAAAGTGCAAGAAGAACAACACAGCTAAACAATCTAGTTGTATTTACAAATTAGTGGGTGAACCTCAAGATCACTCAAAAGACAAAAAAACCGAGGTACTGCAAGAGTTTAAGCTAGCTGTTTTGTCAATGCAGGGAGATCAACAACGTTTTTGGGCATATCAAAAACCTGAGGGTCATGAAATTAAAATGAAAGTGGATATGGGTGCAGCAGTATTGCTAATATGTGAGACAATTTATCATCAAAAGCTGAAGCATCTGCCTTTAAAATCGTCAAATGTGATCCTAATGACGTACGCTGAAGAGGCATTATCATAAAAGGATAAATTATGGTGAGGGAAGAAGCAAATGGGCAGACTGCGAAGTTGCCTCCTCATGTTGTCCATGGAAACTTTCCTGCTCGATTTGGCAGAGCATGATTGGCTAAGATTAGGCTTAACTGGGAAACAGTCAATCAATTAGTGGATACAAAGAGCAACTTGCAACAACTTCTGATAAAGTATGAGAAGGTGTTCAAAGATTCGCTAGGCTCGATGACTGGAGTTGAGCTATACCTAAAAGTCAAGCAAGACAGCACACCCAAATGTCTCAAAGCTAGAACCGTACCATACTCCATCAAGCCTAAAGCTGAAGAAGAATTGAAAGATTAGGAGTCCTGTTGCTACAAGTGATTGGGTGACACCAATCGTTCCTGCATTAAAACGGAATGGCTCAGTGAGAATTTGAGATTTTAAAACTACTTTTAACCCGGCTTTACAATCATAGAATCGCTGCAGAAAGAGGCATTTCGTCCCATAGAGTCTGCACCGACATCCCACCCAAGCCCACTCACCCACCCTATCCCCATGACCCCACCTAACCTTTGGATACTAAGGGGCAATATATAATGGCCAATCTGCCTAACCTTCACATCTTTAGAGTGAGGGAGGAAACTGGAGCACCAGAGGAAATTTGCGCAGACATGCCTAAATGCTCCACAAAGACAGTCAGCCAAGGTCGGAATCGAACCCAGGTCCCTGGCGCTGTGAGGCAGCAGTGATAACCACTGTGTCACCATGCATAGATCATTATCCCTACCGTTGATTGAAGACGTGTTTGCTGGAAGACAGAAATTCAGTAAAATTGATGTTTCACAGGCATATCTGTAGACGAACGTGGCTGCCAAATCACAGCCACTACTTATCATCGTGACGCACAATGGTCTGTTTTGCTAATCAAGACTTCCTTCTGACATAACATCTGTGCCTGCTCTTTTTCAAAAATCACTGGATCAAATTCTAAGTGGGCTGAATGGAGTGCAATGTTATTTACATGACATACTCATCACCAATTCAAGTGAACAGGAACACCTGAAGAATTTGGAAGCAGCCTGAAATGGTTACTGAACCACATCCCGGGAGTTAAGAAGGTGTGACTTTGTCAAGTTATCCACAAAGTATCTTGGTCATTTACGCAAAGAACAGAAGGAAATGTCAGCAATCTTCAAAACACCACGTCCTCCAACTGTGACACAATTAAGGTCATTTTTGGGATTGATCAATCCTAATGGTGAACTTGTACTGTATTGAGCTATACGATTGTAGCCTTTACACACGCTGCTATGTGTCAAACAGGCGGGCCACTGGTCAGAGGAATGTGAAAATGCAAACAATGAGGTGAAAGAAGCTTTAATGAAGTCAGAGCTGTTGGTTCATTATAATCCAAAAAGGAAGTTGTTACTTGCTTGCGATGCCTTATCCTATGGGGTTGGTGCAGACATCTCGCACATAGTGCCTTCAGGAGAGGAACGAGCAATAGTATTGGCTTCACACACTCTTAAGAATGCAGAAATGAATTACACTTAGCTAGAAAAAAAAGCTTTGAGCATCATTTTCGGTGTGAGGAGATGCCACCATTACTTTTATGGGCGTAATTTAACCCTTTTGACAGATCATCGCCCTTGACTATTATCTTTGGATCGTATAAATGTATAGATATTTACGCAGAAAACAGGAGAAGGAGAAGGCCATTCGGTTCTTCTAGCCTGCTCCGCCATTTATAATGATCATGGCTGATCATCCAACTCAATAGTATGATCCCGCGTTCCCCATATCCTTTAATCCCCTTCGCGCTAAGTGCTTTATCTAACTGCTTCATGATAACACATGTTTTGGCCTTAACAGCTTTCTGTGGAAGCGAATTCTACAGGCCGACCATCCTCTGGGTGAAGACATTTCTCTTCATCTGAGTCCTAAATGGTCGACCTCATATCCTCAGACTGTGACCCCTAGTTCTGGACATCCCCACCATCGGGAACATCCTTCCTGCATGGGCGGAATTCTCTGTTTGGGAGATTATGAGCAGGATTCTCCGATTGCCGACGTCGAAATCACATTCGGCGTTGGGCGGACAATCCCTTTTGATGCCGAAATTGGGGGATGCTCCGCCCCATCCAAAACGGCATCATTGGTGAGCATGCCGCACACCGTTGGGGCAATCTCAGGACGTCACCTGAAGGCCCTCTCCCGATGGGCCGACTTCCCAACAGCGTGGATCACTTGTGGTCTGTGGTTTTGTCACTCTTGCATGGCAGCTGCGGACTGTGTCCTGCACAGTCAGAGGGGAGCCGATGGCCAGGGGGGCTTCGGCGGGGGCTGGGGAGACTGGTGGGGGGTGGTCCGTGGGTAGCAATGGGGGTTACAGTGGGGCACTATCTGGCAGGACGGGTCCGCATGCGGCCGGCGCCATGTTACACGGTGCGACCGATGCAGGTCGTCACCGTGTGCATGTGCAACCACGGACCCGGCAATTCTCCGTTCGTATTTGCAGGGAAAGCTGGGAGTTTTATGCGGCCCGGCTGCTAACCCCCATCGGGCAGAGCATCAGTGCCGGCTTTTTGGTCGTAATCCTAGACACATGTTCCGGATATGTTCAGGATGGCCCTCGGATGGACTTTGGGGACAACTCCCTGAAGGAGTTACCCCTTTGGCCCACTGCGAGGTCCACTCTGTCAGGTCCACGCTTGTCAAGACCTGTAGTAATTCTCGCCCACATGAATCCTGGCCCAGAGGACCGGAGAATCACTCGGGCCCTGAGAATATGGTGACCTCCCCACTAAGTGGGGAATCCTGCTGGCACAAACCTTGATCCAGCCAACAGCGGAAAACCCGAGCATCGGAAACAGGTAGGTGCCTGGCACCGATCATGTTTTCTCCCCGATGCAGGATTCTCCGCCTCAGCGTGAACTCCATTACTGGCAGCGCGAGGTGGAGAATTTCACCCTATAGCTTTCTATGAGATGCCACCTCACTCTTCTGAACTCCAATGAATACAATCCTAACCCATTCAATCTCTCCTCATGCGTCAGTCCCGCCATCCAAGGAATCAGTCTGGTGATCTTTCTCCGCACTCCCTCTATAGCAAGAACATGGGGCGGGATTCTCCCTTAACCGGCAGGGCGGGCCGTACCGGCGGCGAGGTGTGGCGTGAACCACTCCGGTGTCGGGCCGCCCGGAAGGTGCGGAATCCTCCGCACCTTCAGGGGCTAGGCCGGCGCCGGCGGGGTTGGCGCCACGCCAACCGGCGCCGAAGGGCCTCCGCCGGCCAGCGCGAGTTGGAGCATGCGCGGGAGTGCCAGTGTGAGCTGGCATCATCCCAGCGCATGCGCAGGGGGGGTTCTTCTCCATGCCGACCATCGCAGAGGTTGACAGAAGCTGGAGCGGAGGTAAAGAGTGCCCCCACGGCACAGGCCCGCCCGCATCGCGGGCCAGATCCCCCCATGCCCCCACCCCCACCCCCACCCCCCCCACCCCCCGAGGACTCTGCAGGCCACCCGTAGAGCCAGGTCCCGCCGGTACGGACCTGGTTTGATTTACGCCGGCGGGACTGGCCGGAAACGGGCGGCCACTCGGCCCATCGCGGACGGTAAGCATGCAGGTATAGCCCGTGGATGGAGAATCGGCGGTGGGGCCGCTGCTAGCGGCTGCCAATGGGCAGTGCGTGATTCACGCCCCCACCAAAACCCCGGCACTGGAGAATTTGGCAGCTGGCGAGGGCGGGATTCACGCCACCCCCCCGGCGATTCTCCGGCCCGGCGGGGTGTCGGAGAATCCCGCCTATGCTTCCTCAGATTACGAGGCCAAAACTGCATACAGGTGTGGCCTCACCGAGACCCTGTATAATTGCAGTACTCGAATCGTCTCGCTATGAAGGCCAACATACCATCTGCCTTGTTTACCGCCTGCTATACCTGCATGCTTACCTTCAGTGACTGGAGTACCAGGACACCCAGGTCTCATTGCACATTCCCCTCTCCTAATCTATGGCTAATGTATGATCATGTTTTACAAGAATCCAGAGTGTGGGCACCTCCAAACCTTTTCTCTTTGCAGCAACATAGAAATATAACAAATATTCTTCATTTGCCTCGATGAGTTCAGCTCCAACATCACTCAAGATGCGTGAGAGAGACCATTGAGGACAAAGCAGCCTGCTTGATTGACACCCCATTCACCACCATTAAAATACACTTCCTCCACCACTAGTACACATTGGCAGCAGTGAGTACTATCTATAAGAAGCATTCCTCGATTTTCTGACCCATATACCATAATCAGTAAGGATAAACAACAACACCTCCTCCATAATGGTCCTCAATACCGGGGCCACGCAAGGCTGCGTACTTAGCTCCCTACTATACTCCCTATGCACAGATGACTGTGGCAAAATTTGTCTCCAACTCCATCTACAAGTCTGTTGATGACACAACCATAGTGGGTCAGATCTCAAAAATTGATGAGTCAGAGTACAAGAGAGAGAGATAGAGAATCTAGTGGTGTGGTGTAACAACAACCATTTCTCCCTCAATGTCAGCATAACTAAGGAGCTAGTCATTGACTTCAGGAAGCGAAGTGTCGTACACGTCCCTGTCTGCACCAATGGTGCTGAGGTGAAGATGGTTGACAGCTTCAAATTCCTACATGTGCATATCACCAACAATCTGTTCTGGTCCACCCACATTGATGTTACAACCAAGAAAGCACAACAGAGCCAATATATCCTCAGGAAATTAAGGAAATTAGGCATTGACCACATTGACTCTTACCAACTTTTACAGATGCACCATAGAAAGCATCCTTTCTGGCTGCTTTGCCAAACTATGAGCTCTACTGTTTTAAAGGACATGGGCAGCAGACTAAAACAAGCGTAGTACCTGAAAGTTCCCCTCCAAGTCACGCACGTTCTGACTTGGAATTATATCGCCATTCCTTCACTGTTTTGGGATAAAAGTCCTGGAAATCTCCCCCTCACAGTACTGTGGGTATCTCCACCCTGGACGTCAAGAAAGCAGTTTCTCGGGCATTTAGGGATGGGCAATGGATGCTGGCCTTTCCAGCAATGTTTACATTCCATGAATGAATAAACAAAAGCCAAGTGAAGTCAACGGGCAGGACTTGGTGCAATTTCACTCTTTGAATTAGTGAATATGTCTCAGATTCTAGCGCAGTATAACTATCACCTGAATACTGCAAGAACAGTCTTGTCATTTTAGCAATGGCACTGGTGTGTAGAGCAGTAGGATAGGCGAAGAAACATAGTGAGAGTTCCTGGAAGTTCCCCTCCAAGTCACTCACCATCCTGACTTTGAAATATATCCTTGTTCCTTCACTGTCGCTGGGTCAAAATCCTGGAACTTCCTCCTTAACAGCACTGTGGGTGCACCTACACCACAGGAAATGGATGCAGCGTTTCAAGAAGGCAGCTCACAACCACCTTCTGAAAGGCAAATAGGGAAGGGCAATAAATGCTGGCCAGCCAACGACGCCCACATTTCGCAAATGAATAGAAAAAAATAGAACATTTGACTGCCAGATGTAGAGTGATTATTTTGTGTGGTTATTTTGTGAACAAGTTAAACATAACCACTCACTTGTGGCATAAAACAAAACACAACTGGTAATTATACATTCTCAATGCAGCAGCAATTTGAATACATTAAGCCTGAAGAAAAAACATTTATTCCCTTCCAAGGATCAATCCAATACAGAGTTATCGACATACATTTTTTATTCGCCTTTCCAATCCATCTCACTTCAAAACAGATCCTCACTGAAACATATATTTTGTTTGATTTTCTGGATAACAATACCCACGTGGAGATGATCTATATTGGATCACACCTTTCTTTTCATGTTAAACTGACTAAACAGCTGCTTACATGAGGAATATAGTGTAATAAATGCCTGCGAATTATCATGTGGAGTCATATCATACAACGTACGGTAACAAAGAGATGGATAATATGTCAGCGACAGGATTTTGAGAGCTGTCAATAAGAGTAAATCTTTAAGAAATTATCCAAAACATCAGGATGACCAATGCAAATAAAGACAATTAAAATGAAGCAGGATTAACCCCAGCAATAATTTGAAGAGGAGAAGGATTCGGGAGTGGGAAGGCAAATGCTGCAATATAATCCCTGTTTCAATTTTCTTCTTTGCTGCACTTAAATACACAGCTGCTGTGGATGAATAAACCTTACTTGTAAACACTGAGCTCTCACCTATTTGTCTAATTGACTACTGGGTCATACACTTGCTAGTGCCAATTTGGTGTTACGAGTAGAATCAGGGACTCTGAGAAAGGCCAAGATCCACAATCATGAAGGAAATGATGAGGATATTAAAGCAGGCCACATTGATGCAACAGGAGCAGAAAAAGCATGTTTCTGGAGCATGTGAAAATCTAAAGGAGAGTGGAAGTGGGTAAGGCTCAAACAGCCAGAGAACAGAATCCTATTATTTGGACAGGAGATCAAGTTGAGACCCCTTTCACTACTAGAGCAACTCCATTAGATTTTGAGGGAGAAGATTCCTGGGCGAGCTTTTTTTGAGAGAAGGGAAGACGCTCTGGAAGTGTTGCACGTCAGCATGACAAATTTTAAGAGAAGTCAAATGTCCTGACTTTTCTGAATGTCAAAGCCAAACAGTGGCATTGGTTAGTGGGCAAATGTTAGAAGGTAAAATTTAAACAGGTTGGTCTTTACTAAATAATTGAGAATGATTTATTATACAGGGCAATTAGTCACCATTGCATAGCAATCAAACAAGTTATAGTTCAAAAATCCTTTTGACAGCTAGTGTCGACAGCGCATAAACATTTGTTGAATAGTGCATTCTAGTAATAGTCGATATGTCTAGGTATTCAGAAGCTATTCTCATGGAATCCAAAAGCGTTGCCAATAAATTGCTAAGGGTGTTTACCAGGGTTGGAATTCAAGAAGAGATCCTACTGGATCAGGAAGACTATGCACATTGTTGAAGATTAAGGCTCAACAAACCTTGCGATGAACATCCCGAGACTGATGGGTTGGTAAAGTGTTTCAATAAAAACTTGAAAAGTATGTCAAAGAAAGTAGTCGACAAGTATGCCTGATTTGGCCACCATGTTAAGCTTACTTAATGTTTGCACTTCAGGATGTTCAACAGGCCTCTATGTGGTTTTCACTTTTCAAGTTTCTCCATTGGAGACAACCCCACGGGCTTCAACATATTATTTGAGCAGAATAGAGAGATCAGGACGATTCTTCTCAGAATGCGGTCGAGCACAAGGGCAATTAGAGATGGGCAATAAATGCTGGCCTAACTGGCGATGCCCACATCTCATGAATGAATAAAGGAAAAAAAAAACACTTGTAAATGAGGGGGAGGCAGGCTACGTGCTCTAAGCCCCCTCCCACCGGCAGGATCTTCCGGCCCTGCTGAACTCAATAGACGTTTGAATGGCACACCGCAACCACCGTGGGGGAACCGACTGCAGAAGGGCTGGAAAATTCCAGCCAATGAATTTACTGTAGTAAGGAGGCCCGGCTGAGGAGGTTCCAACTGGGTGACTAGGTTTTCTACTTGGTTCCCATGTTCAGGTGTAAATGTGTAACTCAATGGCAAATCCCATTTAATATGTGGAACAAGAAGGGCCTGTGACCTAAAAAGCAAGTCAGTCTAGGAAAAGGTGGAAGAAATAGGTTTAACACCAGAAAAAGCCATGAGACTTTTATGTTCAAGCCAGGGCCTATTATGGAAACCAAGGCTTGAAATGTGGGGAGGTTTACGTGGCTGAAAAAACGATAGTGCAACAGAAACTAAAACTGCTAATGAATTTGTCAAATGAAATAAGGACAGTTTTTACTTCCTGGCACTGGAAGACACATGTTGTTGTTAAACATATTTTAATCCTTACAGGGCTAGAGCTAATGATAATACCACAGTTTCACAGTGAATGGTCAAACCCGATAGTGTTGGCACCAAAGTCCAATGGGTAGTAGAAGGTCTGTCATGATTTTAGAAATTTAAACAATGGCATGGATTTAATGGAGGTGTTGAGAGTTTAGGCCATTGGATCTCGAACCAGTCAGAGCCCCGCGTCACCTTTTTGAGGTAAGGCCACCAAACTAAATGCCCCAGGCACTTGATAGACCAGTGGTGGGCCTTCCCCAAGATCAAGAGGAAGGTGGTGGCTGCTACTGGTACTACACCCACTTTAAGCTTCGGAACAAGGAGTGACCCCCAGGCACAGGTCAGTGATGGTGGGAAAGATGCTGTGGAGTGGAAGTTGCAGGGAAATGGGGGGGGGGGGGGGGGGTTGGGCATCAGGAGCGAGGGAGTGGCTTTTAATGGGACACCACTTCCCAATGCTAGGCACTGAGTGCTTTTAAACAAACGACCCCCTTCTGGCGGCTTGCAAGCAAACATGCCAGGGTTTGATTGTCATGCTCCCTACCTCACCCCCCCCCCCATCTGCCATTGAGGTGGATGAGGCCCTTCAGTAGGCATTAATCATTCATATAAGGTCCTCAATTGGTGGTGGGGTGGGAAGACGATAATTGGAGGTTTCCTGCCCTGGGCTTAATCGAGGCAGAGGCTAGGAAGCGGTGGAGTCCCTACCTGACATCCTCACCCCATTTGATTGCCTTGCCACCAACCCCAGCATGGGAAGAGAATTATACTCTACTCAATAGATCTAAATTGGATAGTTGGTTGAAAGCCTGTAAAATAGCAACTTCTTCTCCATTCAAATCTTACAAAAGAATATTGGTCAATATTGTTAATGGATTCTGTAAATGAAAAGCAGCCTTTATAGTTCCTAATGGTCTATAAGCAGTGCTGACTCAGGTAATTTGGGCCACATGAGATTTTCAAAAGCTTATGGGCTGGAGTTTGGACCTCATACTCATATATCTCTGCATAACCCAATGATATGGTAATCTACAACTGGGAGTCCCATCAGCAAAAAATAGTAGGGGTACTGGATAGCTTAAGAAAGGTAGGTTTGATGGCTAACCCAGGGAAACATAAATTTGTTTTACTAGAGTTTGGTTACTTAGCGATGCAGTTGATGGCGGATGAGTTAAGCTCCAACTTGACCAACGTGGAAACCTATTATGAACTGGCACACACATGTGACATAAAAATAAGAAAACATTTTCCTGGACCTTTCAGGATATTCCCAATGAGTTAGTGCAGTGTTCACCTTCCCCTTTGACAGAACTAATCTTGGGATTTGAATATGTTCTGATGGATGCCTGGAGGGAAAAAACTGCAGTCGAGGACCAACCTGATAGTTTGTATTCAGAGGTCCAGTATTGATCGTTCCAGAATTCCCCAAGGAGTCCATGCAGATGGATGCATCAGATGTTGGGGTAAGGGTTATCGAAGGGACGGAGGATCTCAATGTACCTGAGTAGGCTAAAGGCCGAGGCAGGGATAATGCATGAGCCATAGGTGTTTCAGAGATTTGAATCCATGATAGAGGCATAGCTTTAAAAAAAACATACAAAATGTCAGAATGATCAAGGCAAGGCAGTATAGCTTTCAGGAATCTTTAAGGGCAATTAAAGTCAATCAGGACCTGACCCCTATTCTGAAAAGATAAAAGGAAGGTGATATGATATGCACAATCTAAGATGAGTAAAGGGTTAACAAAATGATGTTCATGTATATCAACACTGGATGGCATCACGAAGTAGTCTTATAAAAGGCTGCATTTCTAAGCATTCAGGGAGAAGCTGATGGAGAAGGATAGTGTGAGGTTGAGTTAGAGTGTTGGTTGTATTAGAGAGACATAATAGATCACTGTAACATAGATTCAATACTATTATTTTGTTAGCTATTACTCAGTAGAATGTGTGAACCATTTAAAGTAGTGCAAAATAAACTAGCTTTGTTTTAAATACATAGCTTAATGTTCTTTGTAAACACTACGGGCGGGATTCTCCGACCCCCCGCCTGGCCCGCGATCGGGGCCCACCGATCCGTGGGCGGACCTGTGCTTTGGGAGCACTCTATTGTTCCGCGTCGGCCGCTGTGGTCCTCCGCGATGGACGACACAGAGATGAACCCCCCCACGCATGCGCTGGGATGACGCCAGCACACGCTGGTGCTCCCGCGCAAGCGCCAACTCACGCTGGCCGGCGGAGGTCCTACGGCGCCGGTTGGCATGGCACCAAGCCCCTTCCCTGCTGGCCGGCGCGGCGCAAACCACTCCGGGGCCGGCCTAGCCCCTGAATGTGCGGCGGATTCCGCACCTTTGGGGCGGCCCAATGCCGAAGTGGTTCACGCCACTCCTCGGCGCCGGTACCCCCCGCCCCGCCGGGTAGGGGAGAATCCCACCCTATGACTTTTGGCTATCTTGGAGAACTATACAAGGAACATTACATGGTACAAGGCAATTACTGAAGTAATTTGGCTAAAGTTAGATAGAATCTAAGAAGAAAGAAAATCAGCACGTGCTCAGACTTCAACGGCAAGACTACTTCCAGACCTGTAACATCAACTCACACACCCAAGTCGAGATTTTGGCTATCTTGGAGAACAATGCAAAGAACATTACAGAAGGGAAATAGTTCAGTCTAAAGACAGGAAGATACTGAGAATGGGAAAGTGTATACTGGAAGGTAATTCCCGTAACAGTTTTGCTCATTGCTGTACTTAGCTGACATGGGTGAATAAACCTCACTTGTTATTAGCATTAGGCTACAGTCTGTCTGTCTAATTGACTGCTAGGTCCCAGACCTGCTTTAACTTGTGACATTATATACAGCATCTCTTTTGTTCCTCATATATACAGCATCTTGGGTTACAGTTCTATTGCATCACCTGTCGTGTTGGGTGTTCCGATGCACAAATGATCCAACACGGCTGTAGATGGTACAACTCTGTTTTATTGTCTTAAACAACGACAACTTATAACTGCTGGCTTAGGTTCGTGCTTCATCAACTAACCTATGGACCCAGCCCTATCACTATCTTAGTGAGGCACTCAGCACATGGTCTATGTCTGAGTGGCGCGCTGTGAGCTCTGTGCTCTGAGCTATCACCTGGTAGAATGAGCGGGAACTGTGGTGTTCCCTGTTTTATAGTGCGTGTGCTCTCACTGGTGATTGGCTGCGATGTTCTGTGTGTGCTGCTTGGTCCAACTACCTGTCCATCAGTGTGTGTGTGATTGCACCATGATATGCTGATGTGGATATCATGACACCACCAGTCTGAGACTGTTAGCAAAAGAGGGGAGTTCACATTGGTAAAGAAGGGGTGGAAAGGTGATATTATTACAGCTTTTAAGATTTCAAAGGGACTAGATAGTGTATGCCATGACAAGCTATTTTCACCTTGTTCAAAAGGAGAGAATCAGAGAATATGAACTGTGCTTGAATGAAAGTATATTAAAAAACTAATCTGCGGAAATAATAGGGGAAGTTCAACATCCCATTTGAGTTGTGTGGGATGTAAACAGGGTGTAACAGGAGTGTAAATGGGAAGCACGGTGGCACAGTGATTAGTACTGGTGCCTCACAGCACCAGGGTCCCAGGTTCAATTCAGGCCTCAGGTCACTGTCTGCAGAGTCTGCACGTTCTCCCAGTGTCTGCGTGGGTTTCCTCCGGGTGCTCTGGTTTCCTCCCACAGTCCAATGATGTGTAGGTTAGGTAGATTGGCCATGATAAATTGTCCCTTAGTTTCCAAAAGGTTAGGTGGGGTTACTGGGTTACGGGGATAGGGTGAAGGCATAGGGTGCTCTTTCCAAGGGCTGGTGCAGGCCCGAAGCCGAATAGCCTCCTTCTGCCCTGTAAATTCTACGATTCTATAATATTAAACAGAAGTTTGAATTTGCACTCCCATGCCGGTAGCACAGAGCTTGGATAATTCCCAGCTCCACAAATCTGACCTGGAAAAAGAGTCCAGGAACTTACGATTTGTGGTCCAGTGTATAGGAGGGGTTGGGTGTGGCAGGGTATAATGGGAGTCATGGCGGACAACTCTGGAAACAGGCATAGACAGTACAAGGGTTATTGGGTGTGAAGGTGGACTGAGTGAAAAAGCCCACTTTGCTGCTCTCACTTTGTCCCAGCTGTGAATAAAAAATAAAACAATATCATCTCTCCAACACCCATCAGACTCCCTTACTCATCACACATTCCCCAAGCCCCAGCCATACCAACTGATGCCCCATGGCCCCTCACAGCCTCCATAGCAACCTATGGTCTTCTACCTATATTCCTGGCCCCTTATACCCTCCATGCCAATCTATATCCCTCCACCCACCCCATTGGGTTTTATACCCCCATGCCAACATTGTGTCAACATATGCCAACCCATGACCCCATCCATCACCATTTTCCCTTACACTGTCCATGCCAAATCGACCAGTATCCACCGTGGGCAGATGTCAAAACCCATGCTGAGATCAAATAATGCTCTTTAGTAACTCTCATTGATTTAGACCCATTCACTACATTTAACTACATTTAACTTCCTTCAGTCATGTTTTGTTACCTGTGTGGTAGGTAACATGTGTTACTCAATCCTTGGTTAGTGATGAAGTATTCTGAATCCCAATGAAGAAGATTCAAACTCTTCCAGGAGTAACAAAAGGTTTATTGAGTAACTACAACAATATTTACATGAGTTCTTTACTTTAACTTTGATACTAGTGATAAGGTTAACAAGATCTAACTATGGTAACTATACGTAACTCGACTAGCCATCTAAACTAGTCTGCTGTTGCTTTGATCACAGTGCACCCAAGAGAGAGAGGGAGCCCCAATGTGGCTGCCTTTTGTACACCTGTTGGTCCGGCCCTCAATGATCATGTGGTGCTACTGATGACATATTAACCCCTTGTATACATGCACACATAGAGATCACTACATCCCCCTTCTTTCGTGTTACATATTTTCTGTATGTTGTAAAGAAAATTGAACAAACATAATGGATGCAGATTGCAAAGGCATTCCATAAAATTAGTGAGCTAGTCCGTCAAATGTGAATACATTTAGTCTCTTAAGTTTTGTTTTGCTTGCGTGAAATAGGTAGACAAATGATGTTATGTACAAGTTGTGATGATCTTGACGATTATACAAGGCCAAGTAATATTTATGAGTCCAGTCTTAATAAAAGATTAAAATTGTGAGTCCATACTTTATGAGTTTGTTCGGTCGAGTTGCTTTCTTCTTCTGTTGTTGAAGTGGTGATGTTGATGTTGTTATTTCTTTGTGAACGTCGTCAGTGTTCCTGTGTTTAAGTAGCCAAGACGTCATCAATGAGGTACTTGAATGGTCGAATCACTTTGTTGTCTGATTTATGCTTGCTTTTCTTGTTCTATGCTTGTGGTAGCGATTCTGTGTTACACCTTTGTTGTCTGACCTGGACTTTTTCCTGTGTTTGTAGTATTGATTCTGTATGTCATCTTTGTTGTCTGACCTGGACTTTTTCTTGTGTTTGTGGTATTGATTTTGCATGTCATCCTTCTTGAAAGCTGGTTTGCTTGTTTGTTGTGGAGCAAATGTGAATTTGTGAGATTTGTTGCCATGCCATGGCATGTTTGTACTCTTGCCATTGTTTTGCAGTGTGCTGTGGCATTGTCCTTCATGTGCAGAGTTGTACCATGTTGTACAGGTCGTTCATTGTTGTTGTTTCTGTCTTGGTCGTTTGCGTTGTCGTTCTTGTTGTTGTTCTTGTTGTGCTTGTTGTTTCTGTTTTTGTTGTTTTCGTTGTTGTTTTCGATGTTGCTATCGTTGTTCTTGTTTCTGCAGCACTTCTTGTTGTTGCTGTTCTTGTTCTTGTTTTTGCTGTGCTTCTTGCGATTGTTGTTCCTGTTGCGCTCAATGACTGTTCCGTGTGGATGATGTGAGTCATTGTCACAGTTCTTGGTGTCAGTGTCCTTTGTGGCATCTGTTACATTGAGCATTTCTTCTTGAGAATTGTGAGAATGATCTGATGTTGCATTGATGTTGGTGACATTAGTGGTGGATTTGATTCCTCTGCTTTGCTTCCTTGGTACTCCTCTTCTAGGGTCGTTTCTGGTTAATTTGAATCATCTGTTATCTCTTTGTGCTCCTCTTCTGGAATTATTTCTGGTTCATTTGAATCACCTTTGGTTTCTTGGTGCTCCTCTTCTGGAGTCAAAATCTTCAGGATTTCTATTGACGTGGTCTCTCTGGACTCTTGGTGCTCCTCTTTTGGAGTCAAAGTCTTCACAATTTCATTTGACGTGGTTTCTCTAGACTCATGAGTAGCCCTCCTCTGATTGTTGAGTGCTTCTGTGCAGACGAGCTGAGATATGTCAGTCTCACTGTGATCCTGCACATCCTGTGTGGGAATTGTGATTTCTTTGTCATTTGTCTCACATACAGTGGGTAGACTTTCAGTGTCTTCTTGTTGGTTAAATGAGCTGGGTAGACTTTCATAGTCTTCTTCTTGTGGCTCAAATAAGCTTGATAGATCTTCATGGTCTTGTTCATGCATGGCGTTCGCTATGGAGTGCTTCCATTTTTGAGTCTGTCACCGAGTTGTCTGTGGAGGCTTGCATCACTCTCTTTGTGGAGGCTAGTGTCGCTCTCTTTGTGGAGTCTTTCATCACTCTCTCTGTGGAGTCCGTCATCGTTCTCTCTGTGGAGTCCTTCATCATTCTCTCTGTGGAGTCTGTCATCGCTCTCTCTGTGGAGTTGTGCAGTGTTCTCGCTGTAGAGCCGATCTGTGCTTTCACAACGGAGTCGTTCTGTGCTCTCTGTGTGGTGTCGTCTTCGTCTTGGGTATTGCTGTCATCTAATGTATCGACAATCTGCCATGGCACCATGATATTGGATTCATCGACCATAAGAAGAGTAGTGTTGAGCTTTTCAACATTGTTGCTGATGCTGTGATCAGCATATCCGAATAACTCAGCCATTTCCTTTTGTTCATTTTCGTGCATTTCTCTTTTAAGTGGGCGTGGTCCTTGTGCTCTGATGTCATGACGCTCGTTACATCATGCGTAGGACTCGATTGCGCATGCGCACTCTGAGTTTCCTGTACTGTGCGCTCTTTTTGCAACTGCGCATGCGGGGCTTCTCACGCAAGCGCAGAACACTGTTTTGCCGGTTTGCGCCTTTTAGGGAAATGCGCATGTCCGGCTCCTTTCTCAAGATGGCTGTCAATCAATAAGAGCTGTTGCATCGAGTGAGATCCTACCACTGCCTCGTGGTAAATTTTGCCGCCGTTTTTCTGATTTTGTTTTCTAGTCACTGATTCTGTGTTTGTAAAGACTCACAGTATTGATTTTGCTTTTGTTCATAAGCAAGGCATTTTTGTCTAGCAGTTTCTAGAGTTAGATGCTTATTTTGTGATAGTTCTTACCTCAAATTTTTATCAGATAGTCCAGAAATGAATTGATTCATTATCACAGCGTCTCTGAAATCAGCATAATCACAGCCTTGTGGTATTAACTTGAGATCTGTAATAAAATCAGGGATGGGCCCTCCATTTCTCTGGCATTTATGACAATTGTTAAATCTTTCCAGCATCTCACCAGAGTGATTCTTACAGTGTTCATCAAATTTTTTGAGTATTACTTCTATTTTGGTGTTGTCTTCACCTTCTATGTAATTAAAGCAATTATAGATTTCTCTAGCTTCATGCCCTCCTATTGAGAGTAGTAGTGCTGTTTTCGTTGCATTAGACACCGTGCTTAAACGATTAGCTGCGATAAATATTTGGAATATCTGTTTCTGTTCAAATCTTTTCATAATTTAAATTATCCGGTTGTTTCCAGCTGCCCTAGAGGTCCAATGAGTCCCATAGTTATTCGGCAAGGATCCATTTGCTGCGAAGTCTTCCACAGTCGAATGTCCAGTCTTCTCTTTTTGTCTAACCTAATCTAACTAGTTCTGTTAAAGCCACTCGACTGGTACCATGTTTTGTTACCTGTGTGGTAGGTAACATATGCTACTCAATCCTTGGTTAGTGATGAGGTATTCTGAATCCCAATGAAGAAGATTCGAACTCTTCCAGTAGTAACAAAAGGTATATTGAGTAACTACAACAATATTCTGCTCTGTAAATTCTATGATAATCTATGATTTACATGAGTTCTTTACTTTAACTTTGATACTAGTGATAAGGTTAACAAGATCTAAGTATGGTAACTATACGTAACTCCACTGGCCATCTAGTCTGCTGTGCTTTGAGCATAGTGCACCCAATAGAGAGAGAGAGCCCCAATGTGGCTGCCTTTTGTACCCTTGTTGGTCTGGCCCTCTAATGATCATGTGGTGCTACTGATGGCACATTAACCCCTTGTATACATGCACACATAGAGATCACTACAAGACACTTAATCCATTACTTAAGCAACACAAATTTGTATTCATGGTCCTCTTCAAAGACTTTATAAGCACTTGGAGCTGTCAATCAAACTGAAATGGCATGCATCCCACTATGATAATCATAGAGTCATAGAATTTACGGCACAGAGGCAGACCCTTCCTCCCAAACTGGTCCATGCCATTCAAAAAACCTATCTAAGCTAACTCCCGTAATGATTGGTTGTGAAATCAGTCAGGCAGTACTAATCCTACAATGATAACCTTCAGGTTTATGTCAACATAAAAAGTGAAATAGCAAGGACTGATGTTTTTGTAAGACCATAAACAGTTTTCTCAAATGTTTAAAGGGCAGGATATTTATATGGCAGCTTGCCAGATCACTTTGACATTTCCATTTGACACTTCCATTTGACTGTTCCAATTAACTTGACAGATCAAATGAGTTTGTCTACTTTTTACTTACATTCATGTCTGCTTTCAACAATCCCAAAGGGCTCCTTATCTCTCCCAAAAGGGCACCTTCCTACTCTGAAAGGGCACCTCACCTCTCCCAAAGGACCATATTCAAATGGGTACCTTACCTCTCCAAAAGGGACCCAACATGTCTCCAAAGAAACTTGCTAAAAATTCTTATGGACATCCTACTCGCCAAAATCAGATCAGCCTGAAGGCAGCTTCACTTTAACATCCAAAAATTCAGAGTCCGGATTCAGGGGCATAATTTCCAGAATCATACCTCTGAGAGCCTTTGCATCTGCATGAAAATTCAAGCTAAAATCTTAATCTCAAAGAGAGGTGGCCTATTTTCAGTTTTAAGGGAGGTGGGATGGGAGTGAGGGCAACCAACCCCTCCCAAGATGTTGGGGCACTCATTTAAATATTTTAATAAGGGTGCATGCTTCAGATTACTCTTTCTCTTCCAGCTTCAACACTGACAAGCCAGCTTTCCTGGGTCTCAGAAAACCTCACAAGTAAAGGGAGGAGACGCAGAGGTAATGTTTTCCAGAATTGCTTGTGGGTCAAGAGGCATAAGCGTGCTTCCCCATGGTTCACCAAGCAAATTTTCTAACCACTTCAGTGGTCAACCCTCACACTCCCTCCCTCCTTCCCGAAAACACCAGAATCAAATGTCCCCCAGGGCTCCCATTCCTCACCTACACCCTCCAAAATACTTCAAACCCCAGGATCTTCTGCCCAATGCCCCTTCCACCATCTCCACCTACCCGACACACAATTAATTTGTCCCCCCCCCCCCCCCATAATTTTCCTCCCTCATGCTCAATCTCCCCAGATCTCCCTTCAATAACCTGGCTACAATCTCGTACCATAGGTTTACCTCTCTGTTAAATTCAGCAGGGCCGAGGGAAATTCATTCTTCCTGGATTCACCGATTTAAAAGATAACCCTTGGTTCCCTTCATATTAATATCAGGATCAATATTTGAGTTGGCATATCTTCACTCTACGGAACGGAGAATCCCGAGATCGGGACCGCAGAGTATCGCCGCCACTTGAAAGAGGCCCCCGCGGCGATTCTCCAAGTACAGCTGGCCGAGTTCCCGCTGGTGTGGTTCTCTCATGGTTCCACACGGCAGGAACTCAGCATGGCGGCTGCGGACTCAGTCCGCGGCCGCCCTGTTGGGGGGTGGGGGCATCATTCATCGGGGGGGCCTCCAGGATGGCCAGGCTATCGATCGGGCGTCATCGATCCGTGGGCGCGGGTGCGATCTAGGGGGGCCTATACCGTGGTGTGGGTCGGCCATGTTGCGTGAGGCGGCCGACACAGGCCGCCGGCGTGCGCACGCGCGGACCCCCGACCAGAAGTGCAGGGTCCCGTATCGGCAGCCGGAGCTGTGAGAAGCACTCCGGGGCCCTACCAACCCCCTGCAAATCGCAGAATCACCCTGGACTTACTACAGGTAAGTCCAGAGTGATTCCCGCGTTTTTACGCGAGCGTAAGGACATAGCCCCATTATTGGAGAATCCCGCCCCAGATCTCCCCCAGGTTTGTTTGTCAAAAAGTACAAACCGGTAATACAGTATAGTTTTTTTTACATCTGCCATTGATTTTGTGTCCTAGGTATCTGATGCCCCTGCCATCACAAATTGTCTGGAACCTATGGGAAAAATTGGTAAAGTGCGAAGAGCACAGACTTAAAGCACCACTTTTTTAACCTTGGTAGATATGGCTCCGAACATAATTGGTCATTTAGAGAACTCACAAATCAACCATAAATCTTCATCATCTTCCTGATCATAAACTGTAGAAATTGTTTGCAATCTACTCTCGCTAACCGACAAGAGAAAAAAACAGCTATAAATGTTCAAAATTGCATTGATCAGCCTGGCTATATTTATTGGCTGTCAAAATTGCAGTAGGTTCTCTGGGAAAGAATGCACTCATTTTCAGTAAATTCATAGTTTTGTAAATTCTTCATAGTTCAGATGCCATTTTGGGGGCTACATTGCACAGACCTTGCAGAAGATTGGCACAAATGCTCTTATTTCAGCAGTTTCGCTGAATTGATCAATTAAAATGGAATAAATGTGCAAGGACATCATACAAGAACAACATTTGGTTCACATGTTTTAACATGATAATAGTGGTAACGCTAGTAGACACTTATAGCTTACCATAAACTGATGGTATTGGACTGTACTTTTTTTCTGTTTACATTGCTGGACACCAGAAAAGATTTCATTAAAGGACACAGAGCTCTGTCAGAAGGATTTTCTAACATGATTGAAATAGCTTCACAGCAACATGAATGGGCCAATGGAAAAGAAACAGTAAAAGCTCAATGCATTTCGTGATGTGGTTACACTGACAGCTGTATTTCAACAAAACACTGCAGAATACAAAGATTATTTTACAAGTGTGCAATCTTGAGCAATGCTTTCTACATTGTATCTATTTAATGAACCATGCCGTTAGGTTTGTGAATAGAAGACCCGCGATGGCCTGCTAGTGACAACATTCAATTACACAGCCATCCGCTTAATTTGCTTTCCAATCTAACTGAAGCAACATCACTGTATTAATGCTATAATTCCCAGGATACAGTGCATCAGAGTTATTGAAGGGTAAGAGGTCATTATTTCTCAACTCTGCATCAGTGGCAACAGTGGACTCTGCTAATGTGTACATCAAGTTTCCACCATTGACTATAAATAGAAAAAAGGCTTGAATTTATATAGTGCTTTTTTGCCAATCTCAGAAGCATTCCTACTTCATATACAGTGAAATATTTTGAAATGTAATAACTGTTATCAAATAAGTAACTAGATAAATGAGTTAGCAATGGCTCCCATCATGTCATGAGAATAAACATTGATAATACAGAAAATAACATACCGGTGAGGAAGGCTATTTGGCCCATCCATCCAGAAAAAACCCGAGTTTTCTATCACAACATCACGCTGGTTCTTAAATAACTCCAGAGTCCTCGCTTGAAAATGCTGCCCAGAAATTCATTATTCATCCTTGTGTGAAGGACCTTCCTCACAATCAACTTAAATTTGTCTATTGATAGTTTCAACAAGTGTCCTCTTGTTACGATTTAGTCTGAATCCTTTATTTGCTTCTTTATCATAGAATACCTACAGTGCAGAAGGAGGCCATTTGGCCCATAGAGTCTGCACCAACCCTCTAAAGAGCACCCACCTAGGTCCAATTCCATAAACCCCCTAAAATTTGAACACTATGGGGCAATTCATCATGGCCGGTCCACCGAACCTGCACATCTTTGGACTGAGAGAGGAATCCGGAGCACCTGGAAGAAACCCACGCAGACATGGGGTGAACGTGCAAACTCCACACAGTCACCCGAGGTCGGAATTGAACCGGGTCTTTGGCACAGTGAGGCAGCAGTGCTAACCTCTGTGCCACCATGCTGCCCACACTGTCATATACTATTTCAATTTTCCTCCCAAATGTAGAAATATTATCATGGATTCACCATTCATTATCAACAAATACATTTCTTTATTCTTTCGTGAGATGCAGGTGTCACTGGCAATGCCACCATTCATTGTCAGCAATTTCAGAGGGAAGTTCAGAGACAGCCATATTGCTGTGGGTCTGACATCACATGCAGGCAGACCAGGTGAGGGGTGACAGATTTCCTTCCTTGAAGTACATAAATAAAGTAGATGTGGGTTTTTTGTGACAATCAATGAAAGCTTCATGGTCGCCATCGCTGAGACTCGCTTTCAATTGCACATTTATTAACTGAATTTAAATTACACCAGCTGCGATGGTGGGATTTGAACCCTTGTCTCCAGGGCGTTACCCTGGGGACCTCTGGATTATTGGTTCAGCGACATTACCACTATGCCACCATCTCATTTTCATTCCAGTAGTGCCACCTATATGGCAACACCACAGACAGCTGATCTAGCAGGTCGGAGAATCCCCAGGGGGTCGCATGAATCGGGCCCCGCCATCCGACGCCGGTTTATCGATTCTCCGGCGCCCGCAGGATCGCCGTCGCACTGGTCAGCGGCCCCCCCGGTGATTCGCCGGGCCCCGACGGGCCGAGTGGCCGCCGGGTTCGGCCGAGTCCGCCGGCGTGGGTTACCCAGGTCCCACACGGCGGGACCTGGAAGGTGTGTCTGCGGGAGCCGTCCTGGAAGGAGGAGCGGGGGCGAGAGAATCCAACTCCGGGGGGGGCCTCCACGGTGGCCTGGCCTGGCCCGCGATCGGGGCCTACCGATCGTCGGGCAGGCTGGTTCCGTGGGGGCCTATGTTCCTCCGTGCCGGGCCCCAGTAGGGCTCCACCATATTGCCCGAGGGCCAGCGCGGAGTCGGGAACCCTGGAATCCGCCAGCCATTCCACGCATGCGCAAACTCACGCTAGCTGGAGCTGCGGGGACCACTCCGGCGCCGACCTAGCCCCCTAGGTAGGGGAGCATTCCTCATTATCGGGGATCGTTAACGCCGGAGTGGTTGGCACCGCTTTTCACGCCGGCGTCAGAACTTGGACGCGGGATTGGAGAATCCCGGCCCCTACTTTTCAACATTGCTCCCAGTTCCACCTCTTAATTTACCACGTGGGAGTGGGAAAATTCAGACTCTTGTCTCTGAATCAGCTGAGAACCCACAACAAAACCTAACTGCCAAGTTAGAAAGCGTTGCATTAGCAGTGCGGCCCCAGGTTCCTGTTCACGTGGCTATGTGGATGTAAAAAATCCTATGACCCGGTTGGAAGAAAGCAAGGGTGTTCTTCTAATATCCTGCAACCAATTTCATCAAAACAGATTAACTAGTTGCTTGTTATTTTTGGGTCATGATTCTCTACGTAACAATATTGACTGCATCTCAAAAATAACTCAGTGCAAAGTGCTTTGGGACATATGAAGAATGTAAAGGTACAATGGGCTAATTGTTGGATTTGACCTGTTTTCCCGTTCGTAGCTCATGATGCGCGATTACCCCACACCCGGTCGATCTGAGGGAGACAGCAAGTAAGCTCCTTGTTCCTGCTCATCAACATATTTGCAGCAATTAGACTAGCAAGGAACACGCTGTTGACCAACTTCTTGCTCAGCAGGGGTCCCAGAAGCGGGTGTGGCTATCATGGCATGCCTTCAAGGCAACCTTTCCCTTTGGCGAAGTGCATTCAAATTAAAGCAGCTGCTGGAACATGGTCAGAAAATCTTTGATGGAAGAAAAGAGCTGATAAATAGAACAAAGGGCCAGAGGGAAGCTCCCAGGTTCTCTGACTGGGGACTAGAGGGTTCAGTGATGGAGGTCGAGGGTAGAAGAGAGGTGATGTATCCACAGGATGTCCTCAAGTAACCACCCTCCAAGGGAATAGAAGAAAGTGGGCAGGGTCCTGGCTCTGATGACCTGGCTACAATGCTGGAAAAGGTTCAATGACTTCAAGCATGTGACCAATTTCATTAAAAGCACATTGAAATGACGTCTGTAGATTCCGTCACCTTGGATTTCTTGGACTTTTATGCAATTCCCTCTTCCATCACCCCAACCCTCCCTTTCTGCATCGCTGCTTCCAGGTACCCAGGGTTTACTGCCTGGCCAGCCAGTGCAGGATGAGGGGCAAAACAGCAGCAGAGCTCTAATGAAGAAGCAAAGGCATTTGATCTGTCAATTGTAGTCATTAGCTCAGGAACTTGAACTGCATGTAAGTTGGTGGGTAGTTTGAGTTAACATAAATGTAAGTCCCCAGGAATATGCCACAGCCAGGCCAAGGGGAAGGCTAGCAATGCCTGTGCCAACACATCGGAGGACGACATAGCACATAAATTCTACTGCAGAGGACTCAGATATGGATTTGGATGAGACACCATTCAGGAGAACATTGAAGGATGTGCATTCAAAAATGCTTGCTGCACTGCCTGACTTGCCAGGCAGCTCTCGTGAGTGACCTGTTGTCACTGTCAAGGAACATGGAGGGTTCTTCCTCTGCTCTCACCAAGCGTTCGAAAAATTCTGTTAATTAGTTACCTGCAATTGACTAACAGCCATAACAAGAGTATTCTGTATTTGTCCCAAACAATATTGACAACTTTAATAACGGTTTTGCTTATTTTCCTGCACCGTTGGCTGCTCTCCGAGTCTCCCTGCTGGGTATCTGTCTGTGCGCAGTGTCCACCCTGGACCCTCCCTCGCCACCCCCGGACCACCCCCCAACAGTCCCCTCTGCCCTCTCTGAAGCCTCCGCTGCCAGCAGCATAGCTTCGCAGCCCCCCCCCCCCCGACTCTGGCGGCGCTGGACACAGTCCGCTGTCGCCACGTTGGGTTTACGAAAATTAAGACCACACGCGACCCGCGCGGTCAGGAACTCGGGCCTTCGGGGGTGGAGAATCGGGGGAGGGCCTCAAAGCAACGCGCTGACACTGCCGCAACGGCATGCAGCGCACGCCTCAATGATGGGCGGAGCATCCGAAAAACGGCGCCAACCCCGATTCGGTCGCAAACAGGTATTCTCTGTCCGATCCCCGAATACGATTTCAGTGTCGGGCAGTGGAGCACCCCGCCCTAAGTATTGACGGCGGGACAAGATTCATGGACTTCTACGACACCAAACCTGGCGCCGCACCTGGACCGATTCAACAACTATTGAGGGGTTAGCACCGGCATTACGTGGAACACGATCGACACTCGGGAGACTGACAAGCTGCGTATACACACTGCACTCCGCACATACACCATCCCAGACAACAAGATGGCAGCAAGGCGAGCGGTACCCCGATTCACGGACACCGAGCTCGAAACCCTGCTAGGCACCATGGAGGAGAGGCGGGCAACTCTGGACCCCCGCCCTGGTAGGAGGCTGCCAGCCGCAGCCGTTCGGCATGCCTGGACACAGGTGGTAGATGTGGTCAGCACCGTGTGCAACATCATCCGGACCGACCAGCAGTGCCGGAAGAAACTGCACAACCTCCTCAGGGTGGCCAGGGTGAGTAGATTTCATAGAATTTACAGTGCAGAAGGAGGCCATTCGGTCCATCCAGTCTGCACCGGCCCTTGGAGTAGGCAGCACTGTGTCTCTGGCACCAACGCACGTCCGCACACCTATACCACCCCTCCCAACTGGAGGGTGGCCGAACTCCTGTGGCTGGGTTCCCTGGCCACTGAAGCAACCAACTACCCACCCCCTGGGCTGCAGGCATTGGACTGTCTAACATGGTGGGTTTTCTGTTTCCAGCCCCAGGAGAAGGCCACCCATAACTGCCAGGAGAAGACTGGACAGGGATCACGGGACCTACGGCCCTCCCCACAGCAGAGCAGAGGGCCCTGGACGTGGTCGGCGGGCCCGAAGAAGAGCAGTCGCTGGGGTGGAGTTCGGCATCTGTTGAGGAAGTGAGACCCCACTGAGTTCCAGTTCCCTGACACCCTCCCCCCCCCAACATCACCCCTACACCACCCTCACACCCACCACCTTTCCCACACCACTCTCACCATCCCCGCTGCTGCAGTGTCCTCCTACTCGATAAACTCCATCTCGCACAGCCTCAGTGCATCCCCAGGGCTGCGGGGACTAGGAGGAAGGCCACCATTACTGTTTGAATTCCAATATCCATTGCCTGCAGGGGGTGAAAGGCCAACATGTTAAGAAGGTGCGTACCCCTGTGCCCAACCGGGTCCAACGGACAACATGGTGCCTGGCACCATGGGGGCCTCTAGCCCTGGCACCCATCCTTACTGCCATGGCTACCATTGGCTGGCAAGGCTCTTGCCAGTGGTATGCTCTGTGGCCCCCATCCTGCGTCCCTCTGTAGGGGCTACTCTGGGCATTGCCCTTGGACGGGCTACGTGCTGGCCAGCTGGGGGTGTGGTATGGCGGAGGGAGGGGCACGGTGGTGGAGGCTGGGGTGCAGGGGTGGGGCCACCCATATGTTAATTGGCACTCTGCAGAATGGGGGGGGCCAAGGTGGGTGGTCAGTGGGGTGTGCAGCACGATGGCTGCCTTACCGGCCGCGGCATTGACGGCCCGTGCCAGGATATTGCCCCAGACCCATGGGGGTCACCCCGCTGGCAGGGACCATCCCCCTGCCACAGTCCCCCCTTCCTCCCCCCCTCGCCAGCCCTGGCCGAAGTCCCTCCCCCGCAGCCAGCCCTGCCAGTGTCAGGACCGGCAGTCCACGGTCACTCCTCTGCATGCCCTACTTCCTCTCTCTCCCTCATCAGCTACAGCGCCTGTTCCCCAATTTGTAAAAGCACAAGTGAACCTTGCCGTCGGGAATTCCCCACAGTGGAGGTGGAAAATCGCGGAGGCCTCAGAGAATACTGGGTCAGGCCCGCTAATGATATACAAAGGCATTTACTGTACATGCGGAATGGAATGCATTGGCGCTGCTATCGAGGTGCGGAAAAATTGCGATTTGTTGTGAACCCAGCACCCGCCATGATTTGGGCATCAAAACCGTTTCTTCGCCCAATCGCGCTTTGCGATTCCGATGTCAGCCAACGGCGAATCCTGCCCATGAGGTTAATTACGGTTCACTAAATTTTCCTGATTTGCAGGTTTTTCATTTTGCTTTAATCTTGAGTCACTAGGTCTTATTCGTCAAGTAAAACTCTGGGTTTGTTTTTCTTATTCTGGTTTGGGATTGGTCGTGTCATTTGCGTGCCATTCTCGGTGTACCTTTGAGGTCTGATGAGTCTGTGAGAATAAGGTGGGGAAAGGCTGGCCTGCCTGGAAGTGTGAGCGAAAATATATGGCACCCTGACACCCGACGCTCAGGACCGTCTTTAACTAATAGACATTCACCGCTGAAACTTCAGACTCTGAATGCTGCCTTGGTGAGTAATATTTGAATGCCGCCTTGGTGAGTAATATTTGAATGCCGGTTTGGTGAGTAATATTTGAATGCTGCCTTGGTGAGTAATATTTGAATGCCGCCTTGGTGAGTAATATTTGAATGCCGCCTTGGTGAGTAATATTTGAATGCTGCCTTGGTGAGTAATATTTGAATGCCGCCTTGGTGAGTAATATTTGAATGCTGCCTTGGCAAGTAATATTTGAATGCTGCCTTGGTGAGTAATATTTGAATGCCGCCTTGGTGAGTAATATTTGAATGCTGCCTTGGTGAGTAATATTTGAATGCCGCCTTGGTGAGTAATATTTGAATGCCGCCTTGGTGAGTAATATTTGAATGCCGCCTTGGTGAGTAATATTTGAATGCCGCCTTGGTGAGTAATATTTGAATGCTGCCTTGGTGAGTAATATTTGAATGCTGCCTTGGTGAGTAATATTTGAATGCTGCCTTGGTGAGTAATATTTGAATGCTGCCTTGGTGAGTAATATTTGAATGCTGCCTTGGTGAGTAATATTTGAATGCCGCCTTGGTGAGTAATATTTGAATGCTGCCTTGGTGAGTAATATTTGAATGCTGCCTTGGTGAGTAATATTTGAATGCTGCCTTGGTGAGTAATATTTGAATGCTGCCTTGGTGAGTAATATTTGAATGCCGCCTTGGTGAGTAATATTTGAATGCCGCCTTGGTGAGTAATATTTGAATGCCGCCTTGGTGAGTAATATTTGAATGCCGCCTTGGTGAGTAATATTTGAATGCTGCCTTGGTGAGTAATATTTGAATGCTGCCTTGGTGAGTAATATTTGAATGCCGCCTTGGTGAGTAATATTTGAATGCTGCCTTGGTGAGTAATATTTGAATGCCGCCTTGGTGAGTAATATTTGAATGCCGCCTTGGTGAGTAATATTTGAATGCCGCCTTGGTGAGTAATATTTGAATGCCGCCTTGGTGAGTAATATTTGAATGCCGCCTTGGTGAGTAATATTTGAATGCTGCCTTGGTGAGTAATATTTGGATGCTGCCTTGGTGAGTAATATTTGAATGCTGCCTTGGTGAGTAATATTTGAATGCTGCTTTGGTGAGTAATATTTGAATGCTGCCTTGGTGAGTAATATTTGAATGCTGCCTTGGTGAGTAATATTTGAATGCTGCCTTGGTGAGTAATATTTGAATGCTGCCTTGGTGAGTAATATTTGAATGCTGCCTTGGTGAGTAATATTTGAATGCTGCCTTGGTGAGTAATATTTGAATGCCGCCTTGGTGAGTAATATTTGAATGCTGCCTTGGTGAGTAATATTTGAATGCTGCCTTGGTGAGTAATATTTGAATGCTGCTTTGGTGAGTAATATTTGAATGCTGCCTTGGTGAGTAACATTTGAATGCCGCCTTGGTGAGTAATATTTGAATGCTGCCTTGGTGAGTAATAGCCACCTTATCTTTAGAACTGATGTTCCTATTCACATTAATTCAAGGACATACTCATTCCTTGGAACTTGCTTAATTGAAAAAGGCAAAAGATAATCAAAATAATGGTGCCTCTGCGTAGAAGTATTACTGTAGGTTATTTTAAAAAATAACTTCTTTAATGCTTATGAGGAGGAAATGAACAAAATGTTTGGGTGTACATCATGCATCTTATTTAATAGCCTGGATTCCTTCTCTTCATGTTACCAAACCCTAATAGCATTACTATTGTATAACTCAGACTATGTTTGTTCAGAGGGAAAAAAAAGTATAATTAATGTGTTAAGAGATGAAACTGTCATTAAGTGCTCAGACACTGATTCCAAAGCTTGTTACTAGGCAACAGATGCAAATTACTTCACCATTTTAATGTTGCAATATGCTTTACATGAGTTTAATCATTACTGAAAACTTCACTGATATTGCAAATGAAAACTATTGTTGTTGCTGTGACTATCTAGTTCAAAATGTAGGTTCTGCTGCAAATATTTAGCTCATGATTCAGCTATTTTAGAATACAACTTCAAGAATGTAACTTTTAGGCTGGGGGTCAAAGCGTTCAATGTAAGATACGTAGACACCTGATTGAGAAATTCTGGTGCAATTCAAACAAGCGTGGATTTATTCCACTTAAAATGTAACCTGTAATTATCTTACAAGGTCATGAGTAGAGTTGTGAAAGCAATAAACAATAAGGAGTCTTCTATCTTAATTTAACAGGGCCAATAGATAGTGCAAAGGCTGTGGCCCCTGACAACATTCTGGCTGTAATGCTGAAGACATATTCCAGAACTTGCTGCGCCGCTAGCCAAGTTGTTTTACTATAGCAACAACACTGTCATCTACCCAGCAATGTGGAAAAATGCCCAGGCCCGCCCTGCCCATAGAAATAGGACAAATCCAACCTGGCCAATTAGTCTACCCTCCATCATCAGCAAAGTGATAGAAGATGTTATCGGCGGCACAATAAAGCGAGCCTTACCAGGCAATAACCTGCTCACTGGCACACTGTTTCATTTCCACCAGGGCCACTCAGCTCCTGACCTCAATACAGTTTTAATCAAAACATGAAAAAAACGCAACTGGATTCAAGAGGTGAGTTGAGAGTGACTGCCCTTGACATCAAGACAGCATTTAACCAAGTGTGGCATCATTAATCCTAGCAATACTGAAGACAATGGGAATCAGGGGAAAACTCTCCACTGGTTGGAGTCATACCTAGCACAAAGGAAGACAGTTGTGTTTGTCGGTGGTCAATCATATCAGTCCCAAGACATCACGGCAAGAGTTCCTCAGGGTACTGTCCTAGGCTCAACGATCTTCAGCTGCTTTAGCAATGACTTTCCCTCAATCATAAGGTCGGAAGTGGACAAGTTATTTGATAACTGCACAATCTTCAGTACCATTTGTGATCCCTCAGATACTGAAGCAATCTGTACCCATATGCAGCAAGAGTTGGACAATATGCAGGCTTGGGCTGACAAGTGGCAAGTAACGTTTGTGTCATATAAGTGCCAGGCAATGACCATCTCCAATAAAAGAGAACCCAACCATCTATCCTTGACATTCAACAGCTGAATCGCTGAATCCCCCATTAGCAATATCCTGAGGGTTACCATTGACCAGAAACTGAACTGGACTAGCCATTGAAATACTGTGGCTACAAGAGCAGGTAAGAGACTGGGAATTCTGGTTGAGTGCAGCTCCAATAACACTCAAACTACACCTTGCCAGATTGAGAGTTTCGACAGATTATCATCAGTTAGGTCTGCATGTCAGGCAGAGAAAATACTAACATCATTACTCACTGCATGGCTACTGCAAAGGCTATGGGCTCTGACAATATTCCAGCAATAATACGGACGACTTGTACTCCAGACCTTGCCAGACCCCTAGCCAGGCTGTTCCAGGACAGCTACAAGACTGGCATCTACCTGGCAATGTGAAAAATTGCCCGGGTGTGTCCTGTCCACATAAAGGAGAGCAAATCCAACCCAGCCAATTACCACCCTATCAGTCGATTCTCCATAATCAGTGCAGTGCTATCAAGTGGCACTTACCTAACAATAACCTGCTCATTGGTGTTCAGTTTGGGTCTGCCAGAGTCACTCAGCTCATTACAGCCTTGGTTCAAACATGGACGAAAGAGCTGAACTTCAGAGATGAGGTGAGAGTGACTGCCCTTGACATCAAGGCAGCATTTGATCGAGAATGTTCGCTGATGATTGCACAATTCGCGACTCCTCGGGCACTGAAGCAGTCTATGTGCAAATGCACCAGGACCTGGCTAATATCCAGGCTTGGGTAACAAGTGGCAAGTAACATTCACGCCTCACAAGTGGCAGGCAATAAGAGAGAATCAAACTATCGCCCCTTGACACAAAAAGCAGGACAAATCCAACCTGGCCAATTACTGCCCTATCAGTCTGCTCTCAATCATCAGGAAATGAAGGAAGAAATCACAACAGTGCTATGAAGCGGTGCTTACTTAGCAATGACCTGTTCACCACCAGGGTCACTCAGCTCCTGACCTTATTACAGCCTTGTTTCAAACATGGACAAAAGAGTTGCACTTCAAAGAGAAAGTGAGAGTGACTGCCCTTGACATCAAGGCAATATTTAATAGAGTATGGCATCAAGTAGTCCTAGCAAAACTGCAGTCAATGGGAATCAGAGGGGAAACTCTCCATGGGTTGGATTCATACCTAGCACAAAGGAAGATGGTTGTGATTGTTGGAAGTCAGTCATCTCAGTCCTGGGACATCATGCCCAAGTTCCTCAGGGTAGTGTCCTAGGCCCAACCATCTTCAGCTGCTTCACCATTGACCTTTCTTCCAGTATCAGGACAGATGTGTGAATGTTCGCTGATGATTGTGCAATGTTCAGCACCATTCGCAGCTCCTCAGGTACTGAAGCATATCACGTGCAAATGCAACAACACCTGGATAATATCCAAGTTTGGGCTGACAAGTCACATTTGTGCCACACAAGTGCCAGGCAATGACCATCTCCTACAAGAGAGGATTTAAGCATCGCCCCTTGACATGCAATGGCATTACCATCACTGAATCCCCCACTATCCTGGGGGGTTATCATTGACTACAAACTGAACTGGACGAGTCATATAAATACTGTGGCTACAAGCGCAAGTCAGAGGCTTGGAATCCTGCATGGGTAACTCAGCTCCTGACTCCCCAAAACCTGTCCACCATCTACAAGGCACAAGTCAGGAGTGAAGGAAAACTTTCCACTTTTCTGGATGTGTGCAGCTCCAATGACTCTCAAGAAGCCTGACATGATCCAGGACAAAGCTTGATCGGTACCCCTTCCACAGACATGCACACCCTCCATCATTGATGCACAGTAGCAGCAGTGTGTACCATCTACAAGATACACTGCAGGAATTCACCAAGGCTCCTTAGGCAACACCTTCTAAACCCACTACCACAACCTGGAAGTTCCTCTTAAGTCACTCACCACCCTGACTTGGAAATATATCGCCATTCCTTCACTGTCGTTGGGTCAAAACCCTGGCACTCCCTCCCTAACAACACAGTGGGTGTACCTACACCACATGGACTGCAGTGATTCAGGAAGGCAGCTCACCACCACCTTCTCAAGGGATGGGCAACAAATGCTGGCCTAGCTAGCAAAGCCCATATCCCATTAAAAATTAATAATAATTGCAGGTGGTGCTCAATTTTAGTTTGTATTTCATAAGGGAAAAAGTAGCTGGAGGTTTCCTTGTGGCAGAAAGCAGTCAGCAGATTTGACTTGGAAGCTGTGAGAAAGCAGTATTAAATTAAAAAATGGAGGCTTGCTTAACCAAAAAGCTAACGGAAGGATCCCCATAAAATATTATCTCAGGGAAAAGATGGAACACTGGGACTATTAATGTGAATTCCAGGGGGCTGTGGCAGTGTATTGTTCCTTAAAGAAAGGAATGAACCTCCAAGATTGTTGTCATGTACAAGGGATTTCTTGGTGTGGGGGGTGCGTGGGGGACAGCAAAACATAGAGCTGAGTATGTAGCCTAAATAATTATCTGCTACAGTGATAGCTTTGAAGTACTTGCTTTGTTTAACTCAGATAAAATAAAGTTTGTTTTTGTTTAAAAACATGACATCTTGTTGTATAGTTGTAATAGATTCATTGCTGGGTTTTCGGATTTCTCTTTTATTACTAACAGTTCTTAACACGATTGCTCCATTTTAAATATGTTTGTTCTACACTGCGCCAATACATCCAGAGTGCCATTTTCATTCTGCATTCCTTTACCATGGCATATCATATCATTATCATAGAATTTACAGTGCAGAAGGAGGCCATTCGGCCCATCGAGTCTGCACCGGCTCTTGGAAAGAGCACCCCACCCAAGGTCAACACCTCTACCCTATCCCCACAACCCAGTAACCCCACCCAACACTCAGGGCAATGTTGGACACTTAAGGGCAATTTATCATGGCCAATCCACCTAACCTGCACATCTTTGGACTGTGGGAGGAAACCGGAGCACCCGGAGGAAACCCACGCACACACGGGGAGGATGTGCAGACTCCGCACAGACAGTGACCCAAGCCGGAATCGAACCTGGGACCCTGGAGCTGTGAAGCAATTGTGCTATCCACAATGCTACCGTGCTGCCCTATATGAGACAAAATATTCCCATTGTGCATATTTGAATCTTCCATTGAGATTATGATGGATATTTTGCTTCAAATGGGATACTGGGTAAGCAATATAATCTCAGCACGCTCACTGACATAAATATAATTATAAAATATTTTCAGTTAAACATTGATTTAAATTGCTTACTGATTTGGACAATGCTAAATTTTATATGGATATAACTAACTTCCTCTCCCTCACTAAATGCATAATTCATAAGAACTTAATCAAAGTCAAAGCTAGAATTTGTCAAATAAATTGGCACATTTATCCTCCTCCAAATTAAGCAATTATTATTAAAACATCCAGGCAATAAGAGAGTTACATTGTGCTAAGACGGCATTTTGTGTTTGGGACTTACTTTGGAACTCGTCCAGTATAACAAGGGAATACAGATAAGGAAGACAGATTTATTCATCCAGAGATTGAAACTTCACCTCATTGTTGTAATCAGTTGCTTTTTTTACGTTAATAGAATCCCTACAGTGCAGAAGGAGTCCAGTCGGTCCATTGAGTCTACACTGACTGTTTGAACGACCATCAGCTCAATCCCCCATCTTATTCCTGAAACCCCACCCTAAGGGGCAATTTAACATCGCCAATCACCCTAACCTGCACACCTTTGGACTGTGCGAGGAAACCGGAGCACTCAGAGGAAACCCACGCAGACACACAGAGAACGTGCAAACTCCACACTCAGTCACCTGACGTCGGAATCGAACCTGGGTCCCTGGCGCTGTAAGGCTGCAGTGTGCCATCGTGCGGGATTGTTGCCGTCAGTCTGTCAGGAACTTATTTCACAAGTTTGTCAATCTTTATGTAAAGCAGAATACCCTCATATCTTTTCCTGAAAGCCAATGCCAGACTCTTAGTGTAATTACAGAAAGACATTTTTAGCCATCTTGCAGCATTATTCAGCTTCAAGATGATAGACTTATGATTGCCCACACCCCAAAGTGCAGTTTTTTTTTTAAATGCTGAAGTAATTTACATAAAATTATAACAAGATTAAATGAATAATAAACCTCAATCTCCTTTTATGAAGAAATATGTTGCCAAAATCCATGCCAACTGCGTCTATAACGATCCACAGACCGACCTCAACAGAACATGCCCATACAGAAACTCTTGTTTAAATAGAGCTGTGATGTGTGGAGGAATCCTTCAGCAAGGGGTAGATGTGAAACAGTCAGATTGATGCCTATTATTGGAAGACATATCTAGTTGCAAGTGCTCATCAAGACTCTAACAATTCTCTTGATACTGATGCTTGCCCACAGAGAGATTATTCCCCTGCTTTTGTCAGAATCTTAAAAATTCAGATTTTTTGACCTGAGAATTTTTCAGCTCTATTCCTGACACAAAAGAGTGGCTTTTTTAAATGTCAATTTTGTCTTGCGAGTATTTTTAGAACAATTAAATAGAAAATTGGAGAAATTTTCTGAACCATTGAGAAGCACCATAATTAATTTTAATGTTTGTTGCACGCCCACCTTTTTGAAGTTAAAAATAATTTGTGGAAATCATTGGAAAATTGTCCAATGCAGAATTCTGAGTCATTGATTGGAAAATGTATCACTATAAATTGCACATTGCCTTGCACAACTGATCCTGGGAACTGCCACTGCAGAGATACTAGATCCACACTAGCTCTGCTTATTAATTCTTTATGTGATGTGCATCTGTTATAAATAAACAAATTACTTTCTGATTTTGGTTGTCATAATGAATGAAATTTCCAGCGGAAACTTAAAAACTATATTTAACCATGTATAAAATCAAGATCCTAAATGATGAGTCAAGGATCAAATTGAAATATTTTCTCTAATGCAATTTACCATTCGCATATTGTCTTTGCTAAAACATGAGTTCCCGTGCCTATTATTTTAATGGTTCATTAACTGCTAAAATAATAAATATGGATTAGATTGCTGCTCAATGGGAGGTACATATATTGCCTCAGATTCCCTTTGAAAGCCTTCTGTTTCAGACACAATAAAACCTTTGTTATGCATCGCTGAGTAACACCTCAAATATAGAGATTTAAGGAATAAAATTGGTCAATTCTAGCAGTGCAGAACAGTTGTAAGCGAATCGGCAGCTGATTTTTCACCGCCCTGGCCTTTATTTCCACTGACTTGGCAAATATTGCCAAGATTTTTATTATTTCAAACCAAGTAAAAGCAGCAGTGAGCCGGCACTGGAGGAATGGAGTGGAGCCAGAGGAAATGGGCGAGGTACTAAATGAATACCTGGCATCAGTATTCACCAAAGAGAAGGAATTGGTAGATGTTGAGTCTGGAGAAGGGTGTGTAGATAGCCTGGGTCACATTGAGATCCAAAAAGACGAGGTGTTGGGCGTCTTGAAAAATATTAAGGTAGATAAGTTCCCAGGGCCTGATGGGATCTACCCCAGAATACTGAAGGAGGCTAGAGAGGAAATTGCTGAGGCCTTGACAGAAATCTTTGGATCCTCACTGTCTTCAGGTGATGTCCCGGAGGACTGGAGAATAGCCAATGTTGTTCCTCTGTTTAAGAAGGGTAGCAAGGATAATCCAGGGAACTACAGGCCTTACGTCAGTGGAAGGGAAATTACTGGAGAGAATTCTTCGAGACAGGATCTACTCCCATTTGGAAGCAAATGGACATATTAGTGAGAGGCAACGTGTTTTGTGAAGGGGAGGTCGTGTCTCACTAACTTGATAGAGTTTATCGAGGAGGTCACAAAGATGATTGATGCAGGTAGGGCAGTGGATATTGTCTATATGGACTTCAGTAAGGCCTTTGACAAGGTCCCTCATGGTAGACTCGTACAAAAGGTGAAGTTACACGGGATCAGGGGTGAGCTAGCAAGATGGATACAGAACTGGCTAGGTCATAGAAGGCAGAGAGTAGCAATGGAAGGATGCTTTTCTGATTGGAGGGCTGTGACTCGTGGTGTTTCACAGGGATCAATGCTGGGACGTTTGCTGTTTGTAGTATATATAAATGATTTGGAGGAAAATGTAACTGGTCTGATTAGTAAGTTTGCAGACGACACAAAGGTTGGTGGAATTGCGGATAGCAATGAGGACTGTCAGAGGATACAGCAGGATTTAGATTGTCTGGAGACTTGGGCGGAGAGATGGCAGATGGAGTTTAATCCGGACAAATGTGAGGTAATGCATTTTGGAAGGTCTAATGCAGGTAGGGAATATACCGTGAATGGTAGAACCCTCAAGAGTATTGAAAGTCAGAGAGTTCTAGGTGTACAGGTCCACAGGTCACTGAAAGGGGCAACACAGGTGGAGAAGGTAGTCAAGAAGGCACACAGCATGCTTGCCTTCATTGGCCAGGGCATTGAGTATAAGAATTGGCAAGTCATGTTGCAGCTGTATAGAACCTTAGTTAGGCCACACTTGGAGTATAGTGTTCAATTCTGGTCGCCACACTACCAGAAGGATGTGGAGGCTTTAGAGAGGGTGCAGAAGAGATTTACCAGAATGTTGTCTGGTAGGAAGGGCATTAGCTATGAGGAGCGGTTGAATAAACTCGGTTTGTTCTCAATGGAACGACGTAGGTTGAGGGGCGACCTGATAGAGGTCTACAAAATTATGAGGGGCATAGACAGAGTGGATAGTCAGAGGCTTTTCCCCAGGGTAGAGGGGTCAATTACTCGGGGGCATAGGTTTAAGGTGCGAGGGGCAAGGTTTAGAGTAGATGTACGAGGCAAGTTTTTTACACAGAGTGTAGTGGGTGCCTGGAACTCGCTACCGGAGGAGGTGGTGGAAGCAGGGACGATAGTGACATTTAAGGGGCATCTTGACAAATACATGAACAGGATAGGAATAGAGGGATACAGACCCAGGAAGTGTAGAAGATTGTAGTTTAGTCGGGCAGCATGGTCGGCACGGGCCTGGAGGGCCGAAGGGTCTGTTCCTGTGCTGTACTTTTCTTTGTTCTTTGTTCATTTTGTGAACTTCAGCAGAAATAAGATTGAGCGCGGTGAAAATTCAGCTGTTGAATTGCGATGGGCCTGTTTTGCACTGTTGGTGAAGGCCAATCTCATCCTGAAACTCTCCATATATTCAAGAGTGAATGGTTTAAATCAAATGATTATTCAATCATTCTAAATTAATGTCAGAATTACGACATAACGCTTTCATTTTTGTTCCTAATAATTTTTCTGCTATTCTTTGTCCTTTGGGTTAGCCGACCAAATATGTTACTATAATTAATCCACAGGTCATGTTGATTGATCTTTCAGCTATCAACCAAAGATCTAACCTGTGAGTATCTTCTTTGATGCCATCAGCTGCACTCCTTTGTTGACCTCCCAGCTGGTGCATTTGAGCACTGTCAGAATAAATCTTTCTTCTCTACTTTGCTTCTCTCATTTAAGCCTGACTGAGATTTAAAATTTGCCCTCAGAAAAAATCGTGCAACCCCCATTTGCCTGGTTCTAAAAAGCACCTAGTTGAGAGTATAAAGTGCAAAGGCAGCTTCTCAAGAACCCCGACTGCACTAAACATAAAAACTTTCAATCACAGTAAATGTGAATGGTCAGCACCTTGGGTAAATTGAACATGTGTGCCCATTCCACCACATATACAGGACCCAAGGCAACGTGAAACCCATACACACACGTACACACCTGTGAGTTAACTCATGAGCACACATTATGTGGAAGGGTATATTCATTTTTTTCCTCTCCTTTGTTCCTCTCTATACCAGCTACAGCTATAAAACTGAGGCTGGTACTGATAAAGAATAATATGCATGCAACTTTCTAAGTGGAACACCCCGGTGTACAGAGGTGGAGAACGATCTGCAGAGATGTATCAGTATGCAGATTTCATGGAGGTAATTTTCATTAACTACAGGACGATAAAGTAATTTACACAGATTGAAAATGGAAAATGTAGTTAAATTATCTTTAGTTCCATTAAAAGATACACATCTTCCACAAATTGAGTCCATTGGACTATGTTGTGTTAGACGCTTTAGTTGCCGTGATATGAAGAGTCCAAAGTTCTGTTCTTTTTTTACAAACACACATTTATTTCCTTCCAACAGCCTTTGCACAAAACTCTAACTATACATCACCTGACAGAGGCCACCTGAAGCCCCTTTACATATCAGTGTCAATTAATGGATTAATCAATTAATCAACTTAACATAAATGAGACAACTAATTGCAATGTCTCTTGACCCATAATTTAACAGTCTCCCCTTCCTTGGAGAAAAAAAAATAATTAGGTGAAAACAAAATTTCAAGAAACTCAAAAACACACACATGATTTCCCCCCCTTTTTTTTGGACGCGAAAGAGAAAAAAAACAGTCACAGAAACAAGCGCCCTTCATTAACAATATCCAAAAGTTTCGTGAAGTCGCCCCTCTTTTCATTAAACAGCCTGACAGTTGACAGCTCCTGTTGACCCATTTAATTTTTGTTATTTCCCCTCTGTCCAACATCTGCTTCAAACTTGCGATGTCTACCCTTAACTTCTTTTCATTGACACTTTTTGTAGAGTGCACATTTTCCCACCGGGATTTATTGTCAATGTGACAGTCAATAGGTATATTACCCAAATCCCCTAATCCCAAAATTTCTGTCAATATCATACTTATATAAAAGGCCATATCCACCGCCTCTACAAGGGGCAAACAGGCAAAGTGCTTTTTACCACTCTCCTTATTTTCTTTGTTTCCCACACAAGTGGGCAACATTTCCCATTGTTCCCCAAAAGGAAAATTATAAAACCTCCTGCGCTTGAAACCCCATCACATAAATTTGCGTAGGGCGCATCACTATAAACTATGAGTTTCAAGTGCCTAAGGTCACCTAAAGCCTGGAACTTCAAAACACACTCCTGCATTTTAGTTTGGCCAACGCTTTATTTGCTCTTATTATGTCTTCCACTTTGGGATCATTCATTTTTGTACTCAACTCTAAGACATCAAAACTCACGTCCGGTCTAGTCTGTCTAGCTAACCAGTTCAGTTGCCCAATTAAACTTTGCAGTTGCTCTTTTTCTATCTTTGAAACTATTACGTCTTTTTGTAAAACTCGGCCACGACTAATTGCTATTGGGCTGATGCTTTCCAAATAAGATTGCTGACGTAAAGTTGCCCCGAACTTAGTCTGTCCAATTTCCAGTCCAATATATTTAAATGCACGGGAAGCCTGACTTCCAACCCTGAATTCTTTCCTCAAACCAGAGATTACAATAGCTTCAAAATCACTAGTCCCACCCCACAAAAAATCATCGACATGCATCATAAAAATGCCAGAAAGATTTCCTTTATAGTGCCAGTAAAACATTGCAGGATCTGCTTTCAACTGGCAAAAGCCTAACCTTAACAAACCTGACCTGACCGAAAAATACCAGACTCTGGATGCATCATTTAATCCATATACACATTTGTTCAACTTCCAGAGTACCCCTTCTATGTTAGCTGCTTCTTTAGGACGACGGAGAAAATTGTCTTTCTGGAGCTGATGTCCCTGCAAAAAGGCAGCTTTTATATCTATAGATTTGCATTCCCATGCCTTTGTGGCTAATAGAGCCAAGAACATCTTTAAAATAACCTTTCCTGCTGTAGGTGAATCTACCCTTAAATCCTGATCGTCTAAGTTTTCTTCAAATCCCCTTGCCACAAGCCTGGCCTTTGCCTTATATCTGGAAGAACCTTTTCCGTGCAAATCCATCTGTGGGATAGAGCTCTTTGTCCCCTATCCGGTACTTCCGTGTATACCCCAAATTCACTCCAACTATGCAATTCTTGCTGTTTAGCTTCTTTAATAACTTTTTCATCTAATTTATTTGAAGCCACCAAAATCTCACGTGCATGTGGGCTTCTACTCCTATTAGTATTCGTAGTCTTACTCATGTTCCGAGATCTTGATAAACTACGTCCCCTCTCCCGCCTGGTATCTCGTTCTGTACTGCTACTGCTTGATCTTTCCCTTCTGATGCGGGATGTCCTTTCAATAGTTCTCGACCTTTTCCTGCGGACCTGGTCACTATCCGATGTACTATCTGAACTGGCACTGCGTTTCTGTGCCCTCCATTTTTGAACTTTGTTTTCCCAATCCATTGTCTTGACTCCTTCCCCTGAATGCTGTACATTCAACCAATGTTTATACTTTCCAGTAGCCTTCCCTGCTCTACTGATTGGGCAGCACGGTAGCATTGTGGATAGCACAATTGCTTCACAGCTCCAGGGTCCCAGGTTCGATTCCAGCTTGGGTCACTGTCTGTGCGGAGTCTGCACATCCTCCCCGTGTGTGCATGGGTTTCCTCCGGGTGCTCCGGTTTCCTCCCACAGTCCAAAGATGTGCAGGTTAGGTGGATTGGCCATGATAAATTGCCCTTAGTGTCCAAAATTGCCCTTAGTGTTGGGTGGGGTTACTGGGTTATGGGGATGGAGTGGAGGTGTTGACCTTGGGTAGGGTGCTCTTTCCAGGATCCGGTGCAGACTCGATGGGCCGAATGGCCTCCTTCTGCACTGTAAATTCTATGATAACAGTTGAATCCTTCCATTGCCTAGACCCTTCAGGCAAGTCTGTCATTTTTGTACCAACTTTTGGCAGTTGCCCTTTCGGAAGAATGGCCTGTTCTCGGTCATCAGAAGTGTTGTGTTCCTCCACAGAAACCCTGTCTATATCAGTTAATTGGTCCTCATAGTTCTGTAACGCATGCGTACCAGATGACTCTGGTTCCTCGTCATGTCTGTCTGCTCTGTCTAAATTTGAACATTTGTAATCTGTACCCATTATCCTTGATGAATGTACCCTAACAGTTTGATTACCATGTTGCAAAATAACTGTTTTGCCATCTATGCCTATGATCATTAGAATTGTCTCTCTTATCGTATACCATGCCTCCTTGCTGAAAAACAGCATCTGATGGCCGTACGTTATGTCTTAAAGCTCTGAGAATTCTTTCAGAGACTTCTGCTTCCAAAAAAGCTTTTCTACTGCTATGCAATGCACTTAAATGTTCAGCAAAACCAGAGCTAATTGTACTCCCCTCCCAAGCTGGAGGCTGGTCATCCAAAATGGATGGAATTTTAGGATTTCTACCAAACACTAATTGACAAGGACTATAGCCCCCAATCATCTGCAATGAATTATTTGCATGTACTGCCCATGCTAAAGCTGAATTTAGCCTGCAATTTGGTCGAACTGCCAAAATTTTCCGAAGCAGGTCATCGATGACAGCATGATTTCTTTCACAGACACCATTACTAAATGGGCTTTCTGCAGCCGTATTCATAACTCTGAGATTCATGTTTTCACACATATCCCTAAACTCATCATTAGCAAATTCTCCCCCATTGTCCGTAATGAATGTCTCTTAACCCATTACTTAACATGTTGGAGATACCCTTGGCTCATTCTTCAATTAGCATAAACTCTAAAATATTTTGCGGCTTCCACATTATGAAATTAAACTGCTATTGTGGAGAATTCTATTTTATCACCCTCAGTTTAATTGATTGAAGACTTTGCGCATTTTTAATTCAGTGCTTCTTGTGTCTGGGTTTTTCAGGATAGAAATTAACAATCTGTCACATGAATAACATCGGCTAACGTTAATGTAGCTTACAATGATTCTGGGAAGATCGCATTCAGATCTTTATATCAGACAGAAAGTGAATGTGTTTGATTTACCAACATCGGAAAGATTTAGATGTTAGCACGATACCTACATCTAAGATTACAAAATATTTACTGAATCAAAAATGAGCTGCCATAACACATTGTTACATCGACCTTCCCTGTCTCACCTTTAAATGTTAATATATCTCTCACTGCATGGCCTTGCATAGGTGTATTTATTCAAACACAAATAGTAATTGCAGGTGTCAGATGTAGTTGGTGAAACACTCAGTTGTAAAAGGCAGATATAAAATCACTCCAGCACAGGTGCAATTAGACAGGGTGCATGTCTATTGCCTGCACCTTCCAAATAAACTCTTCTGTTCCCATGAATGCACCATCATTTGTTTTTAAATTGATGATTATCACAGCTTATAGCCAAAAGTAAGGCTGTCATGAGATGTCTTTTTGGCAGCTTTCACTGATTGTTTTTAAGCTACACATTACAAAATTGTTCTGGACAATTATTTGTGTGTCAGGCAGTAGGACCCAGCAGAAAACAGTTCCAGTTCCATTGTAGCACCTGTTCTCAGCTCTGCAGCCTCTGTTATCAGAAGCTGAGGACAAAATTCAACAGAAAGATTGTAGAGCAGTGCAGGGTACATTTCAGGTGACATCTCTTCACAAATTGTGCAATTGCCAATTTTAGAACCCTGGGAAGGTAAATCCACTGGAATCTAATTATTATTTGCTTCATTTCTACCAATGTTGCCTCATTTCCACTGCACCGGACATTAATAGGCAACTTGCATTACAAATATTGGACTGCAGTGTCTGTATCACTTTAAGACCACAAGGACTCCAGTGAGGTGACATTGTCCTATTAAAGCATTTGTTGCTCAGCAACTGCATCGCGTGCTTGAGTTGACTGCGGGCAAACATTTACACTCCTGACTCCAGAACGATGCCTGAAGAGGAGAATTTCCATCTCATCACTACTGGCAATAGATTCCATTCCAGTTTGCATGAATTGAATCCATGTCATATTTAGTATGTGAATTAAATCAGTCATGTAAATGATGCTGATGTGATTAGTGACAAAATATTTTATTCATTGATAAAATTGCGGATAGCCATATCCATTCCCTGGAACTGAGAGGGAAATAAAATCAAGACAACTCTGTTTAGTTACATCTTTTAGACAAATTGTGCGTTGATTCTGCAGAGGCATTAAATAATATTGTAAGTATTATTGAGTAAAATTTCTGCTTTGAATGCAATTGGGAACTTGTGCTCCGAACATGCTCAAAAGTGTGCTGGTTAAGTTAGAGTATATATTTCCAATTAAATTCATATGCTCGCAGAATAATATTCAATGAGCTAGCTTAATTGAACAAAGTAATAGAATATACTTGTCACTTTTTTACTTTCATAAGAACATAAGAAATAGGAGCACGAAGAGACCATTCCGCCCTTTGAGCTCATTCAATTAAATCATGGCTGATCTTCTACTTCAACACCATTTTTTTGCACTATCCCCATATCCCTTGATGTTTTTGACATGGAGAAATCTATCAATCTAAGTCTTGAATAAACTCAACAACTGAGTCCCCACAGCTCTTTTGGAACAGAGAGATTTCAAAGTTTCATCACCCTCGGAATAAAGAAATTCCTCCTCATCTAGAAGCTTGCTGTAAGCCACATAATTTTACACATAGGGCCCTGTCCTTTGCAAGCAGAAGGAGCATGTCCACATATTGCACACTATTCAACTAAACAAAAGTTTGGGGGACAGCCATTCCCTGTTTCATTCCCCATGGCAATGCCTTGGCCGATCAGAGTCCACCTGCCTAGTTTGAATTTGAACAAAAGCTTGGCAGTTAACTGTTCACTGGGATAAAGCCTCTACCAATCAGAGTCCCTTTGTCCTCTTCTCATGCAGTATATTGTTGTTCACTTTACAATTGGTACACTTGCATATCTATCCTGATGAGTCCAAAATGAAAAGCTTTGGCAACATGTCTCTTTTTTCAGTAATATATGTACATATTAATTCAGTGTCCAGTCCTTCAACTATGAGTGACCTGATTCAAAATCACTAAAAATTACTTTTAACACTCTGTTCAAAGATCTGTTCAATCATTTACTTGGTATACACTGGTTAGTTCCTTTGATGCTAACATCGAGGAGAAAATCTGAATGGAATTCAAACATACATGATATGAGCTGGCTACTTGTTTCACTTTTATAATACAATGGCCGGAACCTTCCAGCGTTCATTCTGGCAAGATCTTCCGCTCCGCTGACGGTGCACCCCCACCGGGTTTCCCGGTGGCAAGGGGTGCATTCAATGGGAAACCCCGTTGTCAACAGCAGGACCAGAAGATCCTGCCAGCCAGTCAATAGCGGGCTGCCTCCACTGCCGCGATGCATACAGTGTGGAAAAACCCACCCAAAACATTTTAGGGAACGTATAGAATGGAGAGAGTATGAAGAGGAATGTTAGCAACAGGTACAGCCAAGGAGAGAACTTTCATGGACATGCAGAAGTGAGAATTGAGTGACTGAGTAATTGGCAATACTCAAGAATAATTAGAAATACATACTTTCCTTTACAAATACACAATTACATTATACAAATTAAAATATTTGTTTAAGGTAATGCAGTGCTCTTTACAAGGTGGCGTCTCAAAAGGAGAAGTGTTCATTTTTGTTGTAGGGTATATTTTCAGACTTGAGAAATCGTTATGTGTTTCTACTAGAAGCAGATTGAGCGTTATTGAAAAGTATTCTGTTCATGTGACTTTTTTTTAGGGATACCCACCAAAGTAGCATTTAAATTAACCCAGCCCCCAACATCAACAACACTCTGACTCTGTGATATAACAGTAACATCAAAGTGTGCCGCTACACAGTACATTCAACATTATTGAGAGCATGGTGATCTTTATTGCGAAGAAATTGCAAATTTGCAATGGGTCTTGATGCTATTCGAAGTGTCCCAAAATCTATGCTCCAACACTGTAGTTTCCTGTACCACCACACACCATTTGTCACAATACCAAAGAATTGCTCTTATATCTAATTCCACTTGTCCAATGCATCCCATACATAATGATTCCTTTAAAAATTATCTTTAATTTCAAAGAAGACCTTACAGTCAAATAATTAAAGTAGACATAACATCATAGAATCCCTAGAGTGCAGAGGGAGGCCATTCGACCCATCGAATCGGCATCAACTTTCCAAAAGAGCACTCTACCCTGTTCCCACAACCCTGTAGCCTAATGTCTACGTATCTTTGGACACTAAGGGAAAGCTAGCATGGCCAATCCACTAACCTGCACATCTCTGGACTGTGGAGGAAATCAGAGCACCCGGAGGAAATCCATGCAGACGCGGGGAAATAGTCCAGAATTTTCCGGCCGTTGGGATTCTCTTTTCCCGCAGGCAGTTCACCCCCGCCTGTGGGTTTCCCAGCAGCGTGGGGTGGCTCCAATGGGAAATCCCTTTGACAAGTGTTGGGAAGATAGAACGGCGCGCTGCCGTGAAACATGCATCTGGAGGACCGAAGAATCCAGCCCATAGTCAGGAAAAAAGTGCAAGTTAATCAATGATCCAGCCCCAAATACAAGAATATTTGTCACTAAATGCTGACGCCAAACAATGAGCCAAATTTCTTTTGGGAAGGGGAACAAAGCCCATGATGTACTTCAAATGGTGCATAAAAATGTTTTGAAATTCATCTTAAAGGACATTTGAAGTTAGTGCTGAGATCCTTGTTGGGAGGGGCAGATAGCACGTACACTTAAAAATGGTTTTGCCTAAACATATCGAAACAGTCCAGTCTAAGTGAAGAATTGTTCTGAGTAGATCACTGCGTATGGTTTTATTGTAGATAATGTCTAATAGTGTGATACACTGAGGGTGCTTCGTGATTCCATAACAAGAAGAGTGATGGAGTCCCTACAAAATCTCAGAAAATGAACATTTAAGGTTGCTGCAAATATCTGTGTGGTTAACAAAAAGGGAAAAGGTCCTTTTCCAGCCAGAAGTGCTGCTTCGGGTATCCTTTCTGCTGTAAGAAACTTTCTTATGATTCATTGGGGGGATAATTTTCTGGCCTGGAATCTGAGCCACTTATCGGAAATGCTGTCTTTAAAATAAACTGCTAATGACTCCAAAACTGAGATTGAACATTATCTCTGCAGGATTCAGATTTAATACTAGCTTCCCAGGAAAATACTGCAGAATGTTTTAGTGTTGCAACTCAGTTTTCTTCACACTCGAAAGAACTTGCTAACACAATTCACAACCTCGTCTCTCAGCTTCCCAGAAGTCAATCCCTTTAGTTTAATTGATCGTATCAGTCCATTTTCCATTCACGTTAGTTTTTCCACTGAGAAAAATGGTTCCAGGTGACAGCCACTAGAAAACATTTGCTTCTTACTGAGATCCCCTTAAAAGTCAAATTAATTTTATATTGTGCTGGCTGTGAGGCTATCATGCCTTACTGCTGATACAGGGGATGCATTTTTCTGGAAGTTGGTACGGCAGTTTTATCCTGTGCTGTTTAAAGGTTTGTACTTTGATAGAAATATCAACATCAGATAGAATTAATTGTCACCAATTAATATCAATGTTATGAAGATTGTGAGACATAATCATTGCCACTTTGAATATATCATACATGTACTGCGTTATATGTCATATATATGTATAATGGCTGAACTCCGGCGGGGGGGGGGGGGGAATTCTCCGTCCCACCAGCCCCGTTTTCTGGCGCGGCACACCCCTGCTGGCAGCGGGATTCTCCGATCCCGCAGCTGGCCAATGGGGTTTCCCATTGTGGGCCATCCCACGCCGTCAAGAAATGCACGGGCGTGGGTGCACTGCGGAGCGGAGGATCCTGCCGATGGAGAATCCCACAGCATGTTGTATTCTGAAAGGCAAGATTAAATGTAGTCTCCTGGTGAAATGATATTAGGGTATATGGGCATGTGGCTAAGTGATGCAGCTATTTAGCTGGGTGTTTTTAGCCAGCGCTGAGAACGAACCCGCTATCAAACGGGACACTACTTCATTACGGGGCCTTAGTGTGGAATGCCCCACCGAGGCCACATTCACTTCCATTTTACCCTGATCTCTAGAGCCCCCACAATGCGGCGACCGGACCCTGCCAACACCCCAAATCGCCTATAAGATCCCTCACACTCCACTTCATAAGGGCAGGGCACCCCCAGGTGCTATCCCCAGCACGGGCAAAATGTTACCTGGGCACCTTGGCACTGCCAGCCTGGAGGTGCCCCTGCCAGGCTGGTAGTGTCAGGGTGGCACCCAGGTACACTGCCAGGGTGCCAATGTGTCAATGCCAGGGTGCCATGCTAGCAGTCTCAGGGTAGTAGGTGACACCAGGGGTATCAGGATGGCATTAGGGGTGCCGGGTTACCATTCTGCCCAGAGCCTGACTGCAGAGGGGCTCCTGATTGCCTGGGAGATGTCCCTCCAAGTGCCAGTACATCTGGTCTACATTTGTCGAGACCAGTGCAAACTGGCACTTGCTTGGGGTCTCCGAGGCATGGGGGTTAGATCCCTCACCTCGGGGTAACTCCGGTGACTGCATATTCAAGTAAGCCTCACTGCACGTGTGAATATGCAAATTTAGGCCCCGTCCATTGTGGACACGATCCAGATCGTGAGATTTCGCAAGGCATAGTGAGCTGGGTAAATCTTGTGAGAGGCCTCTTGCGAGATTTACCAGCCACGTTGCGTCCCGGATCGAGCACGACATGGCTGTTGGATCGGGCCCCTTGTCTTTTATTGAAATTTAAAGTTAACTGCCGAGAAAGTATTGTTCTTCTTTCTCTTTCTCCCACCTCACTTAGCAAGACCGAGCTAAGTGATCCCTCAACCAACGGATCAGATCTAAACTCTGCAGGCCTGCCATATCCACTTGTGATTGATGCTGGACGATTAAACAATTCACTGGAAGAAGAGACTCCACAAATATTCCCATCCTCAAAGATAGAGGAGCCAGCACATCTGTGCAAAATACAAGGCTGAAGCATTCGCAATAACATTCTGCCAGAAGTGCTGAGTGGATGATCCATGTCAGTCTCCTCCAGAGATGCCCAGCATCACAGATGCAAGTCTTCAGCAAATTTGATTTACCCCACGAATTATCAAGAAATGGTCGGATGCACTGAATACTGCAAAGGCTATCGGCCCTGACAATATTCCAGCAATAGCACTGAAGACCTGAGCTCCAGAACTTGCTGCACCCCTAGACAAGCTGTTCCAGTACAGCTACAATAAAAAGCAGGGCAAATCCAACTCAGCCAATTACCGCCCTATCAGTCTACTCTCAATGATCAGTAAAGTGATGGAAGGGGTCATCAACAATGCTATTAAGCGGCACTTACTCAGTAATAACCTACTCACCGACGTGAATAGGATGGGAATAGAGGGATACGGACTCAGGAAGTGTAGAAGATTGTAGTTTAGTCGGGCAGCATGGTCGGCACGGGCTTGGAGGGCCGAAGGGCCTGTTCCTGTGCTGTACATTTCTTTGTTCTTTGTTCTTTGACGCTCAGTTTGTGGTCCGTCAGGGTCATTCAGCTCCTGACGTCATTTCAGCCTTGGTTCAAACATTGCCAAAAGACCTGAACTCCAGAGGTGAGGTGAGAGTGACTGCCCTGGGCATCAAGGCAGCATTTGATCAAGAATGGCATCAATGAGCCCGAGAAAAACTAGAGTTAATGGGAATCGGGGAAAAATCTCTGCTTGTTGGAGGTCATACCTGGCACAAAGGGAGATGCTTGTGATTGTTGGAGGTCAATCATCACAGTCATGGAAAGTCCCTGCCGGAGTTCCTCAGGATACTGTCCTAGGCCCAACCATCTTCAGCTGCTTCACCATTGACCTTCCTTTCATCATAAGGTCAGATGTGGGGATGTTTGCTGATGACTGCAAAATGTGCAACACAATTTGCGACTCCTCAGACACTGAAGCAGTCCAAGTGCAAAGGCAACAAGACCTGGACAATACCTAGGCTTGGGCTGACAAGTGGCAAGTAACATTCGCAACATACAAGTGCCAGGCAATGACCATCTCCAATAAGAGAGAATCAAACCATCGCGCCTTGACATTCAATGGCATTACCATCGCTGAATCCCCCTATCAACATCCTCTGGGAATACCATTGACCAGAAACTGAACTAGACAAGCCATATAAATATTGTGGCTGCAAGACCAAGTCAGAGCCTAGGAGTCACGCAGTGAGTAACTCACCTCCTGACACCCAAAGACTGTTCACCAACCACATGGACTGTGATAGAATATCTCTACTTGCCTGGATGGGTGCAACTTCAACAACACTAAAAAGGCTCAACACCATCCAGGACAAAGCAGCCTGCCACACCTGATTTGCACACCTTCCACAAACATTCACTCTCTTCACCACTGACGCAGCCATGTGTACCATCTACAAGATGCACTGCAGGAACTCACCAAGGCTCCTTAAGCAGCACCTTCCAAACCCACGACCTCTACCGTCTAGAAGGACAAGGGCAGCAGATAAATGGGAACACTACCACCTGGAAGTTCCCCTCCAAGTCTCTCGCCATCCTGACTTGGAAATATATCGCCGTTCGTTTTCTGTCGCTGAGTCAAAACCCTGGAACTCCCTCTCTAAGAGCATTGTACCGCCACCACATGGACTGCAGCGGTTCACGAAGGCAGCTCACCAACATCTTCTCAAGGGTAATTAGGGATGGGCAATGCTAGCCTAGCCAGAGACATCCACATCCCATGAAAATGAATTTTTATAAAGGAAGACTTTCACCTGTTTCTATTGCTAGTTTTCCCTGAAACAGGTTGCTGGAGATTTAGCTTAAAGGGCACCACTCCATATCAAGCGAGGCTGATCAGGAGTCTTTCCCACTCTTACCACCTTCCATTGGTGCAAAGGCGGATTTACAATGAAACACACAGCACTGCAATGTGGGCCCTGGCCAATTGGGGAGCCCCACATTGAGAGGTGTGTATGGTGTGGGAACACCAATCAGAGCTTGGTAACTTTGAATTTGCTGATAGACTCAAGAATGAACCAATCACCAGGCAATACAGAAGAACATTGGGCTCTGATAGGTGGACTCCCTTTAAAGCGGGAAAACAGTGTGCCAGATGTTGAGAGATGTTGGTGGAGACTTAGAGCAATTCAGATGAATCTCCTGATTGTTTGGTATGAAATTTCTGAACTTTCATTGAGTGATGCTGCACGGACGTTCCTGACATTCATCCCACAGCCTGAGACAAAAGTCAGGTCGCTGACCTTACATTGGGTTGCGAGTCTGCGAAGCCTTCAAGAGGCGAGGAAGAGGCACTGGCCAACATCAGTTGAGGGGAGCATTGGGGTGACTCTTGACCTACAGGCCAAGGCTGGGGATGGTGGGCAACCAACCAAAGAAAGAACAAAGGCCAAACCAGCGCAGGCCAGCATCCAGCAGCAGCCGAGCAGCCAGCCCGGACAAGCTCAGGCAAGCGCCGGTGTCGTGGTTATCGGGAAGCAGCGGCCAGCAGGGCGAAAGCAGAGAGTGCGAAAGCTGGGCAGCAACAAGACCAGCGAGGTCTGGAGCAACGGCCAGGCCAGATAGTCAGCAGCAGCTGCCAGACAGCCCACCCGGAGCACACTTGGCCATCAAGGCTCGAGGCCAAGCCACCTGAGCAAGAGGTGCGAGCAGTCGGGAAGTGCAAGGGCCAGCCAGGCACTGGCGTTGTTGGTTTCAGGGAGCAGTGGGGTGGCTCGACAAAAGACCAAGGCTATGAGTGAGAGGGCTGGGTGGCAACCGGACCAGCGACAGCAGAGGCCAGGCCAGAGAGCTAGCAGTGGCAGCCAGGCAGCCAGTGAGTTACCAGTAGCACACCTGCAAGCTTAGGCCGTCAAGGGAAGCAGCTGCAGGGGTGATTTGACCTCCGGGCCAAGGCTGATGAGGGCAAAGAAGCCTGTGCCTTCTGAAGATTCATATTCATTGATCAGTCAATATGAAGAGATACTGTGAATCTGGCAGTCAAAAATGCAGAGTTGAAGGCGAGGCAACAGGATGTATCTCGGTAAAAAGAAAATTCGGCACTTTACTTTAAAGCATTTGAAGTATTGAGTAGTCCCCAAATTGCACATTTATCCTCAACGACAACATCCAGCAAAAGTTTTAATGAATTGTCTGTGATGACTTCAACCTGCTGATTTCCAGAGACAACACATCGCCTGCAAAACGTGAACAAGAATAAGTGGATTCTGAAATGGGAATGGAACTAGAAGATACTGCTCAAAGTCTTTGTTCTGCAGTTAAGTGAGGGAAGAAACCTACCCTGAAGACATTGCCTGATGGCCAAAGTCTGTTCCACTGGTTGTGATTGGATATTTCGTAATAAATAGACCAGAGAATATAGGCAATTTGGAAAATGTGAGAAAAGGGTTTGAGGGCAGCACGGTAGCACAGTGGGTAGCACTGTTGCTTCACAGCTCCAGGGTCCCTGGTTCAATTCCCGACAGCTTGGGTCACTGCCTGTGTGGAGTCTGCACGTTCTCTCGGTGTCTGCGTGGGTTTTCTCCGGGTTCTCCGGTTTCCTCCCACAAATCCCGAAAGACGTGCTGTTAGGTATTTTGGACATTCTGTATTCTCCCTCTTTGTACCCCAACAGGTGCCAGAATGTGGCGACTAAGGGCTTTTCACGGTAACTTCATTGCAGTGTTAATGTAAGCCTACTTGTGACAATAAAGATTATTAAAATTATTAATTAGGTTTGAGACTGAAAGCAGTTCAGAAGTCTGGTGAAGTTGTAGAGCGATTTCTCTGTTTTGTCCAGCTACAATCCCATACTTCTGAGCGCCTGCAGACAACTGTTTTGGAAGTCATTGCAAATTTAGGTTTGGACATCAAAAATTGTGGTGGGCATAAGCTTCGATAATGCAGAAAATATGACAGGAAAATATTCAGGTCGACAAGCAGGACTGAACAATGCAAGCCCCTGTGTATTGTCCATCCAACGTTCCATTCATTCCTTGAATTTAATCTGCAACATAGCAGCTGAATTGTGTGATGCAGCTGTACATTTTGGACTTTGTTCAAAACCTGTATGCCTTTTATTGATTGGTGGAATGTGCTGCAATCACAGTTGGAGCAGGTACATGGAAAACATTTGATGGTCAAAATAATTTGTGACACCGGATGGTCTGCTAATGCTGTTTTGTCTTTGAGACTGAACTTTGTCGATATAAAGGAATCTTATCAGACGTAACCACATCAAAGTCAGAGAAACCACGCAGGAAAGCTGAAGCAAAATCCTTTGCAGAGAAGTCTGAAAAGTACAATATTGCAGTTTTGATAGTTTTGCGGAACCGTTTACTTCAAAGAAGTAATGCCATCAGCAAATTACTGCTTTTTTGAATACTTCACAATTGTTCACCTCAGTTTGAATTTTTGTCATGGAAGTTTGAAATGACTGTACCTCAGTGGAAGCAGAGGCACTAAAATTAACAAAGAATACAGGTCCCTCTAATGACTTGAAATGTAAAAGACCCAGGAAGTTATTTTTTCGTGGAACTAGAGAAAATGAAATCACATTCAAATGGAAAGAGAAAATCACTGTTGAGGCTGTTAATGTTACTTGTGACACAATAATGGTTCAATGGTACAACAACGTGGTCAAGGTGTACAAGATTATCAGATGCATGTACAGGGTGGTTAGGGAGCAGCTGTTCCCTTTTGTTGAAGGACCAGTTATGGGAGGACACAAGTTCAAGATCAGGGACAGGAGGTTTAGGGGGGATTTGGGGAAGGATCATTTTACCCAGAAGGTCTGGAATGCACTACCTGGGAGGGTGGTAGAGGTGGGTTGCCGCACATCCTTTAAAAAGTACCTGGATGAGCACTTGGCACATCATAACATTCAAGGCTATGGGCCAAGTGCTGGAAAATGGAATTAGGTCGGCAGGTCTGGTGTTTTCGTGCATCGGTGCAGTTTCAATGGGCCGAAGGGCCTCTTCTGTGCTGTATTATTCTGTGATTCTGTGAATTTCAGAGTAGAAGTGAATCTCTGAAGAAAACTACTGAATTATTTGGCGTGCTTTTCGACACAAGTTTGGATGAGAATGCTAAGAGCCACTGCAGTAAGAGATTAATTGAATTCTACCGGGAAGACAATTAATTAATTTTATCGATAATGGAAAGCTCTGTGCTTCAAGATCACCGACTGATTGGTACATGATGGTTTGCAGGCAACCTTTCCAAATGTGGAAACCATTCAGAAAATATTTTCAACAACGCCTGTGAGAAATGCTTCTAGTGAACTTTCTTTCTCTATATGAAAAGAGTGAAAAATGATCTGCAAAGTATGATGAGTCAGAAACGTTTCACAAATGCAGCAGTATTGACAACTGAAAATGCATTCTTACAAGATTTTACCTAGAATGATGTTATTGATGAGTTTGTGAAGAAAAAGTTGTAGCCACCTAAAATGGCTGATTCCCTATTAATTTGGCCAAAACCCGATTTAAAATGGCTAACCGAATAGGCTGATGGGAAAAGCAGCCAACAGGACACAAACGGACAGCTGCAGACAGAATAGCGTATTTGGCTCTGGGGAAGTCGGCCCAGATCAATACTCAAGACTATTAGCAGCACATCAACCCAGACATCTGCAGTTTAATCGGCTATCCCCGGGAACAATTGCAACATATTAGCAATTGAATGCCGGGCCAGACCTGTCGGCGCCTGCAGTGGCCGAAACAAAGACTGGTGAACGACCACCCCCCGATCGAGGAATCGCCCCGTTATTGGACATATCGAACCCAGTGATTGGGAACAAGTCCAATCACTTGGGACTCCGGGTCAAGGGCCGCCCCAAGAGGCGGGAAGCCCCTGGGCCCTATAAAGTGAGGGGCCAAGTTCAGATCTCTCTCTCTCTCTCTCTCTCTTCTTCTCCTGCTCGAGACCTTCGCAAGAACATCGACCAGAAACAGTAAGTCTGACTCCAACGATCGCTACCCGATAAAGACTCCTAGCCATCGACCCGTATCTGCCTTTTTGAATCCTGCGGGCCAGATCCGATTCGATAAGCCATTCATTTCCCTGACCTGGTGGGCCCTTCCTAAAGTTAAGTATTGGTCAGTAGTGGTAGGTTTTGATCTAGATAGTAGGATTATTGTGTAAGCATTAATTGTTGTATATAATAAATGACCGTTGATTTCAATCTTACTAAGCGGTGTGCTGACGTATTAATCATAACTTGAGCTTGAACTACGTGGCGGTATCAGAAAGATACCTGGCGACTCGTGAGCAAAGGTGACATAATCAGAGCTAATAAACTAAGGCTAAAAAGAGCAACAAAGTACAGAAGAAAAGCTATCTAAATTGCTATGGATTGCAAAGAACTGAAGAAGCAAATACATTTTTAAACATCTGTCCTTTTACAATATTCTCCAGTCTAAGTTCTGTTCTTCAAAAGAGAATATATGGTTTGTCTTATAGAATACTGGTGGTCACATACAGACAGTTATAACTGGTGAGTAACCACCATGCCCCATCACTCTCAATACTGGCCTTCAGAAAGTCTCCTCTATTGGACAAAGAATGGAATTCTGCCAGACAGTTGCCAGCAAAGCCACTGATATTTGGCTTGGACTGGACACTCCACTTCACTCGCCTATTTGCTCCTACACTGGTCTTTGTAAAGCTCACTTGTCCTGCACTGGCCTGTACTGTGCTACAGTTATATAATTGTCTAATTTCTCCATCCTGTTGCTCATCAGCCAGTTCATGTTCCCTTGTCTCAAGACATGTAAAGCAAAAAGTGCACAGGATACTGGAAGTCTGCAGAGGGATTTGGATAGGCTAAGTGAATGGGCTAGGGTCTGGCAGATGGAATACAATGTTGACAAATGTGAGGTTATCCATTTTGGTAGGAATAACAGCAAAAGGGATTATTATTTAAATGATAAAATATTAAAACATGCTGCTGTGCAGAGAGACCTGGGTGTGCTAGTGCATGAGTCGCAAAAAGTTGGTTTACAGGTGCAACAGGTGATTAAGAAGGCAAATGGAATTTTGTACTTCATTGCTAAAGGGATGGAGTTTAAGACTAGGGAGGGTATGCTGCAATTTTATAAGGTGTTAGTGAGGCCACACCTGGAGTATTGTGTTCAGTTTTGGTCTCCTTACTTGAGAGAGGACGTACTGGCACTGGAGGGTGTGCAGAGGAAATTCACTAGGTTAATCCCAGACCTGAAGGGGTTGGATTACGAGGAGAGGTTGAGTAGACTGGGACTGTACTTGTTGGAATTTAGAAGGATGAGGGGATTCTTATAGAAACATATAAAATTATGAAGGGAATAGATAGGATAGATGCGGGCAGGTTGTTTCCACTGGCGGGTGAAAGCAGGCCATTCAGCCCTTTGAGCCTGCTCCACCATTCAATGAGGTCATAGCTGATCTCCTCTGTGTCGATGCTGCGCTGAAATAAATAGCCTCAGGACTTTAAGCCTCCTTGAGTAGCTAAGGTTCTTTAAGCTAGCAATTATTCATGTAGCTCTCCTTTGAATCTTTTCCAAGGCCACTATATCATGTGAGGGAAGTCTAGATGCAGTATAACCCTGGCCTTGTAAAAGGACAGAATTGTGTCCTTTGATTTGTACTGAATCTATTAATGCAGCCCAACATCTGTTCGCCTTGACTAAGGATTTTTCTGCAATGCCTGGTGTACAATAACCCGATCCTTTTCTCTGAATCACTTTCAACATTGTTCCCTGCATTGCTCCCACTGTATATTCTGTAGTGGCCGACCTATATGCATCGCATTGCATTAAAACACCAATTCCCAATAACCGAAGAGATCAGGGGCTGGAATCTCCGATTTTCAGGCTATGTCCTGATGCCGGCATGGGAACGGTGGCATTTTACGACCGACAGATTGACGTAAAACGGCCACGGATCCTCCGTTTGGTCTGGGGCAAGCAGGCAGGCAGCGTAGAGCACCCAGCTCTAGCTGCCGATATGGCCCAGAGAATTACCGGATCCATGGCAGCACATGCACATGGCGCCGGCTGCGCATGGACCCGGCCTGCCAAATAGTGTCCCCTTTTGGTCAGGCTCGCAACCCCCGGACCACCCCCAACAGTGCCCCCAGCCCCTGCCAAAGACCCCCTGCCCATAGATCAGCTCTCCCCCGATTGTGGTGGTGCTGGACTGAGTCCGCAGCCGCCACGCCGAGCTCCCGACAAAAAATACCACACACAACAATAGATGGCATTGAGGTACGTAGGGAAGAGGTGTTGGCAATTCTGGACAGGCTGAAAATATATAAGTCCCCGGGACCTGATGGGATTTATCCTAGGATTCTATGGGAGGCCAGGGAAGAGGTTGCTGGACCTTTGGCTTTGATTTTTATGTCATCATTGGCTACAGGAATAGTGCCAGAGGACTGGAGGACAGCAAATGTGGTCCCTTTGTTCAAGAAGGGGAGCAGAGACAACCCCGGCAACTATAGACCGGTGAGCCTCACGTCTGTAGTGGGTAAAGTCTTGGAGGGGATTATAAGGGACAAGATTTATAATCATCTAGATAGTAATAATATGATTAGGGATAGTCAGCATGGCTTTGTGAAGGGTAGGTCATGCCTCACAAACCTTATTGAGTTCTTTGAGAAGGTGACTGAACAGGTAGACGAGGGTAGAGCAGTTGATGTGGTGTATATGGATTTCAGCAAAGCGTTTGATAAGGTTCCACACGGTAGGCTATTGCAAAAAATACGGAGGCTGGGGATTGAGGGTGACTTAGAGATGTGGATCAGAAATTGGCTAGCTGAAAGAAGACAGAGGGTGGTGGTTGATGGGAAATGTTCAGAATGGAGTACAGTCACAAGTGGAGTACCACAAGGATCTGTTCTGGGGCCGTTGCTGTTTGTCATTTTTATCAATGACCTAGAGGAAGGCGCAGAAGGGTGGGTGAGTAAATTTGCAGACGATACTAAAGTCGGTGGTGTTGTCGATAGTGTGGAAGGATGTAGCAGGTTACAGAGGGATATAGATAAGCTGCAGAGCTGGGCTGAGAGGTGGCAAATGGAGTTTAATGTAGAGAAGTGTGAGGTGATTCACTTTGGAAGGAATAACAGGAATGCGGAATATTTGGCTAATGGTAAAGTTCTTGAAAGTGTGGATGAGCAGAGGGATCTAGGTGTCCATGTACATAGATCCCTGAAAGTTGCCACCCAGGTTGATAGGGTTGTGAAGAAGGCCTATGGAGTGTTGGCCTTTATTGGTAGAGGGATTGAGTTCCGGAGTCGGGAGGTCATGTTGCAGCTGTACAGAACTCTGGTACGGCCGCATTTGGAGTATTGCGTACAGTTCTGGTCACCGCATTATAGGAAGGACGTGGAGGCTTTGGAGCGGGTGCAGAGGAGATTTACCAGGATGTTGCCTGGTATGGAGGGAAAATCTTATGAGGAAAGGCTGACGGACTTGAGGTTGTTTTCGTTGGAGAGAAGAAGGTTAAGAGGAGACTTAATAGAGGCATACAAAATGATCAGGGGGTTAGATAGGGTGGACAGTGAGAGCCTTCTCCCGCGGATGGATATGGCTGGCACGAGGGGACATAACTTTAAACTGAGGGGTAATAGATATAGGACAGAGGTCAGAGGTAGGTTCTTTACGCAAAGAGTAGTGAGGCCGTGGAATGCCCTACCTGCTACAGTAGTGAACTCGCCAACATTGTGGGCATTTAAAAGTTTATTGGATAAACATATGGATGATAATGGCATAGTGTAGGTTAGATGGCTTTTGTTTCGGTGCAACATCGTGGGCCGAAGGGCCTGTACTGCGCTGTATTGTTCTATGTTCTATGTTCTATGTTCTATAACCGACGCCGTCGGGAACTCGGCCGGTCGGGGACGGAGCATTGGGGGTGGGCCTCGGGTAACGTACTGAGGCCTTTGGGGGGTGGAGCATCGCAAAAGCACACCGCCTCTGATTCCGTCGCAAACGGGGATTCTACGGCCGATCGCCACACGTGATTTTGGCATGGCGACCGGAGAATCCGCCTCAGACCTTCTAGCTGCAGATTGTGATACTCTGTAGCCTTCACCTGTGCACAGATTTTATTATCATTTCCAAACTTGCTGACCATACATCCAATACCTCTGTCCAGGTCATTCATGAGAACAGTGAACACCAATCTCTCAGAGCAATACAGATAACCTGCTTCCAGGCTAATATACAACCGTTATCCACGATTAGTAGATTGAGGGACTGAAGCCAATTCGTAATGCAGTGATCCTATCTTGTGAAGTAAACTACACTAGTGTGAGTACATTAGGTTTTCTGGAAATTCAGGTCATCCCTTGTGCATTCGAAGTATTTTTGCAGAAGCATTACTATAGAACTAGCAATAGAACCTTCAGTACGGACTGCTTTGTTGCTAAAATTCTAGATATTCAGCAGTAGGGTTCATCTGTCTGTTTATACAAAGCTCACACCATATGCCGCATGACTTTGAGGGTCCCAGGTTTGAAATCAACTCTTCTTGCAAATTTGTTTTGACTCAAAGCCAAATTGGGTTGTCAAAAGTAGCAAACAAGAGTCAAATTTTCACTTAAGTGTAGTTACTGATTCAAATTCACCTAGCCTCATTAGACAGGTGTTGGCAGCTCTCTGCTGAGGCACTATTAGTCTCTGCAATGCTGCACAGCAGGAAAGCTCATCACTTCAAGGGCAATAAAGAAGTGTCATGACCAGATCCTACATTGCACGACAGACCAAGCAAGGGTTGGGAAGCAGAGGATGGGAATGGGGGTGGGGGGATAGTGCATAAGCAGTGAGGGGTAACGTACCCATGTCTACCCTCTACCAGTGGTGGGGAAGGTGAAGGAAAGCTTTCCAACTGGCCAAATGAGTTACTTAACTGGCCAATTAAGAGCCTCTTCCAATTGCCAACATTTTACCAGGCCTCCCCTGGGTATGGAGATCGCCTGAGAAACACTGGCGATCTCCCAGCGGCATTCTATTCTGGCACTATTTGATCCACAGAAGGGCTCTGCTAATAATAGTGGATGTTAAGTAATGGGTGATGAGACATTCCAATTAGTTGTCTCATTTATGTTATCTAATAATTGACACTGATATGTAAAGGGGCTTCAAGTGGCCTTTGTGTAAGGTGATGTGATGATAGAGTTTTGTGCAGAGTCTGTTAAAGTGAAACAAAGGTGTTTGAGAAAAGGAGCAGTACCTTTGACCCTTTATACAATAGCAGCTAAACGTCTAACAAATGGTGGCAGAGGATAGTTGCTGTGCAAATGTGATGGGTTGAAAGATACAACTTTTCCATACCAAACCAAGGAGTGAGTAGAAAAAAAAAGATATATGGCTGAACCTAGGATAAAGATGGCCGGATATGACTACACCCCCCCCTCGATTTTCTGAAAGGGGATCGTACGACCAATGGAGAAGTGCAGTAGTTATGTGGACTAAGGTAACTGCCTTGGGAGAGAGAAAACAAGGTATTGCATTGGCTCTTTCTCTACCATATGGCAGTAAAATCCGGAGCAAAGTGTTTTCTGAGCTGGAATTGGAAGAGTTAGAATCAGAAGAAGGTCTGCAGACACTATTACGTTATATGGATAAGATTTATAAAAAGGATGACTTGTTAAGTGCGTATGAAGCATGGTCGGATTTGATAGGTTCCGGAAAATAGAGGATTTCTCCATTGAAGACTATATAATGGAATTTGGCAAACTATCTAAAAGGCTGCAGAAACACAACCTGGAATTTCCATAGTCTGTGTTGGCCTTTAAATTACTTGACTGTGCTAGAGTGAGCAACATGGATAGACTCCTGGTTTTGACAGGAGTTCAGTTTGCGGATAAGGATACCTTATTCGATCAGATAACAGAAGCTTTAAAAAATGTTTCTGGGGAAACATTCGATTCTGATGGCTCTGATGACCCAAATAGGTCAGCCAGCAAAAAGCAGAATATGGAAGATACACTACTAACAGGATGGTGAAATCGCATGGCTACGAACAGGTTCCAAGACTATAAAAGGAGATCGGGACCCAGAGATTATGAGGACAGAAACCCAGTTAGAACCTTCAATAGGAAGATGAACCCCAGAAATCCTCAGGGCATGATAAATTGATATTTTCGATGTGACTCTCAATACCATTATGCTTTCAACTGTCCAACACGTTATAATAGTGTTTGAAGCGACACATGACACGGAAGAGTCAGAAGAGGAAAAAGATAATGACCAGAAAGAAGACATTGTCCTATTAACGAACGGTTTTACGCCGGTAATGAGGGTGTTGGTTGCAGAATCTTTCAATTGTGCTGTTTTGGACAGTGGCTCCACATCTACTGTTTGTGGAATTGACTGGTTAAAATGTTAACCTGGACTCCTTGAATGCTGAAAATCATAGCAAGGTTAAGGAATTTGAAAGTTCCACAAATTTCAGGTTTGGGGATGATAATACTCTGAAGTCGCTGAAAAGAGTGATCCCTTGCAATATTGCCGGAGTGAATCATTTCATTAGCACAGATGTTGTATCAAGTGAGATACCTTTGCTTCTGAGCAGACCGTCGATGAAGAAAGCACACATGAAACTGGATATGGAACAGGATAAGGCAACAGTTTTTGGAAAGATGGTGGACTTACAATTTACACAGTTGGGACTCTATTGTATTCCATTACTGACAAATAATATTTCAAGTACAGTTGTTAAGGATGTGTTAATGGCAGTTGAAAATGGGATTCTAGTTGATAAAAAGCTTGTTGTATTAAAACTGCATAGGCAATTTGCACATCCGTCTCCTCGGAGGTTGAAAACTTTATTAAAGGATGCAGGGGTAAGGGCTGAAGACTATACTAAACTGATAGAACAGGTTAGTGATTGCTGTGAAGTTTGTAGGAAGTACAGAAGGTCACCAGCACGACCAACAGTTACCAGGGATTTTAACGACATTGTGGCCATGGACCTTAAGATCTGGGATAAAGCCAATAATATATTTATTTTGCATTTTGTAGATTTAGCAACCAGATTTAGTCAATCAACAATTGTACGAAGTAAAGAAAAGAGAGTAATTCTGGATCAAATCGTGGAAAAATGGATAGGGACTGGAATGGGCCCACCGGCAAAATTCCTTACGGACAATGGGGGAGAATTTGCTAATGATGAGTTTAGGGATATGTGTGAAAACCTGAACATCACAGTTATGAATACGGCTGCGGAAAGTCCATTTAGTAATGGTATCTGTGAAAGAAACCATGCTGTAATCGATGACATGCTCCGGCCAATTTTGGCAGATAGATCGAATTGCAAGCTAAATTCAGCTTTAGCATGGGCGGTACATGCAAAAATTAATTGCAGATGGTTGGTGGCTATAGTCCCTACCAATTAGTGTTTGGTAGAAATCCTAAAATTCCGTCCATTTTGGATGACCAGTCTCCAACTTGGGAAGGGACTACAATTAGCTCTGCCATTTCTGAGCATTTAAATGCATTACATAGCAGGAGAAAAGCTTTTTTGGAAGCAGAAGTCTCTGAAAGAATTCGCAGAGCTTTAAGGCAGAATGTACGGCCATCAAATACGTTTTTTCAGCAAAGAGACATAGTATACTGTAAGTGAGACAATTGTAATGAATGGAAAGGCCCAGGGAAGATCATAGGCATAGATGGCAAAACAATTATTTTGCAACATGGCAATCAAACTGTTAGGGTACATTCATCAAGGATAATGGGTACAGACTACAAATTTTCAAATTTAGACAGAGCAGGTAGACATGACGAGGAACCAGGATCATCTGGTACGCACGTGTTACAGACGTATGAGGTCCAGTTAACTGATATATACAGGGTTTCTGTAGAGGAACACAACACTTCTGATGAATTAGAACAGAACGTTTTTCTGAAATGACAACTGCCAAAGGTTGGTACAAAAGTGACATACTTGCCAGAAGGGTCCAGTCAATGGAAGGATGCAACTGTTATTAGTAGAGCAGGGAAGGCCACTGGAAAGTATAAACATTGGTTGATTGTACAGCATTCAGGGGAGGGAGTCAAGACAATGAATTGGGAACACGAAGTTCAAAAATGGAGGGCAGAGAAACGCAGTGCCAGTTCAGATAGTACATCGGATAGTGAACAGGTCCGCAGGAAAAGGTTGAGAACTATTGAAAGGCCATCCCACAGCAGAAGGGAAAGATCAAGTAGTAGCAGTACAGAACGAGATACCAGGCAGGAGAGGGGACGTAGTTTATCAAGGTCTCGGAACATGAGTAAGACTACGAATACTAATAGGGGTAGAAGCCCACATGCATGTGAGATTTTGGTGGCTTCCAATAAATTAGATGAAAAAGTTATCAAAGATACCAAACAGCAAGAACTGCATAGTTGGACTGAATTTGGGGTATACACGGAAGTACCGGATAGGGGAGAAAGAGCTCTATCCCACAGATGGATTTGCACGGAAAAGTTTCTTCCGGATGGAACTTATAAGGCAAAGGCCAGGCTTGTGGTAAGGGAATTTGAAGAAAACTTAGAAGATCAGGATTTAAGGGTAGATTCACCTACAGCAGGAAAGGTTATTTTAAAGATCTTCTTGGCTCTATTAGCCACAAAGGCATGGGAATGCAAATCTATAGATATAAAAGCTACCTTTTTGCAGGGACATCAGCTCCAGAAAGACAATTTTCTCCGACGTCCTAAAGAAGCAGCTAACATAGAAGGGGTACTCTGGAAGTTGAACAAATGTGTATATGGATTAAATGATGCATCCAGAGTCTGGTATTTTTCGGTCAGGTCAGGTTTGTTAAAGTTAGGCTGTTGCCAGTTGAAAGCAGATCCGGCAATGTTTTACTGGCACTATAAAGGAAATCTTTCTGGCATCATTATAATGCATGTTGATGATTTTTTGTGGGGTGGGACTAGTGATTTTGAAGCTATTGTAATCTCTGGTTTGAGGAAAGAATTCAAGGTTGGAAGTCAGTCTTCCAGTGCATTTAAATGTATTGGACTGGAAATCGGACAGACTAAGTTCGGGGCAACTTTACGTCAGCAATCTTATTTGGACAGCATCACCCCAATAGCAATTAGTCGTGGCCGAGTTTCACAAAATGACACAGTGGTTTCAAAGATGGAAAAAGAGCAACTGCGAAGTTTAATTGGGCAACTGAATTGGTTAGGTAGTCAGACGAGACCGGACGTGAGTTTTGATGTCTTAGAGTTGAGTACAAAAATGAATGATCCCAAAGTGGAAGACATAATAAGAGCAAATAAAGCGTTGGTCAAACTAAAAATGCAGGAGTGTGTTTTGAGGTTCCCGGTTTTAGGTGACCTTAGGCACTTGAAACTCATAGTTTATAGTGATGCGTCCTATGCAAATGTTTGTGATGAGGTTTCAAGCACAGGAGGTTTTATAATTTTCCTTTTGGGGAACAATGGTAAATGTTGCCCTCTTATATGGGGAACAAAGAAAATAAGGAGAGCGGTCAAAAGCACTTTGGCTGCTGAGACGTTAAGCCTTGTAGAGGCGATGGACATCGTCTTTTATATATCTCTGATACTGACAGAAATTTTGGGATTAGGGGATTTGGGTAATATACCTATTGAATGTCACATTGACAATAAATCCCTGCGGGATAATGTGCACTCTACAAAAAGTGTCAATGAAAAAAGGTTAAGGATAGACATGGCAAGTTTGAAGCAGTTGTTGGACAGAGTGGAAATAGCAAAAATTAAATGGGTCGACAGTAGCTATCAATTGTCAGACTGTTTTACAAAAAGAGGAGCTAGTTCACAGAAACTTTTGGATATTGTTAATGAAGGGCGCCTGTTTCTATGCCTTTTTTTTTCTTCCAAAAAGAGAAAAAAAAGGGGGGGAAATTGCATGCGTGTTTTTGAGTTTCTCGTAATTTTGTTTTCACCTAATTATTTTTTTTCTCCAAGGAAGGGGAGACTGTTAAGTAATGGGTTAAGAGACATTCCAATTAGTTTTCTCATTTATGTTAAGAATCTAATAATTGACACTGGTACGTAAAGGGGCTTCAGGTGGCCTTTGTGTCAGGTGATGTGATGATAGAGTTGTGTGCAGAATCTGTTAAAGTGAAAAAAAAGGTGTTTGAGAAAAGGAGCAGTACCTTTGACTCTTTATACAACAGCAGCTAAACGTCTAACAATGGATGCGCCCATGACAATGCCTGCCCTCACCAACCCCTCACCCTCATCCTTCCACCAATGGGACCTGCCAGACTGGACCCAGTGCCCCCAGACCAAACTTCTACCTGGTTGGGAGGGGAGCATGCATCCATGGCCTCCTCTTCTTCAAGGTGCAGTGCCAGAAATGGCCACCTATTCCAGTGGTGCTGCTAAGATAGTTGAACTACTGAATGTCCATTGACTGGCAGTTCCTGAGGGTAGGGGAAGAGAGGCATCTTTCATCAGGAATGGCAGACAAGACAGCAGCCAATTCATGGCCTGGCCCCCTCATAAAACATTGGCGAGATGGGCTCGGCCCTAACATTTGGTCAGGACTTCAGTACCCCCCTCCCTCTCCCATTGTCTGCAACCAAGGTGTCTACAATCAAATGGTCCAGACAATCCTATGCTGAGTAAGAAACCTGGCATGGACAGAAATGGAGGGAGTGAGAGGATGGGGCAATTTAATTAAGCAATGTTCCATGCCTATATTTTAAAAAAATGAATATTTGTGAATGAAAGATGCTCATGAAAGTAAAAGACCATGCTATCAATATGCATCATGTATGTCTTTTGTGAGGGCCACGAAGAATCCAGCACGAGTTTGTAGAAATAACTTTATTTACAATTACATATATACAACAGCAGCAGTACTCCACCACTGCTCTCTCCTGTCTAGTTGGTTCCACACTGGCCAGCTCTATTTATGCAGCTGACTCTGCCAATGATTTCTCTGCCCTCCTCATTGGGGGAGCTCATACTCACTCAGGATTATGGGATAGGCAATAGTCCCCAGCCAGTAGTAATCAGGCAGGTTGTAACAATGTCCAACCCAACAAATACACAGTTGGGGTTGTAGAGATTGGAGATTTGAAAAAGGGGTGGCCAAGCGAATAAAATGGAAAAAATACTGGAGGCTTCTTTCCCATGTTTCTGGATTCACTTCAACTATTTGCCTAATCTGCAGTCAAGAAAGCATTTTAAAAATATAAATGACTTCAATGGAATTGTATGGATCAGCATACTTTGTATTTTCCTCAGTTTAATGTTTGCTACGTTTTGTTTTCCTAAAGAAGTGGGATAGAGTGTGGCGATGTCCCCACGTGACGGAGAGCTCACCGCTGGTAAAATATGGGCTGTGCGAAGAGGCCCTTACAGGTCGGGAGCTGCTATGTAGGGCAAATGGTAAGTGCGTGCAGCAGGGACACGGGCCTTACACGGAATCACATGGGGGAATCGCTCATTGGCTGCTGATGTCGGAGTCATTGGGCGCGATCATCAAGTATTGTAGCGAGCGGGAATTGCCGTGCGTTTCTTGGCGCACAACCCAGAGAAACCGGCAACGCAATTCAACGTTAATTGAGCCAATTGAGGCAGCACGGGCTTCTCGCTGCAAATAACGGCTCACCAGCCAATTTAACGGAACCGCCTTCGCCAGCCCCCCGCTAACAAGGTTGATGAGCATTTAAACTGCACTTGCTTGGCCAAACCCAGTCAGCTCGCAATAATGGCGCCGAGGAGGACGGCCCCAAAATTCGGGGACGCTGTCCTGGGGAGGCCCCTGGACGCGGTGAAGACTAGGAGGGATATCCTCTTCCCTCGGGGGTCCCGGACGTGAGCCACAGGGCAGCCAATGCTGCCTGGGACGAGGTGGCGGGAGCCGTTAGTTCCAATACTGTGAGCAAGAGGACTGGCCAGCAATGCAGGAAGAAGGTCAATGACCCACACCGGGCAGCACGAGTGAGTAGATAACAACGCCGCCACCCCCCCCCCCAAAGGGAATATCCATCCCCCACTCTCCAAGTGACCGCAAGCCCTCCCTCCCCCTTCCGCCCCAACCCCACCTTCACACCCCCTCGCCCACTACTGAAACACGCGTGTGGGCTAATGATGCCCTCTCTGTGTCTCCCTTGGAAAAGCTCCCCCATAAGAGGGAAGAGGGCCCTTACTGGGGGAGAGGTGCCAGACATAAGGGCCAGGATTCTCCAACCCCGCGCCAGGTCGGAAAATCCCGGGAGGGACGCGATAATCGCGCCCGGCCGGCGGCTTATCGATTCTCCCCCGCCGATTCTCGGGCGCCCACGGGATTCCCGCCGCGCCAGTCGGGGGCTGGTCCCACACGGCGGGACCTGGAAGGTGAGTGTGCTGGAGCAGTCCTGGAAGGGGGGGGGATCCGACCCGGGGGGGAGGGGGGGACCCATGGTGGCCTGGCCCGCGATTGGGGCCTGCCGATCAGCGGGCGGGCTGGTTCCGTGGGTCCTATGCTCCTGCCCGCCGGGCCCCTGTAGGGCTGTGCCATATTGCCCGGGGGACAGCGCGGAGAAGGGGCCCGAATCACACCGGCCGTTCTGCGCATGCGCGGAAATACGCTGGCCGTTCTGCACCTGCGCGAAATTGCGCTGGCCGTTCCGCAGCGGCTGGAGCTACAGTGACCACTCCGGCGCCAACCTAGCCCCCTAGGAAGGGAAGAATTCCTCACTTTCGGGAACCGTTGATGTTGGAGTGGTTGGCGCCGGTTTTCATACCGGCGTGGGGACATAGTCTCATTGTTAGAGAATCCCGGCCAAGAATCGTCACCTCCTTCGAAGAACGGGCCCTGGAGGTGACTGGTGTGGTTGAGGACAGAGCAGTAACCCATGCGGAGGCTGGCAAACGCTGCAGTGAGGAGCCATCGAGATCCACCCGGAGGACCTGTCAAACGTTAGTACTGATTGCCTTGCAGACTATACCATCCCTCCCACTGACCATGTGTCCATTCTCCCACAGGATCTCCAGCCGACGGCGTTGGCCCATCCCTGACAACCCCCTCTCCTGACTCCGAGGAGAACACCTCAAAGGAGAGCTCCGAGGATGCAACCATTATAAGCTCGACACAGCTGTCATCCCCACCCTCCACCAGCACAGATACACACAGCTCGATGGGACAGGTTAGTGGACAGGCTTCTGGGACACAATCTGATGAGCACAGCACTGCTGATGATGGTGGACGCAGGATCAAATGGAGGCAGAAACCCCCAGGCGAGACAGCAGGAGGAGGTCTGCTGGATCCCAGGACCCAAATGGTTTCCAGCCTGATGCTGAGCTTCTGGAAGTGGGTTTCCCGGAGCTGATGGAGACAATAAGGAGCGTCCGGGACATTCAGAGGGAGATTTCAGTGTCACTCCAGCAGATCCATAGCCGCTTGGAGGGATTCAAGAGGCTACGGGTACAGGAGATGGCGCCGGCAATGAGTGGTACCGAGGCCAACACTGCTAGGGTGGCAACTGCAGTGGAGAGCCTGGAGCACAATGTCTGCACCATGAGTGAAGGTGTCCAAGGCGTTGCGCAGTCGGTGACGGACATGGCTGAGGGTCTCGGCAGAATGTCTGCCTCGCTGGGGGATGTCACCCAGCACCAGGTTAACCTCTCAGATGGGCATGGCTGAGACACTTCAGAGTATGTCCCAGTCACTGAGGAGCATCGCGGAGGGCGTCGACACCATGATGCAGACCATGGGGAATACCCAGGGCTGGCAGAGCCAGACAATGCAGGGGCAGCCGGGGCTCGAATCAGCTGCCACTCCGTCCCAACGTCAACCCCAGGGCCCTATGGGCACCGATCGGGAGGAGGGCGTGCTGGGTGCCAACAAGGACCCGTTCCATGGAGTGGTGACTGTAGCCAGGAGCTCCCCCGAGTTCCACCCCTCTGAGGCGGCATCTCAAGGTCAACACACGGGACAGGGCAGCACGGCTGTGCATGTGCCGCCGCCAAGTGAGCCGGGGCTCTCCGGCCCCAGAGCCCTCAGAGACCCCCACCAGGGGCATCAAGGGCCATGGGACGAGGTAGGCAACTGGCTGCCTCCACCTCAGATGTGCATCCTGGGGAAACACCGCGACGTGGTGGTAAAGCAAGGAGGGACGTGCACATTGAGGATCACTCAGGGCACTGGGGTAGGGGGGAGAAGGTTGGGGTGGTTTGTTAGGGGGTGGGGAGTGGTGGGGGCTGGGGGGTTTGGGGGCAGCACTATCGGGAATGCGGTACTGTACAGCACATTAAAACAACGTTTTGCACAACTATTATGATGCCTCTGTCACTTTCTTCCACAATGCGGGCTAACCCACAGACCCTTTGCTCATATCTATACACAACCCCCCCCACCCACCCTCTACCCTGGTCATGTCCCCGGAGCTGTGTCCCATCCCGTTGGGGTTCAGACATTGGCGGCTGCGTGTGTGGTGTTGCCTCCCACGGTGTTCAGGCATTAAGGTGCGATTAGAGTGCTGGGCAATGACTCCCACATGCTCCTTGTCCCGCCTACCCATGGGAATCCACTTGGCATGTGTGAAGTGCTCGCTTAACCACGATTGCCGATTGCCTATTAGCAATAGCCTTCAGCTGCGCAGCCAGAGTCCTCAGAAGTCGGTGGGGGTTGTGGGTGATCGGTGGGGCAGATGGACAGGGACAAGGATTGTCCCCGGAATGGGGTTGGGATCCAGGGGTTGGTATAGTGGTGCCGCGAGCAATTGCAGCCCCCCCCCCGCCTCGTTTCTTCCCCAGCACCTGCCCCCACCCTCCCATAGCGGTCCACCCCCGATGAGGGTCTCCCACCCCCTGCTGAGCACTGGGTTGCTCTAATATTAGCTCTAATATTTCTCTTGTTGAGTATCGTACTTTGAGGATGATGCATTGTTATCATGAACCGTGTCCTGAAGGAGCAGTCCTTCTAAGCCAGGATCTAACCCTACACTTCATGAATGGCAGCTGAGAGTTCAATAAAATGGATGAGTCATAAGACCTCCCTGGAAATCGAACACCACCTTCTCCAGTGGTCATAGACAACTTGACTGATAAGGGAGTGATTTACAAATATAGCTGGCTGTTCACAAATGTGCTGTCCAGATAAAGACTGGTGTGTAGCAGCAAGGGGAGCAGACCCTTGTAATCCCCAATCCCAGGCACTGTACTGATCCAACTCAGTGACTCAGGAAGGCTCATGGGTCCAGCAGCACGGTGGTGTCCATGAAGACCAGCTTGGCATAGAGATGGAGATCAGGAACCGGTTTGCCCCGGCAGAGTGGTGTACAATGCATCAGGAGCAGTTCTGCACTATGCCAGAAGTCTTGTTGCACTTACCTTGCAGTCTTTTGTGAACTGAGGACTGCCTTTGTGTACGTTAGCAATTGGGTTTTAAATGGACATTATTTCACACTGGTGTGACGTGAGATTGGATGGCCTGACGGGACAGCAGTGGGCAGCTCTTTTAATGAGCGTTTATGAGAACCAAAAGAATGTAAATGGTCTTCACACCACCATTCAGCAGTAAGACCGACCCGCCATTAACCTGTCATCAGGACAGTTGTAACGCCGGTGGGTTTCTGACTTTTTGGCTCCCGCGTGATTCTCCCATCCTGCCGCCACGAAACCCATTGCGGGCGGGATGGGAGAACTTTACCCAAAGTCTCAATTCTAAAATGCCCTTTCTATGTCCTGTCCTGTTTCCTCACATATTAGCAGACTCTGCTACCTTTGGGAATTGAAACAATGCGTTCTGCAGCACTGATACAAATTTGATAACCTCATATAAATTTCTTTAGCTTGCACTTGAGGCTCTGTCGAGCATGTCTTTCAAAAACACACATCCTTTGGTTCAATAAACAAATTACATTAAATAATTGTCTTGAGGGGGAGGTACTATCATAAAAGCTCTTAACCTACATTTAATATAAATATCACCATTACAAATGTTGATTTCAACATTTTCATAACCTTACTCAAATGTACAATATCCTCAGAAACTATTAACATTTTCCTTTGCGTCTGGGTTGGATTCATCCTGTTTTTGTATAGGGGACATATCTGGGTAATTTCCCACATTGCTGAGTAGATGCTAGTGTGTAGCTATTCTGGAACACTGTTAGCTCAGCGAGTTTACCTCTCGAAGGAACATCCACTTGGCATTTCTAACTGAAGATGGTTGTGAAACAGTCATCTTTGTCTTTTATATTCACACGCTGATCTTGACCATCATTACAGATGGAAATGGTCATAATGCCTCCTCAATAGCTGCTTAACTGCTCACTACCAATGGTTGTAGCAGGACAGCAGAAATCTAATCTAGTTGTGGGGTCACTCTGTTATAGCAAGCTGTTTCTGCTGTATAGAATGGATGTGGCCCTATGCTGCAGCTTCACTGAGTTGGCTGTCTATTTCCAGTTCTACCTGTGGTTCCTCTTGACATACTCGTCTCCATTCCATTTTTAACTGAGGTTGATCATCTGGCTTGATGGCAACGGAAGAGGAATATAGCAAGCCCTGATGTTATAGATTGTGGTGATATAAAATTCTGCTGCACCGATGGCCCACAGCACTTTCTGCACACCCTGTTTTGAGTTCCTATCTGCCCTTAATAAATCCCACTTAGCCTGGTAAAGCCACACATGATGGGGAGCGTTCTCGGTGTGAAAATGGGACTTGGTCTCCATGATGAGTGTGTGGTGGTCATTGCCACTAATGCCATATGGACAGATGCATCTGTGACGATTAGTTCATTGAGGATGTGATGAAGTAGGTTAATCCTTCATGTTGGTTCTCCCGACAACTGCTGCAAGCCCAGTTTGGCAGCTGTAGCCTTCAACACTCAGCCACATAGAGGATATGCATTTGACAATGAGTTACTGATGTTCATCCTCAAGTGTGAAAGGGCCATAATTCACAAGTACTGCAAGTGCGAGTGCAAGACTGACAGTCTAATATACAAGAGAAGGAACATCGATAACTCACTGTCAGCGGTGAGATGCTGTTTTTATTTCATGGGGCAGAACAGGATCTGGAACACTTAAGAGTAACAGGGCATTCTGGGATTAATTGAAGGGTAATTCACTGAAATTGTTTCAGATTTCCTTTGTGTAAGTCACCCGCCTCCCCAGCCAGTGAAATCTTCCTTTCCATCACAGGTTATTGTGAACTAAGGTTTCTTTTTAGATTTCGCCGAGTAAAAATTGTTTGTGGTATTTATTCTTTGAAGTTCTGGTGCACACTGGGAAAAATAGAAAATGAACTGAGTAATTAAAGAATGCATTTGGGAGAACATTAAATACACTACCTTCAAATTATAATTTAAGCCTCCAGCAGATGTAATCACTCGATTCATATTTGTTTTACTGTTGTTCACCATTTAAAAAATAAATTAGATGGTGGGAGGGAGGAATTGTTGGCCAGGGGATTGACATTGTATTTGTTACCGTTGGTTGTTTGTTGGTGGGTGTAAATTTGGATGTAAATGTGAAAAAGGAGGAGAATAAAAATATTTTTTTTGAATAAATAAATTAAGCAATGAAATACCTGTTTTGCTTTAAGCATTGGCCTATTAGGTCTACGAATACTCTTCGGCTTTTATTTTCTTTTAATCCACTGAATTCATTTTTCACAGGACTAACTGGAGAACGGCTTCCCAGCAAAATTCAAGACTGTGGAATAAAAGGGTCCACGGAAGAATGGATACAAAATTAGCTGAGTAACAAGAAGGGAAGAGGGAGTAGTGGTACCAAGGTTATTTTTCAGTCGGAAGAAGATTGGGATTGGTGCTGCCCACTGTTTGTTTTGATCTCTACAGGGGTTTTCCGGCAGCGTGTTTTCCAGCGGGTGAGGTGGTTCATCACTGGCCGTCAGCAGGAGCTTCCAATCCTGCTAATGTAGCCGATGTTTCACATAGCTCGCCCGTTCTGCCACCGGGAACCCTGTCATGGGGAGGGCGGGGGGGGGGGGGGGTGGGGGTCATCTTGGGTGGGACCAGAAGATCCCGCTGGCAGGAAATTCGGGCCGGAAATTCCCACCCTTAGACTTGGGCGTGCAGGGCACAATTTCAACATTTGCAGACGACACCAAACTTGGAAGCATTGTGAATGTTGAGGAGGATAGTGACAGACCTCAAGAAGCCTTAGACTTGTTTTTGGAATGAGGACGTGCTAAATTAAATTTAATGCAGAGAAGTGTAAAGTGATACATTCTGGTCGGAAGAATGAGAAGAGGCAATATAAAATGGGTGCACTTCTGAAGAGTTGCAGGAATAGAGACACCTGGGGGTGTATGTGCACAAACTGTTGAAGGTGGCAGAGCAGACTGAGAAAGTCATAAAAAGGCATGTGGGATTCTGGGTTTTATAATAGATGCACAGGGTGCAAGAGCAGAAAGGTTATGCTGAACCTTTAGAAAACACAGATTCAGCTTCCACTGGTGTATTGTCTCCAATTCTGGACATCTCACTTTAGGAAGACTGTGAAGGCTTTAGAGAGGGTGCATAAAAATTTCTAAAGGGGTTTCTGTAAACTCCTGGACTGGATTTGCTGTTAAAAGTGGAGCAGAAGCTTTGTTTAAAAGTGTCCTTTGGAAAACCTGGTCTGGATTTCGGAACGCAAACCACTAAGGGAAAGCATTATTTTTTTTTTTGCAAATTTAGAGTACCCAATTATTTTTTTTCCAATTAAGGGGCAATTTAGCCTGGCCAATCCACCTAACCTGCACATCTTTGGATTGTGGGGGTGAAACCCACGCAGACATGGGGAGAATGTGCAAACTCCACACGGACAGTGACCCAGGGATGGGATTCGAACCTGGGTCCTCAGCGCCATAGGCAGCAATGCTAACCACTGTGCCACGTGCCGCCCTAAAGCATTATTATTATGACAGAAGATATGAAAGCAGGTTTTTGGGAGTAGAGTCTGGAAACTCCCACGGGATAATCATCTGGGGGGGGGGGGGGGGGGATTCAGAAGATACAGCCACAAACATTCGCTTGGGGTTCAGAATGGAAAGTGTATTTTTCCAGAGTCATCTTGTGTGCTTAAAAGGGACTTTGTGTTCATGAAACTACGTAGATTAAGATGTAATTTGTAATCCGTGCTAATCCTAAAACCTGTGTGTAATTGTTAAGCTAAGGCAGGAGCAATCCAATATTTTTCTGTTTAATAATATTTTTTCCTTGTTGTTAAAACTAATTAGTCGTCCTGTGACTCTGTTCCACCACGTTTTATTTAAAAAAATACAAGTTACGGTCTTTTAAAACAGGATTCCATTCTGGAATCTTCCCGTCCAGTTCTAACATCAATTGGGATCATGCAAGTGGTGACGATCTGAAATTCGCTGCCTGAGAGTATAGTGGAGGCAGATTCAATCATGGCATTGAAAAGGGAATTGGATGATCACCTGAAAAGAAATAATTGGGGCTTCGGGGAAAGGCTGAATTGTTCTTGCAGAGAGCTGGCACGGGAATGATGGGCCAAATGGCCCCCTTCTGCATTGGAACTATTCCCTGATTCTATGATAATGTCTATGTTTTTCCGGCAGAATCAATGGTGAATTAGAAATTAGGAAACGTTTGTCGCAATTCCAGGATTGGGCAAAGGAGAACCACAGCCAGTCAAACAAATAAGTGAGGGAGCAACTCCCCTCGAGTGTTAGGTTTTCACTATATGTCATAGGTGCTGAGTGTTAAGCTGCCATTATCTAGCACAGTACGAAGTCTTACAACACCAGGTTAAAGTCCAACAGGTTTGTTTCGATGTCACTAGCTTTCGGAGCGCTGCTCCTTCCTCAGGTGAATGAAGAGGTATGTTCCAGAAACACATATATAGACAAATTCAAAGATGCCAAACAATGCTAGGAATGCGAGCATTAGCAGGTGATTAAATCTTTACAGATCCAGAGATGGGGTAACCCCAGGTTAAAGAGGTGTGAATTGTCTCAAGCCAGGACAGTTGGTAGGATTTCGCAGGCCAGATGGTGGGGGATGAATGTAATGTGACATGAATCCCAGGTCCCGGTTGAGGCCGCACTCATGTGTGCGGAACTTGGCTATAAGTTTCTGCTCGGCGATTCTGCGTTGTCGCGGGTCGAAGGCCGCCTTGGAGAACGCTTACCCGGAGATCAGAGGCTGAATGCCCTTGACTGCTGAAGTGTTCCCCGACTGGAAGGGAACATTCCTGCCTGGTGATTGTTGCGCGATGTCCGTTCATTCGTTGTCGCAGCGTCTGCATGGTCTCGCCAATGTACCACGCTTCGGGACATCCTTTCCTGCAGTGTATGTGGTAGACAATGTTGGCCGAGTCGCACGAGTATGTACCGCGTACCTGGTGGGTGGTGTTCTCACGTGTAATAGTGGTATCCATGTCGATGATCTGGCACGTCTTGCAGAGATTACCATGACAGGGTTGTGTGGTGTCGTGGTCACTGTTCTGAAACAGTGTTTCTGGAACAGACCTCTTCATTCACCTGAGGAAGGAGCAGCGCTCCGAAAGCTAGTGACAGCGAAACAAACCTGTTGGACTTTAACCTGGTGTTGTAAGACTTCGTACTGTGCTCACCCCAGTCCAACGCCGGCATCTCCACATCATTATCTAGCACGTAAGCAGTAGAATACACCGCCACAAATCAATGGAAATTGGTGCATCTAGTGACAAAGCATTTAATCTCTGTATGTGTGCACTGATTGAATCACTTAATTAGATTTTCCACAAGCATTAATTTTCAGCTCCAGGATATAGTTGTGGAATCATAATCCCTTATGCACACTATGCAGGTCTTTCAAGGTTTTGCTCCAGATCCCATCCAAAAGCAGCAAGAAAACACACTTCAAATTGTAATGCAGCTGAGGAAGCTATGACACAAGCACGCTAACTATGAATATGGAGGACAACTAAAACAACAATAAATGCTTGCATTTATATTAGCACCTTTAATGTCAAGAAATACCACTGTTCAGATGGATGTAAGGAGGTGTATGCTGCATCAGGTGATAGAGATTACTAAAAGTGTCCAAACGCTAGGCGGAAGGATGGGTCCTCAGGTTTTGCTTAAAAAAGATAGAGAGAGGCAAAGAATAGATCAAGGCAATTGAATTATCTCTCACCAATGGTGGAGTGAAGGAAGGGGAGATGTGTTAAAGGAAAGGACGACAGGCACAGTGTACTGCTGGGCTAGAATTTTGAGCTGAAGGAGGTGCAGAGTTAGGGGTGGAGTGGGGCTGTGAGGAGGTAAATGATATTTTACATTTAATGCACTTGTCAAAAGACAACTTATTAGGTCAGGAAGGACGAGATGATGAGTGAGCAGGAGCAAATGAAGAAGAGAATACGAGACTCCAAGACAGCAAAGACTTATTTAAATGGGCAGAACATGGCAGAAAAAGTGTAATGCGGAAAAGTTTGAATTGAGCACATGAGGAGAGGCTGGAAAAATTAAATGGTACCATTTAAAAGGGAGTGCAGGAACAGAGAAAGTCAGGAGTTGGCAGGCGAGAGGACAACTTGACAAGAATGCTAACAAAAAAAGCATATGAGATATCAGGCTTTACAAGTGGAGTCGATTCTACGATTCTGTTCTATGTGGTGAAGAGTATAAAGGCAAGGAAATTATGTGTAGCCATTACAAACACTGCTTCAGCTTCAGTTGGATTTGTGTGATCAGTTGTGGGTTTCAGGAAGGATGTAAAAGACCTTGGAAAGATGCAGAGCAGATTTACTATGATGCTAACAAAGATGAGGGGACTTCAATTATATGGAGAGACTGGAGAAGCAGAGATTGTCTTCTTTAGAGAGCAGAAGGATATTTTATTAGTGGTGTTCACAATCATGAATAGTTTTGATGAGACTAAAGTAGGCAAAACTGTTTTCATTAGCAGGAAGGTTGGTAACTAGTTAACATAAATATAATATCATTTCTAAAAGAACTAGAGGGTGGATAAAATTATCGAATGAGGAGCTGGTGATCTACATAATACTGCATTAAAGGGAAGCAAATTAAATAGTAACATTCAAAAAGGAATTAGACATATTTTTGAAGAGAAATATTTACAGTGTTACAGAGAAAGCGCAGAGAAGTGGATCTAATTCTTTCAATTAGACAGCACAAGATAGATTAGCTGAATGGCCTCCTTCTTGGATGTATGATCCCACAAAAAGATTTTAAGATTCTCAATTATGTATATCGATGTTATTCTGAAATGTTTACCAGAATCAGTTCAAATGCTGTAATTTTCTAGTGCCTATTAGATCAATTTTGCCAAGGCTTTAACTATAAGTTTTAATCAACGACATGTACTCATTGGGGACAGCAATGTTAAGTTCAGGTTGATGGACATATAAAAAAGGAATTATTTGTCTCCAAAAATAAGCCACCTGACTTCTGGGAAATAACTGAATCAAAGGCAGGAGAGAGCATCAACATTTTTTTGTAAGGCCATTAATTTCTTGTCATGTCGAATATAACAAACGTCTTTAATTTAACTCTTATATCCTTCCATGTCACACTTGCTTCCTAAAATACATTATCCACCACACTGTGTTGATATGCCAAATGTGCAAGATAAGGGCATCTTGCATAGCAAGGATCCATGTGTGATTGGGGAACAGTACCACCCACAGTGTGATGTAAAGAGATACATGACTTGAGACCAGGGTCAGTTGTGGGCTGGAGGGTATCATGACGTTGGAGAAAAAAACCAAAATATGTACGGACATATCGGACTTTTCAATAAAATATGTGTTTTTAAAAATGAACACTTCAAGCCACAGCTGGTTGAGAATGTAAATTAAGTTACTGGCTGAATTTTTGGTGGGTGATACTAAATAAAAGAGAGACAATGGAACCGAACCCTGTTTCCAGGCAAGGATGGCTCTAAAGCACAAAGACCTAACAAATACTAATTGCAATCTCATGTGGAGATAATGGGAGATGATCATCATCTCGGCAGGAACAACATCCTGTGAGCAATGTCTATACCAGGTTGTGTATTTTGCCATCCAGGACTATACAAAGACTGGGGTATAAACCAACAGCAAATTCTGGTCAGGGATGTCTAGTGCTGGGTGTGTTAGCATGTGACAAGAGGAGGAAAGACAGCAGCAGGTGCCTGAAAATATTTACAGGTCACCCTCTCTTTCTGATTGCTGAAGGAGGCCCAATCAGTAAAGCCACAACTGAAAAGGAAACAGGGCAGCTTCTCAAGCTTATCTTCAGAAAACTGGAACCTCAAAAGTGACGATTCATCTCCCAATGTCAGTGCTATTAGAATTGTGAATTGCGACATGAGCAACATTCCATTATCTACTCTTCACGGACAAGTCTAAAACTGATACATATTTTTTAAAACTTCCTTTTGGACTCACTTCACATTTCATTTTTTGATATAGATTTAGAGTGCCCAATTCATTTTTTCCAATTGAGGGGCAATTTAGTGTGGCCAATCGACCTACCCTGCACATCTTTGGGTTGTGGGGGCAAAACCCACGCAAACACGGGGAGAATGTGTAAACTCCACACGGACAGTGGACCCAGAGCCGGGTTCGAACCTGGGACCTCAGCGCCGTGAGACAGCAAAGCTAACCACTGCGCCACCGTGCAGCCCCTTCGATTCACATTTCTAATCCATGTGTATGCATGAGCTTTCTCGTTTTTCTCATGTTTATTAGCTGATAAACACTCTCTTTCTTTAACTCAAGAAAACCTGTTCAATTGGCTCCTTTTGAAACATAAATATTGGGCTGGGAAAAGGTATCCACCAGGGAAGGGGTCCTTTGACATTATTCTTGTTGAAACCAACCAAAGGGGGTTGAATAAAGAATGGGAGAAAGTTCATCCCTCCTCACCTGGGATAACAAATCTGAGCAATCTCGTCTTGGGACTGGACATAACAAGAGCGATAAAAGCAAATTACAATGAATGCTGGAATCTGAAACAACAACAGAAAATACTGGAAAATCTCAGCAGGTCTGACAGCATCTGTGGAGAGAGAAGGGTGCTAACGTTTCGAGTTTGGATGACTCTTAAGTCAGTAAACAGTTAATGTTCAACCATGCAAGACTCAGAATCTCTTTGTGAGGCCTAATGAACATACAGCAAAGGCCTGCCAATAATGCAATTTGGAGATAGCCAATTAGCAGTAAAAAGGCAATTTGGAGATAGCCAATTAATAGGTTAGTGTACTCAGCTCCTTTGGGAAAGAAAGATGAGATCATGGTCCTGCACCATACATCTTCCACATATTTGTACCAGGCAATGAGCAGCCTAAGCAATGGTCATAAAACTAGTGACCTCATCACAAAATGCTCCCAATTTACATTTATTTGTGGGGATGAGTAGAGATTCAGTAGAGAGGCTCACTGGCATCTCATTTCCCTCGAGAAGACCTGATCTGGTGGCCAGTTAAACGCAGGCCTCAGTGAATTTCCTACCTTTCCACGACAAGTATTCTACAGTAGGAGCCTCTTCCCAAGTGTCAACAGCTCACCATCTACATTGAAATGAGGTTCAAACCTACGACTGGTTTGGATCTCCAGATACCAGCTTCAGCCTGTGAGATGCCATAATTCTGCTGACTTGATGAACACTTTGGACAAAATCGGAAAATCACCGCCCTCCCTACAACCCCCTGCCCCCGAGCACCATGTCATAAAACAGTATATCCCCCAACTCACTATTTCACACTGAGCAATATAGATAAACTTTCATCTGTTTGTTCAACTTTGCAAAAACATGCCTGCAACTATTAATGTGAGAATAGTGCTCAAACACACAACCATTTTTGGCAAACTAAAGAGACCATGTACCAATCTTTCAGAAACAAAAATAAATCACAGAAAGATGACATAACTTGCAGAATAGCTACCATAAGGAACATGGTTGAACATATTGCTGAGAAACTAATTTCCACCACTAAAATTCATTTAATTTATAAGAGCAATTTTGACCTGCACTGAGTCGTATTGTAAATATTATACATGAGAACACAAATGGTTTAAAGTATTCTCACTCCTCTATAGTGTGTCATGCTCGGGAGACTAAATTACCACTTTCGTATCTACGTTAAGTATCCTTTCAACTCTTCTATATTCTAATTTATAAATTGGGCATAATTGCTACTCAAGTTGGACTATTAATTTTTCTGTGCATAATCTCTGCAAACAAACTCTATCTGTACTTTACTGTGGGCTAGAAGCCTAATCAGAGATGGAATCCATCAAAAGCATTTGTAAATTCTGATACGTTGCAAATACAGTTCTCTGACCTTTTATTTATCTTGGGTTTCAAAGAAGCAAAAAATCAGCCCGCCTCCAGCCTGAGAACGAAGCTCTATATCTTCAGGTTTTACTGTACAAAACAGTTTGCTGTTTTCATTTGCTTTGTTCCCGAGCCTACATAGAATCGTAGCCCCATTTCTTACGGAGAGGTGTGCAGGGAGCAAAATGTTGACGTAGTGGCCAGGAATCACAGAAATGCAGCTAACACTGAGGCCTAATCCAGGTTAATAGCATGGCCTCTTTGCAGTTTATTCCTCCCTTTTACTCCAATAATCAGATTGAAAGCTGGCCAAAGCTGAGGAGCAGAGAGGAGAAAAAGAGGGAGGGGGAGATTGTGCAGGAGTTGGGGATTGAAGAGATTCCAGGTCAGGGGGGAGATTGTGGATCAGGGAAAGTTTTTGGACGGGAGAGATTGTATGGTCAGGATAAAAGCAAATTACTGCGGATGCTGGAATCTGAAACCAAAGAGAAAATGCTGGAAAATCTCAGCAAGTCTGGCAGCATCTGTAGGGAGAGAAAAGCTATGACAAAGGGTCATATGGACTCGAAACATTAGCTCTTACCCCGCCCTACGGATGCTGCCAGATTTGTTGAGATTTTCCAGCATTTTCTCTTTGGCGATCACAGGAGATTGAACCGATTGTGGGTTGTGGAGAGATGGTAGACTGCGAGTATTTGGAGAAATAGCCAATGGATCAGGAAATGGCCATGAATCATGGTTTGGAGGTCTTAGGTTCATGGAGATCAACACAAGTTAGCTTGAAGGGATGCGGAGAGGAAACACTTTCGCTGCACCTGGCCCACAAGCAGTGCTAAAAAGGCAATTGTTCGCTGATTCCGGCCCTTCTCCATTCTTTTCAGTTCTCATGCCTTTTGACTCCTGGGAAATCCATCCCATAGCCTTGTAATATAAGCGGACATTAGAATTTGAGACACATAGGGTGGGATCTTCTGACACTTCCCGCTGATGGGATCTTCCTGTCCCACTGAAGGCAACCTCCCCAAGGCAGTCGGGACGGGCAAGCCACACAAAACACAATAGACATCAGGAGGAGTGGAAGACCCCACTGGTGGCCAATGGCAAGCCATGGGGGTGGGGGGAGAGATCCTACCCAGATTCCACATACTCTCCTTACCGTATTTCAATAATTGACCCACCTGTCAAGAGGTTGGCTGCCCACCCTCAATGCACCTCCATTAAAACAGCAAGTGGATGTGTTAACAGTGGGCTGAGGGCAGCTTTCAGGTTTTTGAAAACGTAAAATATTCCATGTCCCATTCCTGACTCTTGGGAGCATGGGGCGCTGGGGAAGGGTGTGGCGTTAAAACTCCCCACCCGAAAGACTGGTTAAACAATACAACACACCGCTGGGTCTTTGAAATTAGCCCCAAGTTCAGGCCGTGAATATATATCAGGAGGGAGACACCACCGTATTCTTAACAAGTCTACAAATGTGGTGTAGAATCAGTGGATGTTAGAGATAAAAATAGAAAAAGCTGGAAGCATTCAGGAGGTCTGACAGCATCTTTGGTGAGAGGAATAAAATTTACATTTCAGGTCAATGAACTTTTGTCAGAAGTTCAGGCATTTGAATGTGCATTCAGTGACTTTGACCAATAGTGTGAGATCATTGAACCTTTTGCAGTGCTAAATATATGTCTTCGGGGCTTGACTCTGACATTGACTGCCACAGCTACCTGATCCCACTGCCTTTTAATAGATGTCTGCAGAGCCTCCTAGCCTTCAATGGATAGATCACCTCTGCATCTCTTGACTAAAGCCTCCAGTGCAGCTCAGGAAATCTTAGAGCACCTGCTCTCTCCATGGTGTGCCATTACTGATCGTTTTCCAGGTCAGAATCAGTTGCAGAATGACTTGCGGCACAGTGCAGTCTTTAAGAGGTGCAGGCTGGCTTTAAGAAGTGCAGTCTGCCTTTAATTGATACTAGCCTCTCAGGAATTTGAGTGTTGCTTGAAGCCTGTAGCTGCTCATCAGAGGTGTTAGCACTGGCTGTGTACTATAATCATGTTAATTAGCAGGCAGCACAAAGTTGGTGCACTATCTGGAAACAATGGACATGAGTTGATCACACAGTGCAATCCTCGTGACTATTTTCAGGGACGACTGAATTTTCATTCTCTCCTCCACCTATTTTTACCCCTCCCAATTTCTCTACTACCCCCTTTATTGCGATATTAACAGCACTCCTCTCCTTATAGCGAAGACAGATGTAAAATATTGCATTAATACCTCAGACATATCCTCCACAAGAAGATCTTTTAATCAGCCTTACCCTCCTTTTAACTATCCTTTTATTATTAGTGATTTGCATATTTGTTTAATAATCAGTCAAATCATTATTGTTGCTTTTTAATATTCTGATTGAGAACGATTCCAGGTCAAAGGTTAAATTTTGGTTCATGTGACACTGGTACAAAGGCACTGCAGTGTGAGCTGCTCTCTTTCATTGTCAAGCTCTAAGTGTAACAACGTACACTGAGAATGGGTAAAAAACAGGGCGGGAGTTCCGGCGAGTGGAGCTCCCCTATCATAAAAAACAGGGCTATATGCGCCTTCAATCATGCGTTCTCCATTCAGGCCACTCATTCAAAGCGAGTCGTGTTGAATAGCCATGTGTTTACCACTGCGAGTGCCGGGAAACACGCGACTAAACGCGCTCGCTCGGGGACTTTGTTCCCAATTGGGAAGATCACGCCCACAGTGTCATTTTGGGCAGGTTTAGCAGGGTGATGCTCGCCAGCTGTTTGAGCATGATCCAGATCGCTGTTCACCCACATTTAGTCATTTTTTGGAGTTTGTGGAGTTTCTCACTGCAAAATCCCACACTTAGGGTGCAATCTATCGGCTGTTCACGCTGGCGCACAGGTTTGCTGGCGATGAGGGGAGCAGTCATCAGGAAATCCTGTTGACAACAGCAGGGTTGTCCCGTTGGCGGGCTGCCTCCGCACCAAAAAACACGCGGTGGAGTGGTCGGTAAATCCCACCCTGAGAATTTCTTCTGCAGTAGGGAACTAAAGACACCGATAAGACTCACTCCTCAGTGAGTGGGCACCATTATTATTTTTGAAGGGTGCCCAGATCTCAAAGTGAGGTTGAGAGTCCCCCACACCCCCTAGCCATTGGCATCGCAAACCCACACATAAATGGGGTGACCTGGCGCCAAACCCATCCATCTTCATAGGCATTGGGGCATCGCACCCCCCTTCCCCCCCAAGTGAGCAGACCCCATGCTGAGGGCCATCCCCCCAACCTTGAGGACCACCCTTTTCAGTCCTCCCCCAATTTCAGTCACCCAACTTGCAGGGCACCCCTCCCCACCCATCATAACTCCAAATCACACCACCCCATCACCCCCCCTCCACCATTCGTAAGCCCCTTCACCCTGCCTTTCATGGTTACAATAGTCTTCAGGCCCCACCCCTTGGCAGTGCCAACCTGGCATTGGGCACTACCCCACAACCCTGGTAATGCCAATTTGGCACCCATGCAGTGCCAGGTTGGCACTTCCTGGGTGCCAGGGGCACTTCCCCGCCCTGTTCCCAACCACTCGGTGGATTCTATGGTGTCCCAGACCCCTGGTGTGGCTATCATGTCAGGCCTCCCTTTTTGGAGACCAGTACTAATTTGCACTGGCATGAGGCCAGGATGGTGCTACCGGTGATCGATCACGCCCAGTGAGGGCATGATCCAGATCACGTCAGGCGAAGCGGGTCAGGTGCATCGCACGCAGCTCGACGCCCAGTGCGAAACCCATTTTTGGCTTCTCCCATTGTTCTCCCGGTGCAGCGGGATTTGCGGCGAGTGTAACACAGTGGAAAAATCAGGCCCCACATCTCAGAAGGTCAGATGGTAGCTGGGATAATCTGTACTTCATTCAGAGTATCAATAGCAGGAGGTTTTCTTGGAAATTGGTGAAACCCAGTTTGGAAGAGCGTAAAGTAATTTGGGGTATACAAAGGAGACCAGTGCTGTGTAGTGATACCATGGTTGTGTCGTAATTCACCGACAGACCACTAGGCGTCTCATGAGTATATAAGTGAATGTTAGGTTCAGATGACCTCGGACTGACGAGGGAGCTGGGAGGGAGGTTGCTTGTACATGTTCACACTATTATTCATATGTTGTTTGTTTATATATAGTTGACCCACAGTTAATGTTAATAAATCATTTATAGCTTTAGCTACAAGTGTTCTTGCAATATAAATCAGGCCATCCGACAAGAACATTACATGCTGAACAAGAGGATATCCTAATAAATCCGTTGAAGCAGAGGAGAGCTGCTATTGGAAATTACTAAACAATGTTTGGCTTGTCATCAATCAACTGGAGGGCAGAGTACCTTTAAGAAATTTCAGTTTTCTGCAGACAACTTCTTGAGTGGTGTCAATGGTACAGTAACTGGCAAAAGCAGCCTCAACGAGATATCATGACTCACAAAACCTGAAAACAATTTTCAGAGTGAAAGCACTTTTAACTTCTCAAACATTTAAAGTGGGGTGTCAACTGGGATATGGTCACGGAACACTGCCAGGCATTGATGCAATTCAATGCCCACACAATTACTCAGGGCCCAATTTTCATGCCACCGTCCATGTTGAAAAGAGGTGAGTGGGATTTAAAAATGGGCGGGATTTCTGCCATCATTGATGGAATGTAGGATTTTTAACTTCATGGAATAAATTGGTGAGGGACACACGCCCACAAGCAGCAATACTACTCTTGCCTACATCATTGCAGAGATGGGCATTTTAGGCCCCATATTTTCATAGAGTCGGGCCCATTTTGGTCGGAGACATGGTGCTTGGCAACTCAGAAGGCCATGAACCATGGGGGAACACTATTGTGGATGTGGGAACCTTTTTAACAGGTAGATTGAAAAGGTGGTGCTAACTTCACATATTATAATATATTGGTGCATATGATAAATAGAATTTTAATAGTGATTAATGAAAAGGTAAGTCACCATTAAATTGATTATCATCTTTGTGGATAAAGTGCTCTTGTGCATTCAATAGTAGTGTGATACAGATTTTAATGTTACAATTTTCCTCTGTGATTTAATCTTCTTGAATTGGCAGTCCGGTCATCTGTTGAGTCTTGAAGCTGTGGAACAGATGGTGTGGATGAGCACTGCCTGGCAGGAGGCACAATCATAACATTGAGAAATGGCTGCACTTGAAAATTAAAATCCTGACTGCAGGTTCGGAACAGTCCCAGGATTTTTAGGATCATTTTATTTGTAGCATATTTATCCCAAATTCAAGTGGGGCAAATATAAGATGTAAAAGACCTTAACAAGCTATAGTTTTATTTATTCTCTTGCACAGTATATTATGAACTTTCAACCAAGTACTTTCAAAAATAAACAAGCTATTAAAATAGTGCTACAAGGCAGACACGGTGGCACAGTGGATAGCACTGCTGCCTCACGGCGGTGAGGACCCGGGTTCGATCCTGGCCTCGAGTCACTGTCCGTGTGGAGTTTGCACATTCTCCTTGTGTCTACGTGGGTCTCACTCCCACAGCCCAAAGATGTGCAGGTAGATGAATTGGCCATGCTAAATTGCCCCTTTATTAAAAAAAACTGCTACAAATAATGTGAGCCTTGGAATTTGAGTTATAGACTGTGGAAAGTAACAGTCAAATACTGTGGTAGCATGGCTCCTTTAAAGGGACGGGCTCCACGGACCTTGTGACTGCCTCGCGGCTAATTGTACAGGAGCGCACGAACCCCCGTTAATGGGGAATTTGCACGGGACCCTGTAAGCAGGGGCCCGGGCAGTGAGGACCAAGGAGCTGAAGTGTAAAGACCTGTTGTATAGTGTTCTGCGCCTGTTATCTAACTGCCTTTTGTAAGGGTCATGAAGAATCCAGCACGAGTTTGTAGAGTCAAACAGAAAGTAAATGTATTTACAACAATATGTACACAGCAGCAGTAGTTCACCGCTGCTTCCTTCACTAGCCGGTAACAAACTGACCAGCTCTATTTGTACATCTGCAGCTACTAATGATAGCCCCACCCCCCTCAAGAGTCATGGGATAACCAAGCCTTCCGTGCTCGGTGGGCACCGTAGGGGTTGGATTGCTTTATCGACCCATGTTTTCACATTTTGATTTAATGTTTTTTAAGTTTCAGTTCCTCTTTGCTCTTTTTGGGCCGTGCTCCATCTGTTTCTTTTAGGAGCCGCCCCTTTCATTTGTTCTTCAGTTAATTTCTGTTCTAAATAGTTGATTGACCCCAAAATACATCATGGGATAACCAATTGTTGGTCCCTAAAATACATCATGGGATAATCAGGCCTTTCCGTGCTCAGTGGGCACCGTAGGGGTGAGATTGCTTTATCAACCCTTCTTTTCACATTTTGTTTTGATGTTTTTAAGTTTCCATTTCTCTTTGCTATTTTTGGGCTGCGCTCCTACTAGGCGTGGCCCCTTTTGGTTTGTCCTTCAGTTACTTTCTGTTAGTCTGTTCAGTTAATTGGCTCCAAATACATCAAGGGATAACCAATAGTGCCCTGCTAATAGGATTCAGTCAGGTTATAATACTGCCTTTGCCTTTCATCAATAAACCTTTTTGTTTATTACTGGAAGTCTCCAGTGTGTGTCCCCAGCCATCACAGTGGCGATGAGGTAAAAGCTTTTGATCGCAGCCGATAGTTGTTGGGAATCGAGGGGGGAAGGAAGGAGCAGTTGAGAGAGTAGAGAAGCTCCAGCTAGAGTTGGGTTCAATAAACTATTAATGGAAATGCCTATCATTGAGAAACTTGCCCATTTGGCCAAGGGGTTGAGTCATGGAGTCAGTACATCAAACGACTCTGGTTCTTCTTCGCTGCGAACAAGAGCACAGGCGAGGACAGCAGAAGGTGACATTTCTGAGTTTGTGGGCCGCAAACGTATTTGATTAGTAACCTCTCATCCCTGGAGGCACCCAACTCGAAGACCTTTGATTAGAAAGTGAAATTGGTTAAAGAGCAATTAAACCCAAGGCTTTCGATTATCCTCGATTATCAGGTTACCTTTATTGAGGGACCATGAAGAGTTTGCCTCAGCCAGGCTTCGCTAGCTTGCTGAGCACTGTGCATTTGGGACCATGCTTAGTGACATGTTGTGCGACTGACTGATTTGTGGCATCCATCACCTTAATAATTAGAAGAAGCCTCTGTCAGAGACCACAAGGTGATGGACTGCGCTGAAAAAGGTGCCACTGAGCTTCAAAGCGTGGCTGAAGGGAAAGTTAACCAAGTATGGGGCGGTACGGCCACACATCGGTGGCGGGATTAACAGGCACAGCTTAGAGCCAGACACGGTCCTCGGTACAAGACTAGAACCCAAGGAGTGGGAAGGAATCTGAAGTGAAACCGAATCCGAGATGGACTGCTATCGTTGTAGGGTGAACCATCCCCAGGAGATTTGTCATGTTCAGGGGTTTGTGTGCTTCCATTACAACCGTAGGGGCACATTCAAGCATGTTGCCGCAAGAGGCAAACCCTGCCAATGGAAAAAAAACAGCAGCCGCACTCCACAGCACAATTGAACATAGTGAAGAAGAGCTGTGAGGAAGAGTATGCAATGTACCGGTTGAACGTAGCCCAATTGAAGAAGACGGCTCCGATTGAAATTGTCTTAAGGGTGAATGGTAAGCCCTTTAAAATGAAAGTCGACATCAGGGTTTTAGTGACGATAGCGGATAAGCAGACTTAACAATATCTGTATGTAGGAACACGGTCTTTAAGCTTGAATAGTACTACAGCCAAATATTCAGAATACACTGGAGATATTTGGAAGGTCCTTGGAAAAGCCAAGACCCCTTTGGCCTACAGAGGGCAGGAGGTCAACCTGCCTTTGGTTGTGGAAGGATGTAGACTCAGTCTGTTGGGAAAGGACTAGTTACAGAAGATTAGGCTCAATAGGGCAGCACGGTAGCATAGTGGATAGCACAATTGCTTCACAGCTCCAGGGTCCCAGGTTCGATTCCTGGCTTGGGTCACTGTCTGTGCGGAGTCTGCACGTCCTCCCCGTGTGTGTGTGGGTTTCCTCCGGGTGCTCCGTTTCCTCCCACAGTCCAAAGATATGCAGGTTAGGTGGATTGGCCATGTTAAAAATTGCCCTTAGTGTTGGGTGGGGTTACTGGGTTATGGGGATAGGGTGTAGGTGTGGGCTTCGGTAGGGTGCTCTTTCCAAGAGCCGGTGCAGACTCGATGGGCCGAATGGCCTCCTTCTGCAATGTAAATTCTATGAATTCTATGAATAGCTGGAAAATTTTAAATTATCTGACGGTATACCCCAAGATGTCTAAAGGAAGAATGAAGACATCTTTCACAAAGAATTGGGCCAGATTAAGAGCATAAAAGACAAGGAGCGGGATTCTACCCCGCCGCACCAGTTTTCTGGTGTGGCACGCCCCATTCGGCAGCAGGATTCTCCGTCCCGCCAGCCGGCCAATGGGGCTGTTTAGCACACTGGGCTAAATTGCTGGCTTTGAAAGCAGACCAAGGCAGACCAGCAGCACGGTTCAATTCCTGTAACAGCCTCCCCGAACAAGCGCCAGAATGTGGCGACTAGGGGCTTTTCACAGTAACTTCATTGAAGCCTACTTGTGACAATAAGCGATTTTCATTTCATTTTTCATTTCAATGGGGTTTCCCATTGTGCGCAGCCCTACGTCGTTGGGAAATCCCCGGGAGTGGGTGCGCTGCCGGCGCAACGGAGAATCCCGGCAGTGGAGAATCCAACCCAAGATATATGTCAATCCGGATTCGACACCCACGTTCTTCAGAGTCAGACTAGTGCCATACGCATTGAATCAGAAGGTTAAAGTAGAACTGCAGAGATTGGAAGAGCTGGGTATAATCAAGCCGGCTCATTTTTCAGAGTGGGCGGCGTCCATCGTCCCTGTCCTTGATGTGTTATGTACTCTGGGATAACACAGGCTGCAACTCGATGCAGCTTTGACCAAAAGATTCTCCAGACATTGAAGTAAGTTCAATGTGATTTAGTGAACCATTAGCACAGTTCTCTATGAGTTTGACTCGCCTGCTAATCACTAGCTAGTCACTAGTAGCCTCACTTTGATTGTCGAGTGCCTCTGTACATACTAGCTGAGATCTGTCAGTCTCACTGAGATGTCACACATCTTGTATGGGAATTGTGAAGCCTTTGTCACTTGTCGCACATACAGTGGGTAGACCTTCAGTGTCTTCTTGTCGGTTAGATGAGCTGGGTAGACTGTCAGTGTCTTCTTCTGGTGGCTCAAATAATCTGGGTAGACTCTCATAATCTTTTTGTTGTTCACGTGAGCGTGGTAGACTATCATAGTCGTCTTGCTGTGCACTTGGGCGTGGCAGACTTGCATCTGAGCTGGTTGCTCAGATAAGGTTGCTAGACCTTCATGGTCTTATTCATGCAAGGACTGCGCTCTGGAGTCTTGCGTTGCTTCCATCGTGGAGTCTGTCAACGAGCTCGCTGTGGAGGCTTGTACCACTCTCTCTGTGGAGTCTGGCATCGTTCCCTGTGTGGAGTCATGCAGTGGTCTCGCTGTGGAGTCGATCTGTGCACTCTCAACGGAGTTGTGCAGTGGTCTCGCTGTGGAGTCTGTCATCGCTTTCTGTGCGGAGTTGGGGACTCTTCGTGGTGCGTGGCCCACTCTCTGTGTGGAGTCGGGAACTCTTCGTGGTGCGTGGACCACTCTTCGTGGTGCATGGTGCAGCTCTCTGTGGTCTTGTACCGCTCTCTGTCTCTTGGCGTCAGACCGCAGCAGAATCCTGTACTCATGGGTCGGGATGTTGTCTATGCTGGGCTGAGGATCCTCAAATCCAAAGAACTCGTCCATGACTGTGCCGGATGCTTCAATGGACAACACATCTCGTTGCCGTTCGGATTTGGGACTGAGGTCGCCATGTCCAATGATGAAATCATCGTCTGAGTCGTAGTCTTCAAGGACTAAATCATCTCTTAGGGAGGTGTGAACTGCTTGTTGAAGGGTTCTGCGGAGGGTACTTTCAGCTACTGGTCGAAGTTCAGGCATTGTGCTGTCTTTCTAGGTGAAAGAATTGTGTTTTGTGACTTCAACAAATTTTTTCACTATTTTGGGACATTTATCCTTTAAGTGGGCGTGGCCCTGGGCCTCTGACGTCATGACGCTTGTGACGTAGAGCGTAGGAATGGATTGCGCATGCGCAGATCGCTTTTCCTTTACTGTGCGCTCTTTGCGCAACTGCGCATGCGCGGCTTCTCGCGCATGCGCAAAACATTGTTTTGCCTGTTCGCGTCTTCTGGGGAACTGCGCATGTGCAGCTCCTTTCGCAAGGTGGCTGCCAATCAAAACTGCTGTTTGCTTCTGCTGCAAGCCTACCTGTGCCTCATTGTGCGTACAGGCTCCAGTTTAATTGATTTTTTTTGTTTTCACCTCGCAGTAGTTTACTTGTCCAGGACTGTCTGGAAGTCTGTCTCTTGTCCCACGCTTTGGAGTACTTGAAGGAGTTGAAGATTTATGTTGCGCTTTCACCCACAATGGTGAGTAGAAGATCTATCTTCTCAGCAACGGCTACGTCATCTAGGTCGGATGCTACCATGTAGATCTGAAATCTCTGCTTGAATTCACGCCAGTTGGCACTGAGATTGCCGTGGTACCTGAGCTGCTGAGGAACCAGAATCTCGATCATCTTGCCTGGGTGCTGTTGCTGGTAGTCACGGATCATGCTGAGTTGAACTATATAGATTCAACAGGCACTACTGGCACCATGTTGCGTTATGTACTCCGGGATAACACAGGCTGCAACTCGATGCAGCTTTGACCAAAAGATACTCCAGATGTTGAAGTAAGTTCAATGTGATTTACTGAACCATTAGCACAGTTCTCTATGCGTTCGACTCTCTGCTAATCTTGCCATAGTAACTCAGTCTAACTAACCAGTCTGCTCTAAGCCATGCGGTGGGTGTGATGCTTCTCATCTGCCACTGTCCTTCTCTCTAAGTGTTGCCTGTGGAAAGAGAAAGAGCATGTGTGCTCTGTCCTTATCTATGGGTTGCCCCCTTGTGGTAGTGTCACCTCTGGGTGTCTTGACTGCCCATTGGTCATGTCCTATTCTATGTGTTCATTAGCTGTATGTCTGCATGTCATGACATCTCCGGTGCTCCTTCTAGTGTTTACTTAGTTGTAGTGGATTTACATTAAGCCCTTGTGTATTTATAATTTCATAGAATTTACAGTGCAGAAGGAGGCCATTCGGCCCATCGAGTCTGCACCGGCTCTTGGAAAGAGCACCCTACCCAAGGTCAACACCACCACCCTAGCCCCATAACCCAGTAACCCCACCCAACACTAAGGGCAATTTTGGACACTAAGGGCAATTTATCATGGCCAATCCACCTAACCTGCACATCTTTGGACTATGGGAGGAAACCGGAGCACCCGGAGGAAACCCACGCACACACGGGGAGGATGTGCAGACTCCGCACAGACAGTGACCCAAGCCGGAATCGAACCTGGGACCCTGGAGCTGTGAAGCAATTGTGCTATCCACAAGGCTACTGTGGTGATGCATATCACCACAGTCTTTAAACCTGATTGATTGATTAGGAGTTGTGGGGACTATAAACTGACCATAAATCAAGCTGCCCAGGTCGATCGGTATCCGATTCTCCGAATTAAAGACCTTTACGCCAAGCCGGCAGTGGAGGGGGGGGGGGGGGGGGGGGCGGGGGGTGGCGGGGGGGGGGGGGGGGGGTGGGGGCATCACCTATCCAAACTTGAACCTCAGTGATGCGTAACTACAATTAGAGCTGGATGAGGAGTCTCCTGATTTATTTACAATCAATATCCGCAAAGATCTCTTCCAGTGTACCAGACTGCTGGTCGGTATCGCTTCGGCCTTGCTGTCTTCCAGTGCACAATGGAAAATCTCCTCCAGGGAATTCCCACGGCGATGGTTTATGCCAATATGACCAGCCCAGAGGAAGTATTAAAGAGGTTTTGTGATGCAGGGGTCCACCTAAAACTCGAAAAAGTACTTTTCAGAGGTTCCATTCTAGATTTTCTGTTTATGCGACAGGGTTGCACCCAGTGAAAGAAAAGGTCAAGGTGGTACGGTATATCCCTGTACCCAAAAATGTCAGCGAGCGTTAAGATCTTCCTTGGTATGGTCAATTACCATGGAAGAATTATTTCAAATCTAGCCACAACATTGGCATCAGCTTTGAGGAAGAATCAGCTTTTGCAATGGAGAGAGTCCCACGATGAAGCCTCCGAGTTGTAAAGCAAGGACCACAGTCTTCAAACCTTTTGGTGCATTTTGATCTGGAGAAACCAATTCCGCTGACATGTGATGGTATAGGGGCCGTTCTATCCCCAAAAAATGGTAGGTGGTTCAGAACGCTGTATCACCTTTGCCTCAAGGACCCTTTCTGAAGCAGACAAAACTACTCTCAGGTTGAGAAGCAGGGCTTAGTGGTTATATTCGGTATGTGTACAGTCGACGGTTCGACATAGTGACTAAGCACAAGCTATTACTGGGCCTGTTAAGGGAAGATAAGCCCATACCACCCAAAGCCTCAGCGAGGGGACAGCATTGGGCTTTTCAGCACCGGCCTGGGAAGCAAATTGCTAATGCGGATGGGTTAAGTCACCCGCCTTTACTCAAAAGAATTCCGCCATGACCTGCACCTCAGGAGATCATTCTGGCCATAAACTTCCGAAACACCCTGTCAGTGTCTATGGGGAACATCTGCAGCTGGACCCAACAGACCCTTCAAAGGTCAAACAAATGACAGTCTGGCTGGAGCTTCAAGAAGTCTGAACAACTGAGGCCCTACTTCACTCATCAAGATGAGTTGGCATGTGAAGATGGCATGATTCTGTGGGGATCACAACTGGTCCCACCTCAGGCCAGGAAGCCAATCCTTCAAGAATTATGTGGCGCCCACCCAGGGCAGACAAAGATGAAGATGTTGGCATGTAGTTACACCTGGGGGCCAGGTATAGACACACCATTGAAGAACTTGTACAACAGTGCCACCCTTGACAAATGCATCAATCTTTGCCACCTTCCGTAAACTCCTGGGAATGGCTGAGTCACCCGTGGACCAGGGTTCAAGTTGATTTTGTGGGCCTGTTCCTGGGTAAAATGTTTTTGGTGTTGGTAGATGTCCACTCTAAGTGGCTATCAGTTTAAGAGATGGGGACCACCAATTTGGCGGCCACGGTAGATGCCTTGTGCTGAGTGTTTGCCATTCCTGGTACTTCTCCAGTCAATAGTTTTGGACAATGACACCCCCTTCAGCGATGATGATTGCTAGTGTTTTGTGACAGTGAATGGCATACGGCACATGAGGACAACCCCCAGCTACTCAGCGTCGAACCGTCTGAGAGAGAGAGCTATGCAAACATTAAAAAGCAATCTGATAAACCACTTCACCAGAGGTTGGCTAATTTGTTGCTGTTGTCCAATTGAACCCCTCATGCAGCCACGGGTGTCACACCAGCTAAGCTGCTTGTGGGCCGTTGGTTGAGAATCCGATTGGTTCTTGTATTTCCAAAATTGGTAGGGAGGGTGGAGGCACGTCAGGCCTCCCAGAAGAGTTATCAGTCAGAACAGAGAGGTGAGACGTCATCCGGGTGGGAGATCCTTTTTTTTTTCCTGAGATTTCGCAACCAATTTGACTTGGTTAGAAGGATGGGTTGTGGCCCAATCAGGACCGGTGTCTTATATGGTCGGAGTTAACAGGAAGACCGGCAAAAAGCACATCGGCCGAGTGGCATGTGGTGCAGTGGTTAGCACTGGGACTGCGGCGCTGAGGATCCGGGTTTGAATCCCGGCCCTGGGTCACTGTCCATGTGGAGATTGCACATTCTCCCCATGTCTGCGTGGGCTTCACCCCCACAACCCAAAGATGTACAGATTAGGTGGATTGGCCACGCTAAATTGCCACTTAATTAGAAAAATAAACATTTAAAAAAACCATTTTTTTAAAGCACATCGGCCACCTGAGGAGTCGAGACGTCGTGACCTCCGACGTAGAGTTGACAAGTCCAGCGAGCATCATGAATACTCCTATAAATGGGTCCCAACACTGGGAGCCAGGGACTCCCATTTCTGTTCAACCTGCTGTGCCTGTCGAGGTCAGTGAGTTTAGTTTACCTGTCATCAAAATGGGCCTTCCTGAGATGGTATTGACTGTGGCCCACTCGATCGCCCAAAGGAGTGTCAAGCCTGTGGAAGGGCTACAGAGGTCCAGGAGGACCCGGAGGTCTCCTGGCTAATTCACTTTTTGATGGACTCTCTTTTCTTGATTGTCCTTGTTAACCATTGTAACTATTGAGCACAGTTTTGGGATAGTGTGTTAAGGGACCTAAGGTGGAGGGATGTGGTAACGCAGTCCCAGTAAGTGGGTGGGCTTCACAGACCATGTTACTGGCTCGGGGCCAATCATGCAGGAGCACGCAAACCCTGGCCAATGGGGAATTTGCATGGGGTCCTGGAGCAGGACCCTGGGCAGTGTGGACCAGGGACTGAAGTGTAAAGACCTGGGCCAGGATTCTACGAAATCCCGGCCAAGTGTTGACGCCGGCGTCAAAACGACGCGAGCGACGCCGGCGTCAACGGGCCGCCAGGCCCAGGCATTTACCCCTTCTTCAGGGGCTAGTGTGCCGGACTGCTGTGCTCTCGAAAGTCGGCGCGACACGGCCGGCACGGGTCCGTGCATGCACATGGGTTGCCGTCTCCGCGCCGATCCCCGGGCAATATGGCAGAGCCCGACAGGGGCCCGGCACAGAGGAACATAGGCCCCCCCCACCCCCGGAATTAGCCCGCCCGTCGATCGGTAGGCCCCGTTCGCGGGCATGGTGACAGCCTGACCCCACCCCACCCCCCAACCTGGACGGCCCCCACAGCCAGAACTCCGATGTCCCGCCGGGTGGGACCATACGTAACCCACGCCGGCGGGACTCGACGGAACTCGGCGGGCACTTGGCCCATCGAGGGCGGAGAATCGCCGTGGGGACCGCTTTCAACAGCACCCGACCGGCGCAGCGACGACCGCCCAGGTGCGATTGGCACCGATTCTCCGATCACCGGAGAATCGTCGGCCCCGCGCGGAGCAGTGTGGCGCGATTCTCCCGCGCCCCCCCCCCCCCCCGCCGATTCTCCGACCCGGCGCGGGATCAGAGAATCCTGGCCCTGGCCTTTCATCAATAAATCATAAAATCTTAGACATACAGCACATTCGGCCCATCGTGTCTGTACAGGCTCCTGAATGAGGACCTAGCTAGTTCCATTCCTCAGCCCTATCTTCGTAGCCCTCTAAATTAATCACTTTTAAATATATATCCAGCTCTCTTTTGAAACACTCTCCCAGGCAGCGCATTCCAAATCCCAACAAATCTGTGAGTAAAGAAGTTTCTCCTCATCTCACTTCTATCTCTCTAGCTGACCATCTTTAAATTGTGGCCTCTGTAGTCACTGACTTATCAACTAGTGTAAATTGAATATCCTTCTTTACCCTATTAAAATTATTCAGAATTTTGACCACCTCAATAAGGTCACCTCTTAATCTTCTCTGCCCTAAGGAGAATAAGCCCAATTTCTCTAATCTTTCCTTTATCTAAAATGTCTGGAAGTCTCCAGTGTATGGCTCGAGCAACCACAAATACCTAATTAAATATAAACATCCACGGCCATCTGGGGAATTCACACATCTCTTTATTTCAGGATGGTCCAGTTAAATAATTCAGCTGCAAGGTTTTGTGGGTTTAAAAATAAAGAAGGTAATTTATTCTCGCACTTACACTGAATTAATGCAACACCCAGAGACATGTTCTCACATACACATAGTAACATACACAAAGATTAGGTACTTGCGCTTTTACAGATTGCCGGTGTCTGAGCCTCTGGTTTATGATTTCCAGTCTCCCATTACCAGAGAAATGTGCAGAAGGAGGAGAACGTGAACCAGAGTCTGTTGGATCTGCATAAACTCTCCTCTGGGAAAGCTAGTCCTCATCTTTGGATGTCTCACTATCCTTAACCATATCGGGGATAGTGATAGTGATCGGGGATAGGGCTCACAATTCAGTTAGATTCAGTATTACCATGGAAAAGGACAGAAATAAAGCAGGAGTAAAATTTTTAACTGGGGGAAGGCAAATTTTGTTGAAATGCAAAGGGACTTGGCTGAAGTGGACTGGCCAGCATTGCTGGAGGATATATCTGTGGAAAGCCAGTGGGAAGCACTAAAAGGAGAGATCCTAAATGTACAAAGTGAACCAAAAATAAGAGTGCTATTGCCAAATCGAGACCCCGTCCCCCCCGGTTGTCTGGAGGAATACAGGGGGAAATCAAACAGAAAATAAAAGTGTACAATAGGCATAAAGAACTAAGCACTGCAGCTAGCCAAGACAAGTACAGAAAGTGCAGGGATAAAGTCAAACAGGAAATAAGGAAATCAAAGAGAGGGCATGAAAAATGGTTAGCAAGTAAAGTTGTAGGAACCTAAAGATGTTTTATCAATTTATTAATAATAAAAGGTTAGCTAAGGAAAAGGTGGGACCTATCAGAGATGAAGAAGGGAACCAGTGTGTAGATGCAGAGGCTGTGGGAAGAATTTTGAATTAATATTTACAAAGAAAATGTATGATGCAGATATAGTAATGCAGGAGGAAAGCTGTGAGATATTAGATGGGATAATCATAAAGAGAGAGGATGTACTCAAAGGATTGGGATCCTTGAAAGTTGGTAAGTCGCCAGAGCCAGATGGATTGTTTCCGAGGCTGCTGAAGGAGGTCAGGGAGAGATAGCAGATGCTCTGAGGATGATTTTCCAATCCCCACTAGGTACAGGGGAGGCACCAGAGGTTTAGCGAATTGCAAATGTGGTACCAGTGTTTAAAAATGGATTGAAGGAAATGCCAAACAGTTATAGGCCAGTTACTCTTATGCCAGCGGGGGGCAAATTAGCAGAATCAATCCTGAGAGAAAGGATTAACTGCCACGTAGAAAGGCATGGACTAGTCAGGGATAGTCAACATGGAGTTGTTAAAGAAAGGTCTTGCCTCACAAATTTGATTAAATTCTTTGAGGGAGTGACAAGAAGGGTTGATGAAGGTAGTGCAGTGGATGTGGTGTACATGGATTTTAGCACGGTGTTTGACAAAGTCCCACATGGCAGATTGGTCAAGTAAGTGAAAATCCACGGGATACAGGGCAATGTGGCAAACAGGATAAAAAGTTGGCTTAGTAACAGGAAACAAAAGGTCAATGGCTGCCCTTGCAATTGGAAAGTTGTTTCAAGTTGTGTTCCACAGGGCTCGGTGTTGGGACCATTATTTTCGAGTTATATATTAATGATTTGGACGTGAATGTGGGGAGCATGATTGGAAAATTTGCAGACGACTCAAAGATTGGCCAAGTGGTGGACAGTGTAGATAGCTATAATCTCCAAAACAATATAGATGGATTGGTGGAGTGGGTGATGATGTGGAAGATGAAAGTGTAAAGCTATGTATTTAGGGAGGTCAAACAGTTATTGGGAGTACACAATAAATGGGAATATAATAAGAGGGGTAGATGAAGTGAGAGATCTTGGTGTAAAAGTACACAGGTTCCTAAATTCAAGTAGACAAGGTTGTAAAGAAAGCATATGGAATTCCCTCCTTCATTGGCAGAGGTATGGCCACAATTGGGAGTATTGTGTGCCGTTCTGGTCACCACATTACGGGAAGGACGATATTGCTCTGTAGAGGTAAACCCTCTCTGCACTCACTGTATTGCAAGAATATCCTTCCTCAGATAAGGAGAACAAAACTGCACACAATATTCCAGGTGTGGCCCTCACCAAGGCCCGCTATAATTGTCGCAAGACATCCCTGCTCCAGTACTCAAATCCTCTCACAATGAAGACCAGCGTACTATTTACCTTCTTTACAGTCTGCTGCACCTTCAGTGACTGGTGTATGAGGACACCCAGATCTCGTTGCACATTCCCCTCTCCTAATTTATGGTCATTCAGATGCCTGCCTTTCCATTTTTGCTACCAAATGGGATAACCTTGCATGGAGAGGCAGTGGCCTTGTGATATTGTCACTGGACTAGCAATCCAAGGATCCAGGGTAAGAATCTGAGGATCCAGTTCAAATCCCACCACAGCAGGTAGTGGAATTTAAACTCAACAAAATGAAAAGTCAAACATGGCCATGAAACCATTATCGATTGTCGTAAAAATCCATCTGGTTCACTAATGTCCTTCAGGGAAGGAAACCTGTTGCCCTTACCTGGTCTGGCCTACATGTGACACCAGATCGACACAGTGATGCGGTTGACTATTAACTGCCCCCTCAGAAATGACCTTGCAAGTCACTCAGTTCAAGGGCAATTCGGGATGGGCAACAAATGCTGGTCCAGCAACGACGGCCACATCCCAAGAACGGATAAAATAAAAAATTGAACTCAACCACAATATGCCTGACCTATCCCCTGCTCTACCATTATCACCAAGCCAGGGGATCAACCCTGGTTCAATGAAGAGTGCAGGATAGCATGCCAGGAGCAACACCAGGCGTACCTAAAAATGAGGTGTATCTGCCTGGTGAAGCTACAACACAGGACTATTTTGTGTGCCAAACAGTATAAGCAGCAAGTTATAGACAGAGCTTAGCGATTCCACAACCTGCCACATCCAACCGTGAATGGTGGTGGACGAGTAAACAACTCGCTGGAGGAGGAGGCTCCACAGATATCCCCATCCTCAATGAAGGAGCCTAGCATATCTGTGCAAAAGTCAAGGCTGAGACATTCACAACAGTCTTCAGCCAGAAGTGCTGAGTAGATGATTCATCTTGGTCTCCTCGGAGGTTTCCAGCATCACAGATGTCAGTCTTAAGCCAATTCAATTAATTTCATGTGATATCAATGCTGAAGGCACTGGATACTGCAAAGGCTTTAGGCCTTGACAATATTCTGGCAATAGTACTGAAGACATGTGCTCCAGAACTTGTCACACCCCCAGCCAAGCTTTTCCAGTACAGCTACAACACTGGCATCTACCCGGCAATGTGGAGAATTTCCTAGGTGCGTCCTGTATACAAGAAACAGGACAAATCCAACCCAGTCAATTACCGTCCTATTAGTCTACACTCCATCATCAGCAAAGTGATGGAAGGAGTCATGAACAGTGCTATCAAGAGGCACTTACTCAGCAATAAACTGCTCACGGACGCTCAGTTTCGATTCCACCAGGGTCACTCAGCTCCTGACCTCATTACAGCCTTGGTTCAAACAGGGATAAAAGAGCTAAATGCCAGAGGTGAGGTGAGAGTGACTGCCCTTGACATCAAGTGACTGCCCTTAACCGAATATGGAGCCCGAGCAAAACTGGAGTCAATGGGAATCAGGGGGGAAATTCTTTGCTGGCTGGAGTCATACCTGGCACAAAGGAAGGTGGTTGTGGTGGTTGGAGGTCGATCATCTCAGTTCCAGGACATCACTGAAACAGTTCCTCAGGGTAGTGTCCTACGCCCAACCATCTTCAGTTGCTTCATCAATGACCTTCCAACATAAGGTCAGAAGTGGGGATGGTGGCAGATGACTGCAGACTGTTCAACACCATTCGTGACTCCTCAGATAATGAAGCAGTCCATGTCCAAATGCAGCAAAACCTGGACAATATCCAGACTTGGGCTGACAAATGGCAAGTTATATTCGTGCCACACAAGTGCCAGGCAATGACCATCTCCTACAAGAGAGGATCTAACCATCGCCCTTTGACATTCAATGGCATTACCATCACTGAATTCCCCACAGTCAACATCCTGGGGGTTACTATTGATCAGAAACTGAACTTGACTAGCCATATTAATACTGTGGCTACCAGGGCAGGTCAAACACTAGGAATATTATGGCGAGTAACTCACCTCCTGACCCCCAAAGCCTGGCCACCATCTACAAGGCACAAGTCAGGAGTGTAATAGATTATTCTGGATGATTGTCTGGATGAGTGCAACTCCAACAATGCTCGAGATATTCAATACCATCCAGGGCAAAGCAGCCCGCTTGATTGGCATTGCTTCCACAAACATTCAATCCCTCCACCACTGCCAAGGTTCCTTAGGCAGCACTTTCCAAACCCACGACCATTGCCATCTAGAACGACAAGGACAGAAGATACCTGGGAACCACCTGGAGGTTCCCCTTCAAGTCACTCAACACCCCGACTTGGAAATCTATCGCCTTTACTTCACTGTCACTGTCAAAATCCTGGAACTCCCTCCCTAAAGTACAGTGGGTGTACCTACACTTCAAGTATTGCAGCAGTTCCAGAAGGCAATTCACTACCACCTTCTGAAGGGCAACTAGGGATGGGCAATAAGTGCTGGCCTCACCGCGACGCCCACATCCCGTAAATTAATTTTTAAAAATCCAAATTATATTGCCTCTGCCCATTCGCTCAACTTGTCCAAATCCCACTGAACCATCTCTGCATCCTCCTCACAGCTCACCCTCCCACCCAACTTTGTGTCATCTGCAAATTTGGAGATATTACATTTCTTCCCTCATTTAAATCATTAATATATATTGTGAATAGCTCGGGTCCTAGCACCGATCCCTGCGGTACCCCACTAGTCACAGCTTGCCAAATTTTAAAAAGTCCCATAATTCCTATTCTTTGTTGCCTGTCTGCCAACCAGTTTTCTATTCATCTCAATACCCTACCTCTCATCCCACGTGTTTAAATTTTACACGCTAATCTCTTACGCGGGACATTGTCAAAAACCTTCTGTAAATCCAAATAAACCACATCCTCATCAACCCTACTACTTACATCCTTGAAAAATTCCAGCAGATTTGTCAAGCATGATTACTCTTTCATAAATCCATGCTGATTCTGTCCGATCCTGCCACTGTTTTCCAAACTACCACTCGTTTACCCCTAGACTACCCCAAGTTGGATTTTCTTAACCATTCATGGGGAGTGGACATTACTGGCTAGGTATGCATTTATTGCTGACCCCTTATAACCTTTGGGTTGCCATCTTTAATGACTGCAGTCCATGTGGTGTCAGTACTCAAAGTGTTACGGAGGGAGTTTCAGGATTTTGACAGTGAAGGAACAGGCGATATGTTTCCAAGTCAGGATGGTGCATGGCTTGGGAGGGGAATTTCCAGGTGATGGTGGTAGAAGATATCTGCTGGCCTTGACCTTCTAGACCGTAACTGTTGTGGATTTGTATGATGTTAGCTGAGGAGACTTGGTGAGTTGCTCCTATTGGATGATAGACACTGCTGCCACTTTGCGTTGGTGGTGGAGGGATGAATAAAGACAAGGAATCATCTCTGAAAAGTGGGATGCTGTATTCGTAGGGATGAGAGAACACCCTGCCGGAGCAATTGGAGCTTCCTCTGCTCATTTGGTGTTTCTCCAAAATGAAGCCCAAAGGCAGAAATGTTATGGTTCTGTATCCAGCCCCTAAGAGAGGCTGGGGTGAACAATATTTCAGATATCCCTGGTGACTGCCGAAACAGGTACTAGGCCCCTTATCTATATATAAATATACAAATGAATCATTTAATGTTTATTTTCAGATCCATCTGCTGTATTGGGACTGAGACATGAAACTAAAGAAGTGACTGGTAACCAACCAGCAAGTCAAATGCTTTTTCAGAATCTGGATATGGAGCCAGGATCAGTAGGATTTCTATGTGCAGCTCCACAGTACTCCTGAGGACTGCTGTCAGTCCATGATCAGCTTCCCTTCCCCTTGTCCTTTCTATTGTGAAGGCCATTGCTGTTGAGACAAGCAGTACAAAATTGATTGTGTGTCAGCTGTGTGCAGCACACTTGCCTCTGGGGGAAGTGAGTATAAAAATCTAGGATAACACAGTACAATACCGAAGAAACACTGCACCTTTAGAAATATCATCTTTTCGATGAGGCATGTCCCTGTCGTCCTGGTCAATTACTTTCAACAACACCATGAGAAAGAACAGATGGTCTGATCATTCTCATATTTGCTGCCTGTGGGAGCTTGCTGTGTGATATCACTTCAAAGGTTCATTGGTTGTAAAGTGCGTCGGGATGTCCCCAGGTCAAGAAAGGTGCTAGAAAATTCCAAGTCTTTGGGCGGGATTGTCTGCTCAGCATGCCGCGTGTCTCGCGGCGACGAAGGTGGTTCACCATTGGCCGGTGGTGGAATCTTCTGGAATCCCGCCATTATCAACAGGGCTTGCCGTTGAATGCACCCCTCGCCGCCGGGAAGCTCGCTACGGGCTGCACCGTCGGCGGGATCATGAACGGCACGAAAATTCCGGCCTTTTCTTTTTGACTTAAATTGCAAGCTGCCTGGGGAGAATGTGAACAAATGATCAGTGTTAATCTGTAAGAGAATGGGTGCCCTCCTTGGAGACAAATAGGATGACACAGGCGAAATGGCTTCCACGTTGGCATTTATGTCCGTATTTAAAACTTTAAAACATCAAAATCCTTTGAAAAATGAGGGACGGGCATGATTGGTTATTGACTTCCCTGTTTGATAAAGGTGGTTAATTTTCATTAGTAGTGTTAAATGGTGAATGTATTGGGCGGGATTCTCAATTGGCTGATGCTGAAATCGCATTCACTTGTGCTTCAAAAAATTGTGAAACCTGCGTCGTGGCTGCTGAGGGAGAGAGAGGGGTTACTGAAATTGTCCAATATCACCATAGTTTGCTCTGACAGTTGTGCCACAGGCCGGGGGGCTTTGTCAGGGCCAGGTAGAATAGCGGGAGGTGGCCAGAATGTGGGCTGTGGGGTCAGAGTGGACAGACACGGCACACCATTGCCGCAGTCGGAACGGCAACCATGCTGCTGCGTACGCCATTGACAGCCCACTGTGGACTTATGCCACGGGTCGTATAGGTGTCCCCCCCAGGCCTCACCCTGAGGTGCCCTCTGGCTCCAGCCGACCCGTCAGCTGTATGGGTGCACTCCAGCACGACCAGTGGCATCTTGTTGGCTGCGATAAGTGTGTTTGGGATTGTCGTGTGTATGTGTGGATGCAGCTTGTCAGCCTCCCAAGTGTCAATCACGGACCCGGCAAATCCGTTATTCATTGGAATCGATTGTGTTCCACGTGGCCCCGGCGCGAGCCCCTCCACAGTTGCTGAATCAATCCAGGTTTGGCGCCGCTTTTGCTGTCATGAAAGTCCACGAATTCTGCTTCGGCGTCAACACATGGAAGAATGAATTAACAGGTGTGCGCGGTGAGGTAGGCCTTGAAATATGATGTACCGAGTTCAGATTCTGCATTTGCACCAAACACTGAAAATTGCACATTGTTAAGAATGAAAAACAATTACATAATTTAAATGCATTTAATTTGTTTCACCATGCAGTTATCACATTGTTTTATGCTCACCAGTGAACACGTATACCTTTAATAGAAATGTTGTACATTATATGGAGGTTTAAGGCATGTGGGTCACACAGCAGTCATACTTGATCATGTATGCAAATTTCCATGTTTTATTAAGTGTATGAAATGAAGAGCAAACGTTTCCTGTTGTTTTGTTTCTGACAGTTAATTGATGGAGCTTGGGCTTTAATACAAATTAACACACAGGTGCACTATAACAGCAAAATAATGGTGTAGATCTTCTGGACTCTGAATAGTCACAGACGTCCTCTACAAGATGTGCTGCATAATCCTTTGGAAGTCCTAATGCAATGATTCCCTTGGAATTCCCAGGAAATCTGAACTTCTAGAACATAGAACATTACAGCGGAGTACAGGCCCTTCGGCCCTCGATGTTGCGCCGACCTGTGAAACCACTCTAAAGCCCATCTACACTATTCCCTTATCGTCCATATGTCTATCCAATGACCATTTGAATGCCCTTAGTATTGCCGAGTCCGCTATTGTTGCAGGCAGGGCATTCCACGCCCTTACTACTCTCTGAGTAAAGAACCTACCTCTGACATCTGTCCAATTTAAAGCTATGTCCCCTCGTGCTAGACACCACCATCCGAGGAAAAAGGCTCTCACTGTCCACCCTATCCAATCCTCTGATCATCTTGTATGCCTCAATTAAGTCACCTCTTAACCTTTTTTTCTCTAACGAAAACAGCCTCAAGTCCCTCAGCCTTTCCTCATAAGATCTTCCCTCCATACCAGGCAACATTCTGGTAAATCTCCTCTGCACCCTTTCCAATGCTTCCACATCCTTCCTATAATGCGGCGACCAGAATTGCACGCAATACTCCAAATGCTGCGCACCAGAATGTTGTATAGCTGCAACATGACCTCATGGCTCCGAAACTCAATCCCTCTGCCAATAAAAGCTAACACACCTTATGCCTTAACAACCCTCTCAACCTGGATGGCAACTTTCAGGTTTCTATGTACATGGACACCGAGATCTCTCTGCTCTTCCACACTGCCAAGAATCTTACCATTAGCCCAGTACTCTGTCTTCCTGTTATTCCTTCCAAAATGAATAACCTCACACTTTTCTGCATTAAACTCCATTTGCCACCTCTCAGCCCAACGCTGCAGCTTATCTACATCCCTCTGTAACTTGTAAGATCCTCCGCACTGTCCACAACTCCACCGACTTTAGTGTCATCTGCAAATTTACTCACCCATCCTTCTACGGCCTCCTCCAGGTCATTTATAAAAATTACAAACAGCAGTGGCCCCAAACAGATCCTTGTGGTACACCACTAGTAACTGGACTCCAGTCTGAACATTTCCCATCAACCACCACCCTTTGTCTTCTTCCAGCTAGCCAATTTCTGATCCAAACTGCTAAATCACCCTGAATCCCATGCCTCCATATTTTCTGCAGTAGCCTACCGTGGGGAACCTTATCAAATGCTTTACTGAAATCCATATACACCACATCAACTGCTTTACCCTCATCCACCTGTTTGGTCACCTTCTCAAAGAACTCAATAAGGTTTGTGAGGCACGACCTAGCCTTCACAAAAGCGTGTTGATTATCTCTAATCAAATTATTCCTTTCCAGATGATTATACATCCTGGGTGCGATTCTCTGCTCCCGCACCATTTCAGAGAATCGCCTGGGTCGCCAAATTTTCCCGCGACGCCGGTCCGACGCCCTCCCGCGATTCACGGATGCGGCCAGATCGGCACAATCGCGTTTTGCGCGGCGCGGTCCAGTGAATTGCCCGAGACAGCCAAAATGGCGATTCACTGGTGCCCCCACGATTCTCAGTGCCGGATGGGCCAAGCAGCCTGCCCAAAACGGCGGGCTCCCCCTGGCGCCGTCCACACCTGGTCGCTGCCGGCGGAAACAGTGCGGGTACGCTGGGGGGGGGGGGGGGGCGTCCTGCCCGGGGGGGGGGGGGGGGATCCTGCATCGGGGGGGCCTCAAATGGGGTCTGGCCCACGATCGGTGCCCACCGATCGTCGGGCTGGCCTCTCTGAAGGAGGACCTCCTTTCTTCCGCAGCCCCGCAAGATCCGTCGGACATCTTCTTGCGGGGCGGACTCGGGGAGGACGGCAACCATGCATGCGCGGGTTGGCGCGGGTGACGCCAGTTGTGCGGCGCCGGCCACGTCACGTATGCAGCGCCGCTTTTACACGGTGCCAAGGCCTGCCGCGTGTAAATAGCCCATTTTCGGGCCCTGAATCGGTCGGGATAGGGGCTGTTTCGCGCCATCGTGAACCTCGACGGCGTTCACGATGGCGCAAACACTCTGCCTCCATTTCAGAGAATCGCGCCCCCTATCTCTTAAAAACCTTTACAAGATTTTGCCCACAACAGAAGTAAGGCTCACTGGTCTATAGTTACCGGGGTTGTCTCTACTTCCCTTCTTGAACAAGGGGACAACATTTGCTATCCTCCTGTCTTCTGGCACTATTCCTGTAGACAAAGATGACTTAAAGATCAAAGCCAAAGGCTCAGCAATCTCCTCCCTAGCTTCCCAGAGAATCCATGGATAAATCCCATCCAGCCCAGGGGACTTATCTATTTTCACACTTTCCAGAATTGCTAACACATCCTCCTTATGAACCTCAAGCCTTTCTAGACTAATAGCCTTAATCGCAGTATTCGCCTTGACAACATTATCTTTTTCCTGTGTGAATACTGACGAAAAATATTCATTTAGCACCTCTCCTATCTCCTCGGGCCCTACGCACAACTTCCCGCTACTGTCCTTGACTGGCCCTACTTTTACCCTAGTCATTCTTTTATTCCTGACATATCTATAGAAAGCTTTAGGATTATCCTTGATCCTACCTGCCAAAGACTTCTCATGTCCCCTCCTGGCTCTTCTTAGCTCTCTCTTTAGGTCCTTCATAGCTAACTTGTAATTCTCGAGCGCCCTAACTGAACCTTCATGTCTCATCTTTACATAAGCCTCCTTCTTCCTCTTGACAAGTGTTTCGACTGCTTTAGTAAACCACGGTTCCCTTGCTCGACCACTTCCTCCCTGCCTGGCAGGTACATACTTATCAAGGACACGCAGTAGCTGTTCCTTGAACAAGCTCCACATTTCCATTGTGCCAAACCCCTGCAGTTTTCCTCTCCATCTGATGCATCCTAAGTCTTGCCTCATCGCATCATAATTGCCTTTCCCCCAGATATAACTCTTGCCCTGCGGTATATACCTATCCCTTTCCATCACTAAAGTAAACGTAATCGAATTGTGGTCACTATCGCCAAAGTGCTCACCTACCTCCAAATCTAACACCTGTCCTGGTTCATTACCCAGTACCAAATCCAAAATGGCCTCGCCTCTCGTTGGCCTATCTACATACTGTGTCAGGAAACCCTCCTGCACACATTGGACAAAAATGGACCCATCTAAAGTACTCGAACTATAGCGTTTCCAGTCAATATTTGGAAAGTTAAAGTCCCCCATAACAACTACCCTGTTGCTTTCGCTCCTATCCAGAAGCATCTTTGCAATCCTTTCCTCTACATCTCTGGAACTTTTCGGAGGCCTATGGAAAACCCCTAACAGGGTGACCTCTCCTTTCCTGTTTCTAACCTCAGCCCATACTACCTCAGTAGACGAGTCCTCATCAAAGGTCCTTTTTGCCACCGTAATACTGTCCTTGACTAACAATGCCACCACTCCCCCTCTTTTACCACCTTCCCTGAGCTGACTGAAATATCTAAACCCCGGCACCTGCAACAACCATTCCTGTCCCTGCTCTATCCACATCTCCGAAATGGCCACAACATCGAAGTCCCATGTACCAACCCATGCCGCAAGTTCACCCACCTTATTCCGGATGCTCCTGACATTGAAGAAGACACACTTTAAACCACCTTCCTGCCTGCCGGTACACTCCTGCAACTTTGAAACCTTACTCATGACCTCACTACTCTCAACCTCCTGTATACTGGGGATACAATTCAGGTTCCCAAGCCCCTGTTGAACTAGTTTAAACCCTCCGGAAGAGAATTAGCAAATTTCCCCCTCAGGATATTAGTACCCCTCTGGTCCAGGTGTAGACCATCCCGTTTGTAGAGGTCCCACCGACCTCAGAATGAGCCCCAATTATCCAGAAATCTGAAACCATCCCCCCTACACCATCCCTGTAGCCACATGTTCAACTCCTCTCTCTCCCTATTCCTCGTCTCGCTAGCACGTGGCACGGGTAACAACCCAGAGATAATAACTCTGTTTGTCCTAGACCTAAGTTTCCACCCTAGCTCCCTGAATTCCTGCCTTACATCCCTATCCCTTTTCCTACCTATGTCGTTGGTACCTATGTGGACCACGGCTTGGGGCTGCTCCCCATCCCCCTTAAGGATCCCGAAAACACGATCCGAGACATCACGGACCCTGATGGGCAATTCCCCTGCTCCTCCAAAAAGATCTCCAAATCTGAGTTAGAGTGAGAGACTTTGGACAGTTCCAGCTAACGAATCTGGATCGTTATCCAAGAAAGGTTCATCAGAAAAATCCAAGTCTAACTCCTGGGTAACTATACAACTGGCATGCCCAATCACTCACATTGAACTCCCCAACTCTCCCCCTCGACTTCACCAAATACTCCCCCAATCCCTCGAAACCCCACCCGATGCCCCGACTTCCTCCTGGCCTGACCTGACCCGACTCCTCCAACCTTCTGGGAACATAGCCGACATCGCAATCCCCAAAACTACCCCAATCTTTTCTGACCCAACTCACCATCTGGTTTCCCCAACCCCATGACTCCCTCTAACATGACCTCACCCAATCTATCCAGCTGGTGCCCTCCCACCTCACCTAGCCTACTCCCTTTCCCTTATCCAACCCTTTACCCACTTATAATACGCACCCTATCACCCACTCCAATCACCTTATCCATTTACTATCACCCCCAAAGCTTTTCAAAGAAGATTTGGGACACATGAAACTCTTTACTTACCAGAATACAGGGTTGCAAACAGGCTTCTGTATGGATTCCCTCTGCTGATGACTCCCACATTTATTGCGTGGAGTCAGTATAGAAGGACCCTCCACCTGAAGACCGCCCAGAGAATCAGAGGAAGGTAAGTGGGTATCTTTGTATGATCAGGGTTGGAAGCAGGATTTCCGATCAGAAGATCTGGGCTATTACATTGCACATTTTAATGCTTCTGTCCATAGAAAAATGGGGTACCCTCCAAACCACCGTGAACAAGAACAGGGATGGTTCACCAATGTAGTGAAACGTTTTAGAAAGATGAATTATGGCAACATCAAAACAATGTGAATTGAATTGCAGTAAAGAATTCTGAAGGTTAATTAACATTCTTTATCCGGATGTGCAACAATGGACATTCCAAATAGGTTCAGACAAAGGTGCAAACAATGTCAGAGCTGACAGAACAGTGGAGTATGCACAAGGATAAGATTGATGTATAAAACATCAGAGGTTCAATTGCTGATTGCATTTCATTTATTTTGACCGAAGGTAATCCCACTCTGGTATCTTTATCTTTTAACAAATAGGCAGTGTGTAAGATTCCGTTCCTCTCCTGCTGCTAAAGAATATGCAGGGGAATCTGTTCACAGAAGACACTTGATTGCGATCGTCCACTGATGGAACAATGTTGAAGAAAACCTATGGCTTCACCATGATCCTGAGAGGAATGGGTCACTGCTTCTGAAAACGGAGAGCAATGTCTGACCCTCCGCCCATCATCATTGATCTCAAATGTTGGGCAAGAGATACGGTGGGGGAAGGGGGAGAAATGTGAGCAAAATGTTCTCTACACCATGAGTGGTAAAGAGTGGGAACCCACTTTCGATGAGGTGTTGGGAGCAGAGACAATAAGTGATTTCAGTAGGAAATTGGTTGGTCACGGGAGGGAAACTACACTTATCGGGCTACAGGAATAGAATGGAGGAATGGAACTGATTGCTTGCTCCACAGAGAGCCGGCATGGATTTGACAGCCAAATATCATCCTTCTGTGTTGTCAGGGCTCTATGACTTGTGTTAAACAGTAGTGCATTAAAATCCAACAGCATAATTTCAGGATCCATGTGAATTCTGTATAATCATTTCAGGACCAATTAGTTGACTCCATCTCATATATTTCCACACAGTGGAGAGTATGTTAGTGAAATGACATCATGCACAGTAAATCTTTGGTTAATTAAATCCACTTGATTGTGATTTTATTACTCACTCGGAATTTTTCTCCTTGTATTGTAGTCATGCAATATCTGACTTTCTTTAAATTATTGAACACATTACTCTTGTTCTCACTGACACCAAGGCCTTGATGATAACTGTTCTTGTGCAGGAATGAGTGTGGGTGGGGTGGGTAAGCTAAAATATTTGGATCAAGCTACTGAACCCCATTCACTCCATCGAAATTATTACAAAGCCAAATCAGGCAACTATCAAGGGGGTGATTCTCCATCTGCGTTGTGCCTGGTACACATCCCGCTATTGCCGGAAACTAGCAAGAGAGCCCGTTCCCACGATGAACATGCCAGACATACACGATGAACATGCCAGGAATTGAGAGACCATTGGGGCCCCCAGATGGTCAGGGATAGGGCAGGTCAGTACCACCCCCCTCCCTTGCACCCTAGCAGTGCTAACCTGGACACTTCCATGTTGGCTTTGCCAGGGTGTCGCTGATTGCTGCCATGGTGCCAATGGGCATTGCCAAAGGGCAGGGTCCGAAAGGAGGTATGGCCATGAAAGGGAGGGGAATTGAGTGAGGGGCATGAGATGGGACCTGAAAGGAGGTGGGTCTGAAAGGGGAGCATCCTGAAACGGGGAGGGGGGAAGGTCGCAGTTCCTGGGGTAAGTGCCCAGGGAGTACCAGGGTGCAGTGCCTGGGCAGTGCTAGGAGGCAGTGCCTGTGCAGTCTCAGGAGGCAGTGCCTGGGCAGAGCCAGGGTAGTGCCTGGTCATGACTCTCTTCCCGCTGGGGCTGGTCTCACCTATGCACCTTCAGCGCATTTTGCTCACCAGGTGCATGACATGGGGGACCTTCCGTGACTCACGTCAAAATGTGAATGGGTAATTTAAAGTGTGGGACTATCAGGCATAAAGGCCTGATAATTACATTAGAATTTTTCATATGGAGATCCCAATGTTCAACATTGGGGTATCTATTATGTCTTGGTGGCTCGTGGAGACAATCGCAATTGGAAATACTGATGTTGTAAAACGTTTCAGGACGTCTGTGGGATTTTCCACCCCTGTCGCTGATCCCACCCCATAAAAACAGGAGGGGAAAACCTACACATGCCCACGCCCCCACATTACTCTCTCCACAGGTGCTGCCGGACCTGCTGGGTTTTCCAGTGTTTTCTGTTTTTGTTTCTAATTTCCAGCCTCTGCAGTATTTTGCTTTTATTTTGGGAGTTCTGACCAGAGGTGGCTGTGCTTAAGATGTGAGTAGCATCTGTGCTGGATTGACAGTCTACAACTGTGGGATGATTGGAAGAGATTTGAAAGGACAACCTTACCAGAAGTAAGAAAAAAGCCCAAATAATTTCAAACCTTCTACAAACCTTTGAAACAACATTCTGAGCAACTGGCTAATTTTTCATGTTCTGATAAGTATCCGACTTGGATCTTTTTAGGGAGTGCTGTTAGTAAAATGTGTGTGGAAGGAAATGTGAGTTAAGAAGTTTGGTTTGGATTATAAGTAACTGTATTCATTGTACTTAATAATAATAGTCATCATTGTTAGTGTCACAAGTAGGCTTACATTAACATTGCATGAAGTTACTGTGAAAAACCCTAGTTGCCACATTCCGGCACCTGTTCGGGTACACAGAGAGATAATTCAGAATGTCCAATTCACCTGAAGTAGGCCATTTTCCAAGACCATATTTTTATCTCATCTCATCAAACATTCTTCATTTATTGGACTGTTTTATTGGACTGATTGGCACCGTTTAACAGTTATTGGACTGTTTTATTGGACTGATTGGCACCGTTTATAATGTGCCCACAATGCAGAAGGGGACACCCGGATGGACATTCGTTTAAATCCACTTCTGCACAGCTGAGAGACCTTTAATTCAAAATTGATGGAAGACCCTTGTTCTGCCCAGCAACAGCACAAAGCTGCATCTTAAAATGGCCCCATGGCCAGGAGATCGGGATATCTGCGAGTCAAGACCCTGGCAGTGGAATATATGGCACAACTGTATTGCAAAGACTTATGAAAGAATGAAATAGGATATCAATAAAATGGCCAAGGCAGGCAAAGAAACCAGAATAGAAGGAATAAAAGAAATATATAGATTAGATTAGCGTCCCCATCACACACAGCAGGACAAAGATGACATTAACACCTCATCTAGCAAACACAGAAACAAAAGCATAGCACAGCCAGAGACATCGGAGGTCTTTAGTTAAGGAGACACATCAGGGAGATAATGGAAAACACATTAGAGAAGGGAGGGACACCGGAGCGAGCACAGACAATCTCATCAACACGGACACACACCATACAGATGCAAATTGACAAAGTCTACCAGGGAGCTTCCTGGCCAAATAGGATGCATATTCTCAGTTTAAACCTGTCTGAGAGATCTAAATCAAAACTACCCGCCACCTTTTAAACTATTATGTATGAGCAAATGTTCCCGCTCGAATTTGGATTCCTATAAAAATCCAGAGCGAATGTGTAATTGTCGAGATCAACGTGGCCAAGCCACTGTTTCTGAGCTGGCTGCGTGGGTCTCCCTGAAGGCTTCAGTAATTGTACAATAAAGAGCAACGCTTTGAACCTTGCCTTGAGACTCGGCCTCTTGACTGCACTGGTACAAGGGATTTTTCCCTACAACACACCTAACGAGCACATCTTTCAGGATTTGTGAGAGGAAACCGGACCACCTGGACTTTTTATCTTGACTTTAACTGACTATTTAAAATAAAGTGTGGTTCTAAGTTTGCACATTCTTTGACTTTTGTGCAGTCAGGTTATTTTATTTTAAACTGTAAACCTTGTGGCTTCATTATTTTAGTAAATGCATGTTTTTTTGGGGATTTCCAGAGAAAGGTAATAAAAATGCTACTGGCCTCCAATAAGATCATAAGAGCAGTGAGCTGCAGTGATGTGCAGCCATCTTTAAAATTCCACTAATGTCCACAGCTGATCTTTGGAAGGAAGAAGAAGTGATGAAGTTCAAAGCCGCAGCGACTTTGACAGTCACTGGCAGGGCATGGTAAGCAGTGCTGCCAGTTGTGAATATTTCAGTAATGAGGGCAGTGCTCTGTGACTATCTGCCTGGCGAGCTGCAGCCTCCTGCGGCACTGATTCGCGGTCACCTCCAGCTAACTCCGTCTTCAGTACTCAATCCCGTGGTGGGTGTGTGGCCGCCATTACCTTCATGCCCTTCTCTCCCCTCCCTGATGCCCTGTGTTCTTCCTTCCTGCAGAAGGCTTTGCTCTCCATTGCCTTGGGGCCCAAAACCTGATTGTCATGCCCCAATCGCCAGCTGGAGCCTTCCTTCTGGGTAGGTGCCTTCCAGTTACCCTTGACACACTGTTCCTTGCTCTTCAGTCCCTGTGATGCCAGGGACTGTTGACCGCAATCAAAGCCCACATTCGCTGCCACCTGTGCAATGCCAAGGTAGCCACCTTGCCAAGTGTCCAGTCCCTCCTTTGACCCTCTGTCTGTCTTATGGGGCCAGGGTGTTGCCCTGGGGCAGCTCTGACTGGCTCCCCAATGTGCGTCCACCTACCTTCATTTGTTTCTGAAGACACAGGTAGTCTGTCTGACACATTAAAATCAGAAGTTGCATTCCCGACAAGCTGTAAAGTTTTTTAACAAGTTTAATTGGGCTCAATTGAGAAGAAATTGGGATTCCTGTTCCATCCTCTTTGCTGGACATTGCTGGCACCGGCATCAGCACCCTGAAATTGACATGTGTCTGGGCACCGGTATTGTTTTGGTACAAACCTGTCCCCACTTCTTTTCCTGACTATGGAGGGGGTGCAAAGATTTAGCACCCAGTGTTAGATGGGCCAAAATCAGCTACCATCTTTGGTCCCCACCACAAACTCGGTAATCATGTTCCCAATTCAATCCTTCTTTCCAGCCATTTTCTCAGGTGAAACTGGACTGCAACCTTGGCATCCTCATTGACCCTGAAACAAACTTCCTGTCCCATATTCGCTCCCTCCCAAAGATTGCCTTCCCGATCATCTCCCATGCCCACTCCTGCCTCAACCACTCACATGCTGAAGCACTGCTCCAGGCCTTTGTTACTCGCAGACAATGCTAATACTCTTCTTCCCAATCTGTCATCTCAGCTCCTTCAAAAACTCTCATCTACACATACATTTCAGCAATTGTGTAACAACTGTAAAAACAAGTATAAACCACTTCAGCTTCATAAATTTAAAAACCGGAATTTTACTTTGCGTGTTGAATATATTCTGCTGCGTCCAGCAGGACTCAACACTGTAGAAGACTTGGGAGAAAAACAACAGTAATTGAAAGATCTAGAAGTGAAACACTTTCATTACTTATCGATTGATAGTTAACAGCAGCCAATGTGGTAAGCATTCTAAACACTTGATCAGCGTGGCTGTGGGTTCCAACATCGCATTTAATAGAATAAAGCCATCTCTCAGAAAGTCTTCAAGGACAAATGGAAATTGGCAGGTTGAAAAGCTGAAAGGTAGAGAGATTTTAAGCCAACATATTCCGTGCATTGGAAAAATGATCTCAGCCTTAAAATGTATCCTGTAGCAGTGTCATTCATAGTAGATGTGACTGTGCTGCCATCAGTCATTGTCCACCTCAGACACCAGTTGCTCCCATTGGTTGAAACCAACCTGTAAACTCTATAGAAGGAGCATTTTCATGGTCGCCGGGTTCAGTTTATTTCAGTGCAACTAAATTTTGAAAGGGCCTGTTTTTATCTGTAAATTGCCCCAGTGTCCAGGGATGTGCAGTTTAGGTTACGGGGTTCTGGGTATAGGGTGCGGTGTGCGGTGGAATGGACCTAGGTAGAGTACACTTTTGGAGGATCGGTGCAGACTCAATGAACCAAATGGCCTCCTTCTATACTGCAGGGATACTATGAACAAATGGAACACTCAATAAAATCTGCAATGGCTGCAACAAACACAGAGCTTCTTCGATAGTGCTGGCAGTGGGCATGTAGAGGGACATCTTCTTCCCAGCAGGGAACTTCTTTCCAAGGCAGGGAACTTCTAGGCAGCAATTGATAACACCATGCCAAGTATTCAGAACTCATAGCATGATGGGAACAGCAGGAAAAGCCTCAGTGGAGTTGTCAAGATGACTATTTTCTGTGACTCTCTGCTTACACCTGTCCCTCCTTACTTCATTTCACTTGGACACCATCGGGTGCATTATTTTGCACAAAGCACCACGGTATTTCCTGCTCATCACAGTCACACCCTTACAGATGTACCCACATTTACCCACAGATCACATCTGACTCGCTGACTACCAGCTCTTCTAGCACAGCAGGTGCATTCTCTAAACACACCATGCAATTTTTCCAATAACACACTCCCACTTTTCTTGCAGGATAAGGTTGCACAGAATTTCTGACGGCAGATTAGTTTTGGAGGAGGTGCCCATCTACACACGGTCAGGTTCCAGTGTATTATGGGCTTCCAGTGAATACTTAAAAAACATAGGTCCAGATTTTCACCATGGCAGAGAGTAAAAATGGTGGATGAGCCCAGAAATCCTTAGTCCCACCCCAGCATGGCACATCCTATTTTTGCAGGGATGGGGCTGGAGTCGGGCCAGGGTTCATGCATGTGGGGTATATAGAGACCATTTAAATCACCAGCTGCCTCCACAGAAGTGATATTTTGATAGCTCAGGAGTGTGAAACCCAGAGTTTGCAGTTAAGAGCTGGGTTTAACTTGGTGAATTCATTTAGTCAAGTTTTTGGAAAGGTTAGATATCCCTTTGCATCTTGTCTTGGGAGAACATTTGGGAGAGGTGATGCACCTTTTGGGATTGTTAAAATAAACATGATTATTTGTAAAAGGTGCCTTAGCTCGATGGAACTGTCAAGCTATCAAAGAACTGTCAGAATGTCAAAGAACTGGCAAAGGATACTAAGTGCATTGGTATGGAGGGATAAGTGCAAAGGGTGGTGGGTGTCAGAATGGTTTAGCATGAGTTGGCACTAACTTGGTATAAGGACTATAAAGTACTACAAGGATGTGGGGCATGGGTGTATGAATGGGGGTGCGTAAGGGACATGTGATGGTATTAGGTAGAATGGATGAGGCAAGGGAAGCATGTGGGGGGTGAGGGGGGTGAGCTGGAGTGGTGATTTTCGTTTCAATCATTTAAAAAATGTAATTCAATTAAGTGCCAGAGCACGGAGCTAAGCCTCTGCCCAACCTGCCTTTGCATCCGGCAACCTTCACACCCATTCTGGGGGTGGTGAACCTGACATGTGATCCAGCGCCCCCCCCCCACTCCACCAGAATGGAAATGTGATATCTAGGCAGCCATTTATAAAGATCTGATTTGCAGGATCGGGAATTCTCCTGTCTCTGGCACCCGCCCCGGGAGCAACAATCTTGGCCAAACAGTTTATTAAACTGGCCAGTGTATATCAATTGATCTGTGATCTTTTGGCTTCTGGGATCCGGATAACTCTTGAGTTTCAAGGAAATGCTGAATTAAATTTGGACATTCACAGCTGTCCAAAGAATTCATTTGTCCCTTTGTTTAAGGATGGACTGTCAACAAACAAACTATCGCACTACAGCCAGTCCATCTTTATGTTTCAGCATGGACAAAAGAAATATCGTAACGCAATGTGTGTTTGACAAATGTGAATGGATTCCCATCAATCTCATTGTATTATTGATGGTTTCTCATCCCAACTAGACTGGACAGATTTCAAAGTGTCCACCAACACAGGGATGCGTAATCAACTCCATACCCTCATTTGCTAAAAAGGACTTTGAATTTGTACAAGTCACATGATGAGGATGCCAGTTTTTAATCTACTTTAAAAATCCAGTAAGAAGTTGCTTAGAGGTAGAAATCCATCAAAGAGCCAGCAAATCTCCTGCTATTCAACAGCTAGACCTTGAAAGTGAGCAAAGAACTCTCCCCAACCTGTTCAAACTTCAAATTCACCTGAGGACAAACCTCCCAGAAAGTCAACTAAAAAGAGCTCTGCAGCTTATTGAGAATTCCTCTGTTTTACCAGACCTTTATTTCAAGCAAAGGATCAACTCATAAGAAACTACAGGCCATATGCAAAAGAGGCTGCAACAATCATAAGTTGTCATTTTCCCTAGGTTCTAACCAATCTTCTGCGTGGGTGATAATGTGGTAAGTTGAGTGACGATGGCATTTTAAATCTCCGGGGCAAGTGTGTGTGATAATGAATAGCTTTCTTTATTTTTAAATCCACAAAAAGCCTGCTGCTGGAAATATGTACAATTGGGATAGTCAATTTAGGGCAGGAAAACACACGTCCTCAGATACAAAACGCACTGATCATGGGAAAAAAAGATATAAATTCTGTCTGTGACAACACCCTCCTCTCCTTCCTTGTAGGAAGTGAGCTGACCACCATGGGTATGATTTGACACAAGACTGTGTCAACGCTGGAGGAGATATTGTATACGTTTGTTTTCCACATCTGACATCTATCTCAACAAGTACATTCTGCATGACCAGTTGAAGATATTTTCACACACTTTTCTCTCTCTGCTCTCCCATCACTCCCCAAGGTAACACTGGTCCTTCGCTCTCATTGCAGGTGCTGTAAATATGGAGTGAACTTTTAAATATCCTCTCGAAGACAGTTAAGGACGGGTAATACAGCTGCTCTCGGCTAGCGATGCCCACATCCCGTGAACAAATAAGAAAAACACCCACTTGGAGCCGGTTTTCAAACTTTCACCAAAATAAGACCTCTTCACCTCACCCAATCTCGCTTCTCAGTCAGGAGGTTGCATGACAGTGGGTGCAGAACGTAAGTTGGCACTTGGTTGGCAGAGGGGATATAAATGGACTTGGGAGTAGATGAATGGGCATAGGGTGGCACAGCCGGTATGGAGGCCATGGAAGTGTGGTATAATGTGGGATGGTGTGTATGAGGTGCCATGGTGGGTGGATGGACGGCCATAAATTTCCATGGCAGGAATGGAGGGTTATGGGGTGATGCGAGGTGGCATGGGTTGTCATGGGTAGGACATTCGGAGTGTGTGGGCGGGGTGAGGGCTGGAGGGATACTTCATTCTTTCTATTTAAATTTTGGAAGCAGGGCTAGATCCCAGAGACAGGCTCTCCACCAACCCGTCACCTGACCTGGCAGCCTCCTTGGCTCTTCCAGGATTGCCAGTCTTGACTTTTAATCTAACCTGCACCCCTCTCTGTAATTAAAATCCAAAGTCCGGGCAGCCACTTGTGGAGTCTGGAATTCACCCGACTATCTGACCTGGGAGCAAAAGTCCGGTCTAGAATTAAGGTCATTGACCTTTCAAGAGTTGGCAGAAAGGAAACAGATAGTGTGGAAAAAACACAAGAAAGGGTGGAAGACAGGTGAGAATAAATAACAGAAGAGATAATTGTGCGGGGTCAAAGGGAGTAGTGATGGGGGAAAAAAGAAATAAAGAAGCAAAATATGTGCCGCGAGCAAGTGCGCTTCTGGCTGAACGCAAAAGAAAGACAAAAAGCCAAACATTAATAGCAAAGGAAACAAAATGGTAGCCGGGATTACGGCCTGAAATTGTTGAACACAATATTGAGTGCAGAGGTCCCGTTCACAAGCATGTGTTGTGCTCCATTGAAACAGTGCAAAAGGCCAAGGACAGAGAGGTCAGCGTGAGGACAAAGTGGAAAATTCAAATGAGAGGTGGCTGGCGTGCTCACCATCATGCTCGCAGTCTGAATGTAAGTGTTTGGCAAATCGGTCACCGAATCTGGATGATGAAATGCCACTGTGGATAGGATTGCGCTTCTGAAACACAGATTTCCAAAAGTCACGTGGCTGGCTTCTATTTTGAGATCCAAACAGTTCTACAATCATTTTAGAGCCATATTCATCACTTCATCACTTGCTTGTCCCAGCAAAAATTATTATGTGATAATGCATATTACTGCAAAGCCTATTTTAAATATGTTACAATAATTACATATTCAATTCACTACTTTACATTCATGTGATAAACATGATTGCATTTATCAATAACTGTCATCAGTAGCAACAAAAGCAAAGCTCAGAACTGGAAACCTTGATCTTGAACCAGTCACCTGGGAAAAATCACACTTCGCCTCATTGCAAAGTAATAAATAATAATAATATTATTTCCAGTCACAAGTAGGCTTACATTAACACTGCAATGAAGTTAGTGAGAAAAGCCCATTGTGGCCACATTCTGGCGCCTGTTCGGGTACACAGAGGGAGAATTCAGAATGTCCAATTCACCTAACGGGCACGTCTTTCGGGACTTGTTGGGGGGGAAACAGAAGCACTCGGAGGAAACTCAGACAGGCACAGGGAGAACGTGCAGACTCTGCACAGACAGTGACCCAAGCCGGGAATCGAACCTGGGACCCTGCCGTTGTGAAGCAACAGTGCTAACCCATGTGCTACCATGCCGAAAAGTAAGCTTTTCTTTCAGATTATTGTACTCAATATTGTTCCTAATGAATAAGCTTCAAAGTAAATATTTTTATTCGTACATAGGTACATCAAGGAGAAAAGCCTCATTAGTATTATCCAATCTACTGAAGGAAAGGCAAGTAAATGAGAGAAGGTATCCAAATATCACGGGCAAAAAAAACCAATGAGGGATTTCAAGACACCAAGAAGAAATAATACAACACTATTTGGAATCACAATGTCACTACAACTGATAATGAAATGATTGGACACAAAACATTGCCATTACAAAGTCTGCTGCTAAATTTCACCGCACCAGGGTAATATTCAAATACAAAGCATGTGGGTGAATTCCACCATAAAAGTCATCAACTGAAGGATCCTTTAAGAAATGCGTAATCTTTGCAATAGTGATATGAGCGTCAGGCCAATTATATGATTTTGAAATTGATAATAATTTACCTTCCGGCGCTTGAATTTTTTTCTAATATTTAAATTATTCCAGTTATCATCGAATTTACAGTGCAGAAGGAGGCCATTCGGCCCATCGAGTCTGCACCAGCTCTTAGAAAGAGCACCCTACGCAAGGTCAACACCTCCACCCTATCCCCATAACCCAGTAACCCCACCCAACACTAAGTGCAATTTTGGACACTAAGGGCAATTTAGCATGGCCAATCCACCTAACCTGCACATCTTTGGACTGTGGGAGGAAACCGGAGCACCTGGAGGAAACCCACGCACACACGGGGAGGATGTGCAGACTTCGCACAGACAGTGACCCAAGCCGGAATCGAACCTGGGACGCCTGGAGCTGTGAAGCAATTATGCTATCTGCAATGCTACCGTGCTGCCCTCAGATAGATTAGATATATCGTTCATACAAATCTCTAGTCAGGCCACACCAGAAGTACTGTTCACCACACGTTGAAAGGCTAAATTGGCCTTAGAGAGAATGCAACTTAGATTCACCAGAATGATACCCAATCTTCATGGACTAATTTACAAGGGGGAGTATACAAACTAGGGCTGTACTACCTGGAATTTAGAGGATTAAGGAGTGATTTGATTGAGATTTCCAAGATACTAAGGGAAACAAAACAGTTGGGGTAGATAGAAATTAACTATTTCTGCTGGTTGGGTAGAGTAGAATTTGGGTCACAGTCTAAAAATTAAATCCAGAATTTTCAGCAGGGAAACAGAAAACAATTCTACATGCAAAAGATGATCAAGCTCGGAGATCTCTTCTCAAAATGCTGTGGGTGCTAGGTCAATTTTAAATCTGAGATTAATTGACTTTTGTTAACCTAAGTTATTAAGGGATGTGGGGCAAAAGGGAATAATATGGAGTTAGGTCACACTCTGCATCTGAGCCAAGTTCCTGAAAGGTGTCATTGACCATCTCTGAATGGGATGTTCTTATCGGCAAGTAATTAGCATTTGACCTGCTACTCCAGTTGGAATAGAGTTGGGACAAGGTGACTGCTGCAGGATTCATGGCTTTTGACCAGATTGCACGGAGCACTGCTTATGGTTGCAAACAAGCTGGAAGTTGGGGAATGGTAGATCGTTTCTGTTGAGGAAGATGCCAGTGTGGTGATGGGTAGCATGCAGAGCAATTTAATTGCAGTTTATGCCCCCTTACCCATTGAGGGAGTCTGCTATGCATGTAAAGTTAGTCACAATCATGTCCTGTTTCACTTGGTCCATGTGGCAAGGGATTTTTTAAAATTCATTTACGGGATGTGTGTGTTGCTGGTTAGAGCAGCATTTATTGCCCACCCTAGATGCCCTTCAGAAGATAGTGGTGAGCTCCCTTCTTGAACCCTGGCAGTCCCGGAGGTATAGGTACACCCACAGTGCTGTTAGGGAGGAGTTCAAGGATTTTGACCCAGCGACAGTGAAGGAACGGCGATATATTTCTAAGTCAGAATGGTGAGTGACTTGGAAGGACAACCCCAGGTTGTGGGATTCCCAGGTATCTGCTGCTCTTGTCCTTCTAGATGGGAGTGGTCATGAATTTGGAAGGTGCTGCCAAATGACCTTGGCATGTTACTACAGTGCATTTTGTAGATGGTACACATGACTGCCATAGTTCCTCAGTAGTGGAGGGATTTAATGTTTGTGGAAGGGTAGCAATCAATCGAGCTGCTTTGTCCTGGATGGTATCAAGCTTCTTGAGTGTTGATAGAGCTGCACTCATCCAGGAAAGTAGAGGATATTCCATTACACTCCTGTCTTGTGCCTTGTAGATGATGCACAGGCTTTTAGGGGTCAGGAGGTGAGATACTCCCCGTAGGATTCCTAGCTTTTGACCTTCCATGGTAGCCACAGTATTAATATGTCTAATCCAGGTCCGTTTCTGATCAATGGTAAAGTCCAGGATGCCGATTGTCGGGGATTCAGCGATGGTTAGATCATTTCTTGTCGGAGATGGTTATTGCCTGGCACTTGTGTGGGGCGACTGTAACTTGCCAGCCCAAGCCTGGATATTGTCCAGGTTTCGCTCCATTATCTGAGGAGTCGCGAATGGTGTTGAACATTGTGCAGTCATCTGCGAACATCCTCACTGATGCATGATCAATTACACAAAGACTAAAGTTGGATACAACTGTGGCTTTATTACAGTCAGATGCGTGGCCTCCTGCTGCAGCTGGCGAAATGGCAGGGCACTGGAGGTCATGCGTATTTATCCAGTGCTCCGGGGTGGAGGCAGCTGGCAGGAGCTACCGGCGAACCTGTAGTGCAGGTCCTACCTTACATCTCCTATTACAGTGGTTCACCACATTCACCCCCTGTTAAAAATGAGTCCGGCAGGGGTGACGTGAAACTATATACAATTAGTGCAATTATGTACAGTGGTAGGAAAAAGAAAAGTCCATGTTGACGGTCCGGAGTCCGTCAAAGGTTCAGCCCGTCCGGTGCCTTGGTGCTTCGTTGGGAGCGGCATAACGGTGGCAGCAAAGTCGGTGGTGGCGGTGGTGGAGGTGGCACCGATGGCGGTGGTGCTGATGCTGGCCAGTCATTGGGGAACTCCGGGAGCGTGCCAAAGTCCTCTTCGTCCTCTTGCGCGAAAAAGGGGAGGGGGGGTGGTCTGGTGGGGTCAATATTGGTGGCGCGGTGGGAGGGGGGGCGCATGGGTGGGGGGAGGGTGTTGGGGTGGAAACTGACGGTGCCAGGTCCCTGAGTGAGACAGTATCTTGGCGGCCGTCGGGGAACTCAACGTAGGCATATTGAGGGTTGGCGTGGAGCAGGTGAACCATGTCCACCAAGGAGTCAGCCTTGTGGAGTCAGACGTGCCTAAGGAGAAGGACCGGTCCTGGAACTGCGAGCCAAGTGGACTTCCTAGGGAAGGTAAAGACACGCTCATGGGGTGTGGTATTAGTGGCGATGCACAATAGTGACCGGATGGAGTGTAAAGCGTCAGGGAGGATCTCCTGCCAGCGAGAGGTTGGGAGGTTCCTGGACCGTAGGGCCAGCTGGACGGCCCTCCAAACCGTGCCATTCTCCCGTTCTACTTGCCCGTTTCCCCGGGGGTTGTAGCTGGTCGTCCTGCTGGAGGATGTAGGCGGAGAAACCGAACAGGGCGAAGATGGTGCTGAGGGCCTTGATGACGGTGGCAGATGTCATATCGGGACATGGGATGGCGAAGGGGAATCTGGAATACTCGTTGACCACACTGAGAATGTACGTGTTATGGTCAGTGGAGGGGAGGGGCCATTTGAAATCCACGCTGAAGCGTTCAAAGGGGGGGGGGGGGGGGGGGAGTCTTCACCAGGCGCACACGGTCCGGCCAGTAGAAGTGCGGCTTGCATTCCGCACAGACCTGGCAGTCCCTGGTGACTGTCCTTACTTCCTCGACGGAGTAGGGCAGATTGCGAGCTTTGACCAGATGGT